>NC_134041.1:21274536-21601106 GCF_965140245.1 Athene noctua
CTCAGAATCCCAAGAATCCAAATATGATTTTTATGCTTTCAGTAGAAAAAATCCTATCTTAAATATAACAGTTTGAGTCTCACTCATTAAACTCATGCACAAACACAGTGCCTGTTAGTGTTTTTCACTTGTTGAGTCATTACTTGCATCATTAACATTCTCTCACATGTCCAAAGTTAAATTACTCATTCATGCTTTTGATGCACCATTTGATGCTTACTAAGCCTTTTAGTGCTGTAGCATCCCTCATCTTATTTCTTGCCTTTTTTTTTTTTCACAAAGCATGTTTTGTGCATGCTCCCAGGCACCATGGATGCCATGGATACGATATAGTTGCCCTGCTCTTCTGTCCATCTTCTGCTCTCAAATAATTTAAGTCACTACCTGCTTTTCCTCCTTTCCAGTTTTTTCTCCCCCCTGCTCCAGTTAAACTCCTTTCCTCTCCATGAGCAGTGTCCCATTCCCTTCTCTGTGGCAGCGTTTCACTGTGCTCCTCATCATTCCCCAGTCTTGCTCACTTCATTTCCCAGGTGCACAACCTAACCAGGCGTCATTCCTGTTAGTGACCATTCTCTGTATCCCTTAAATTTCTGAGAACTACAGAGTAAGAAGAGAGACATCTCATGTTTTCTGGTGGCTTCTGCAGTAGAGGATCTAGTCCTTCAAGACTGTATAAAACTAAAGCTGGTGTGATCAAGTACAACAGAGCAGTGTGTCAAAGTACACTAGAATTTCTAAAATGTTATTTCCTCTTTATCACAGTAGGGGGAAAGAGTATGATCTTACATTTGTTTGGATTTTTCCTTAACTGTAGTTGCCCAAGGATTCTGCTGTCAACTTGTCAAGCCTCACTTAGGTAGTGTAAAACAGTATGTCTCCCTTAAGCTGAATTAATGTTCACATTACATGAAGTGCCACTTTAAAGTGTTACCTGTAATTATATTTCTCCAGATTTACTAATTCAAAACAAGTAGGGGTATTTCTGTAGCCTTCCAGTTTATTGGACTGTCTACATTTAATATACTTAAGAAGTGTTCCTTTGTTTCTGCAGCTGTGGAATAGCCAGTCTCTTTGTGTCTCTCAATACTGTGGTAACAAAAACACTAATTAAAGCCCAGTGTTGCAAATTTACAGGGTACTGCTTTGCAGGCCTATGAGAAAGAAGGCTTTCCTGTGATAATGCACAAGCTATGTTATAATACCTTTAAATATAATGTCGTTTAGTAGCCAAGAATTACGAAGAGTTTATAGAGTTCTCTACTTCCTTTGCTTCTGGAAAAGAGTTGAATATGTGCTGAAGTCTCTATTCCACAAAGGCTTAAAGCCAATAACATACCATAGCAATAATGACTGTAAGTGCACTGCTAAAACAGGGAGGATTTTCTGAAACAATATGAAATTTATTTTATTTCTTTTCTGCGTGCCTTAGGTGTGACACTGTTGTCTGAAATAGCACACCTTAGTCCAAAAGAGGTGTCTGCCAAACAGTTGAAATAACAAACTGTCCACAGGGTGGAGCTTACAGCTGAGAAAGTTAATTGTCCCCAGGAGTATTTTTATTGAGTTAGGTATAGATAGTCTGCAGAGCCCTAAGGATGCAGCATTACTCCAACCAAAACAAGATACAAAGTTAGTGGTGGTGGTGGTACTGTTACTTAGCTAGCATGTCTGAAGTGTTCCTGGTACAAATTAGGCCATATTGAACTCTGGCTTCAAAGAGCAATAGCAATTAAACATTTTCTAAATTTTTCCTTTTGTTTTTCTCATCTGTTTACTATAGTTGCTAGGATATTTACAGCATCAGAGTAAAAGAAACACTTTCATTTTTCTCAGCAAAGAACTTTGTTAACCTATTCTATTCAGAAGAAAACCAGAATAAGTGGCTAGATTTTGCAGCTCGATCCAAAGATGTTGTAAATCCACAGCATGTATACTAGAGTTTGGTTTTCCACTGCTCATGAGGTAGTCTAGTAAATGCTGAAAAATTGGGGTTCTTTTCATAATGTAGGATGATATTTAATTAGTTTTGGCATTGAAATAACATGTTTTTTCTTATGCATGGATGAGTCTTTGTTTTAAAGCATAGCCTCTAATTTTATTTTTCTCATGTCAAACTAATCCTGTTAAACCTTTACAGCTTCATCAGATAAAAAGCTAAAGTTATCTTTGATATAGTGAGATTCTTGTTGGTATTGACACAGCTTACTCTTTTCCAAAAATATATATAATTTCCTGATTTTCTTAACTATTTCAAGCATAATTTAGTTTATTTTTTGACCTACATGTTGTATAAATTGATCCAAATGATGCATCAGGGCAAAGCAATACTTCTTCCCCATTACAGCAACTTCGCTCTAACTCCAAAGCCCTTAGGTACCTCTTTATCTAGTGAAAACTGTAGAAAACTAGATGAGATTTGTTGTTTGCCCTAGAGGCCTCTGTTGTGATGCATTTAACTAGTTATTTGGTGGCGTAGCAAAATGTCAGCTGCTCATTCATGTTGATCGCATCCTACCTTAGCAATGCCTGGGAATTTAGCTAACGAACTTCATGTGGTTTTCAAAAGCTCCCACATGGCTGAGCCTGTTTGTCTCTGAATGTCGCTTCAAAGCCAGGATCCATCTTTGAATGCTTATTCACTTCAACCATAAAAATTTCTTTTAAATAATTTTAGGAAGGCATTTTTTTATACTTGGAATCACTATTTCTTTGCACTCTAGTTTTTCTTTCCTTGCACCTAGAAACTATGGAGGTGTTTTTTGTCTCTCTCTTGGATGCACACATCATTTTCAGATTCTACTCCAGGAAATGCAGTCATAAAGGATACCTTTAAAGTATCAACCATGGAAAACAGGGAACTGGAACAGAAACACACAGGGCATGTGACACACTGTTATCATCCCTACTACATATTCTATTTTTATATCTCATCTTTAGTTAGATACACAATTGTACTATATGAAAATTTGCGTTTTTTTCTAAAAATGATGGTGCGGAATAGATGTGTGACCTGCAGTAGTAATCTGAATATTTTAGGTAAAGTAGCCTCATTTAAGCTCTTGCTATTTCATTTTATGTATTTAGGCTTTTTTATGTCTTCCACCAGGCTTTTACAAGTAATTGGATTATGAATTTCAATCCTATGCACGCACATTTAATTTCCTGGGTTTGGTTTTTCTCTTTTTTTCCTTTCGTCTCCTTTGTGAAAGCTGGCTGATCCTCTATTTAGATCTCCGTTTTCAGCCTCCCAGGAGAATGAAGTAAAATCATTCTGTAATAATGTTGAAGTATACATCACTAACAAAATGTCATTTATGCAGTTCATGCGGCACAATATAAAAAGCTTGAGCCTAAGGCACAGAGACCTAGTTTTGTTTTGGTATGGTTAATTATAAAACTTGTCAGCTGTAGCAGCACTGTGATGTCTGACAGTGAAATGAGCCACCATTGCTCTTATATTTTGGAAAATGTGTTTTGATTATATAAATGAGGATAAATTAAAAACCGAATAACTTGTGTAACTGAAAAAAATGCTTTGCATCTTTGTCTGGAAAGACTTCAGTAGATTGTATCTATCTGGTTAAGCAACATACTGTGATTGCATTTTGACAAGTGCAGTTTGGCTCAGTGTTGCAAAGATAACAGAAAGCCATTTTTACATTCCAGCTAGTGCTGATATATGTATTTTAGTTCACATTAATTACAGAACGACAAACATGAAGTTACATAATATAAATTAAACTGTGGTTCAGAAGATAAAAGTCATTGCCAACAAAAGGCTCTTCAAAAAACATAATTTCTTGTCCCATACCTAGGAGAAGCCTAGGAAAACAGATGTGCCTTGCAGCTTTCTAGGACAGTAATCCAGGCTGGGCTCTAGCAACCAGAAATCCTGAGTCCGAGCGCCACAGTGAAGACACATTGCTAGCAGCTGCCTTACTGACATTTTAAAACCAAGATGCCACTTCGAGCTCAAGCATCTCAGATAGACTCAGCTGCCACAGTCTCACATGAAGCAGGGGAGAGTGTAATGGTCAAAGCTTAAAGGCTTTATACAAAAAGTCAAAAAGGCCTTTTAGACAAGACTTTTCAGAAATCAGTTTGCAACACTTGCAGATCACTGTTCCTACTAGCACTATTCTTCACTATTTCTCCCTGATTTTGTAATTAACATTTCAAAATAACGTTTCTCCAAAAAGTCAACGAAGAAAGCAGATTATGACATTAATCTTCCCGTTATTCCCCTTTACACATAAATCAAACCTTAGATGTGCTAAGCATAATGTTGTGTGCAAAAGCAGCAGAAGCTAGTTGGGGATTTTGTCAGCAAGATCAGAAAAGAAAGACTGGGCGAGTAGATCCATGGTTTCCATAGTCTAGGGGCAATATATGCATAACAGGAACAGTCTCTAATGTGCCTGATGATGACCAAAAGCTTATACAGAAATAAGCTTCCACATACCTTTTTCTTTGTGATCCCTTAGGTCAGTCGGCTGTTTTAACTTCTCTCATCTTGCAGACCCACATCATCCACTTTTTTATGTCTTCGCTGCTGACTTGTTTGCTGCTTCTTGTTACTGCTGTCACGTGTAATTTTATGGGTATCCCATGTTCTGTGTCCCTGTGTCATCATGGATTCCTCCACCTCTGGTCACCCTCTGTGTCTTCTTCATTTTGTTCTCTGAACTTATACTTCAACATTGTTTGTGACTATCAGATCCTCCCACTCGTCTGCTTGCACATAGATATGCAATAATATCAGGACCTAGGCTCTAATTTAATACAATTAAATCTATGTATTTAATGGCAGAGTTCTGAAGTCATTTCACTAGAAGTGTCTAATAAAACAGAGTTAGGTGGCTGTAAGTTCAAGCAGCATGAATGCTAGCATATTTTCCATGTCTTCTAAGCAATGACAAATGGATGCTAGACATTTCATTGGAGTTGGGCATAGAAAATTGCTGTGGCTTTAATAGCTTGTGGCAAAAGTTTTCGCTTAGGAAATGATGCTGTTTTCAGGGTACTGATTTAAAGGTTCAGATAAATGGGGTATTCTGTCCAGGTTTTAATATAAAAGAAAGTATTTCCTGAGAAATTTCAGAAGACTTGTTTATTATGACTATTTCAGATTCTTCATGAAAAAAACTGTGTACAGTAAGTAGTGAATAAGCTGCATTGTCAAGAGCAATAGGTATGAGCTTATAAATCAAAATTTTATTCGAACATTTCCATTTGAAGGTTTTTTTTCAGTAGCATCAAAACAATAAAATTATTGCATGACTTTGCCTGCCCTCTTCTACTGACAGACTTGAAATAGTAGAAACCTGGTACTTTGGGTAACAAGTATCAGCACACCACAGGTTACCTCATAGCCTTGCCATGACTCTCAACACTCATCTTATGATTTATCATGGTTTGCCAAGCTGCCAACACTCATTTAAGCCAAATTGAACCAAAGTTGGTTTATTTGAGTTTTTTGTTTTTTGTTTTTTTTTTTCATTTTACTGCCTACAGTCTTGGTGCTTCAATAAAAAAATTAGTTTGTACGATTACAAATACATTTTTCCATGAGGAAAAAAAGGCCACTTGTAAGGATGACAGTTTTCCCTTCCACCCCACCACTACCTTTCTGGTCCCATTTCCTTCCCATTACTCATCGGAAAGATAAATTCTCTCTGTATCTAGGAAAAAACAGGCTTAATTTAACTTGGAAAGAAAATTGGGCATACGATAGGAATCTATAGAGATTACAAGGGAATTGTGCATGACAGTGAGCTTTCTATTTAGAAGAGATCTTTGCCTGTAACTAAAGGGAGAGATTAAAGAACATAATTAACGTTAGCATCTTCCATGCTAACACATACAGTTACGACGCTCACACTGTGTGCTTGTCATTATGTAAAAGTGACCTTTATAGCTCACTCAGCATGTTGGCTAATGTTTTGCATATCACTGAACTGCCTAGGAAACCATATTTTGCTCTTACCATAGTCCCACCAAAGGAGCTTGTGACAGTGTGTATGTATTCTGCTTTTTTTTTTAAATTCTTGTTGGCTGCCAGTTTTATAGAAATCTATCTGCTGTATTGATATGTATCTGATTTTTTTTTTAAGTGCCTTGCTACATGGGAGTCCTTCCTAGCATCTCAAACAGTGGATCTTCATGTGGAAGAAGATTCTGAAGATAAGCCTTGAGTAATATCTCTGCCTTTTCCATGCAGTTTCTCCCAACCAAAGAAGTGCTTTATATGAGATCAGATACATTATTAAATTTAACTGTTAAAAATCAGTGAAATGCAGGAAACCAGCTTATTGAAAACTCAGGTATTCTAGTCCTGAAATACATTTTGGAACATGCTATATATTGCTTTATATTGCTTAGCTGTGATTTTACATATTTTTATGCAAGCGTTTGCATACAATTGTTTTCATAAATATTGCATAATTTGGATAGAAAGTATTTTAAATATGTAAAAATAGCTCCATTTTAATAAAAACTTTAATAAGAAAAGCTTGTCTTCATTCTGTATCCTAATCTTTAAGAAGTATTCTGGTATTTTGGCATGCTTGTTACACTCTCTTTGTTGAATAATTTTCCGTACTTGTAAAATTGCTTAGTGTAGTCTTCAAGGAGCTCTTCAAGATTATTTTAATAGATTGTGCTAGTCACCTGATGACAACATGGTACAGAAAGATGCCGAACATGTTCTGTGAAATTAATGCTGCTTTAAAGTACTGATAATTCAGGTTTCAGTTTGTGGAACTTCAGTGTCTATTAAACATCTTCAATTTGACATTTTTTAAAGGATAAAGAAAAAAACTGACAGTTCATGAAACAGATTTTCTACAAGGATACAGTGTTAGTCGCATCACTGATCCTGCCAATCCAAGTGCTTCCATTTGGAGTTTGTACAATCAAACTATTTACTCCCATGGCTGACCCTCCTGTAATCCTTAACTTCCTCCCTCTTTGGACAGCCAGTGTGGAAGAGAAAGGGATAAGAAAGGAAAAGAGAGTCTTGCATTAAAATGATTCACTGATTCACTCATGCAATATGCATTAAAGTGTTCTAGTCATTGAATTATTCCACCCAAAAGTTCTGTCAGTCCGCACTTGTAATTCCTGAAATTGTTCTCCCTGGTAGTTCAGGTCTAAGCAAGCCTGTCTGAATATGGAAAGGATGAGCTGCAGGAATTGGGGACAAATAAACCACATCTCTGGCCTTGCAGAACAGTCTGGCTTCAGCTGTCACATTCACCTTTTGTGGTGGTACTTTGTAAACTTGCTCTTTGTCACGTACCGGGGGTGTGGGAGGTGTCAGTTCCTGAGCACACAGCTGCACCTGGGTGGCAGTGGACCTGTCCAAGCTGGATGAGGCATTTTGTGACTTTGATCTTAAGAAATTTAGATTGCAAGTGAGACTTGGAATACCATCATGGCCTTTTCAACAATGCAAAGACAACTGCTCTTAATGTTGCCCCATGAAGTATTAATGAAAGCTCAGCTTGTTTTCAGCTATAAAATAGCAGTTAAGATGCTTCTGAAATACTGCAAGAAGCATGCATCTCTTCAACTTTGGACAACTGATAGATGAGAGGCGAGTCCGTGTTAGGAGGGAGGCGGTGTGGTGCTGAAGGGCGGTGACACGCAGTCTCACGTCCAGCAGCGCTGGCAGCAGGTGCTTGCAGGAGGCGTGGAAGAACAACGTGGCTGGACTACAGTCTTTTCCCACAATTTGCAGGAAAAATCGATTCATTTTGTGATGACCAGCTACCCAGTAATTTCAGGTAATGCTATCTGCCTCTTAAATTGTGAGAAGAGATGAACAATTGTTTCCTATTTGTCTTCCCTGTGCTACTCAAGAATTTACAAACCTCTAGTGTGTCTTCCAAGGGCTGCCTCTTTTCCCCCCCAAAAAAATAAATCACCATAGCTTAATGTCATCTTGTACAAAAGCATTTCACATCTCTGCTCATTGTTATTGCTTTTCTCTGTATTTTCTAGTTCTGCTGCAACCAGTGTTGAAAATGCAGGCACACCAGAAATGTACATGTTATCATAATTACGCTTCGATTGTTTTCATCATTCTTTCCTACTAATTCCTAATTTTTTTTAAAGTGCAACTGAATGCTGAGTTGCCATTCCATAGAACTGTCTACTAACATTAAGAGCTATTCTGAAGGTTACTAAATAATTTAATTTCTATCAGTGTGTATATATAGGAGAATTGGCTTTTTCCCAGTGAGCATTAATTTGCATTTATTAATACTCAATTTTGCCTGCTGTTTTTAGCTCCTAATCTCTCAGTAGTGTACAGTCCTATAAACAGGATTCCAACAAGATAGACAGCAGTAATACTCTGAATACCAGATAAGCAAAAGTTCAAGAAATTAAGCTTGCACAGGCTTACCTGGAGTGTAACCAAATACCATGCCTCTAATGTAGGCTCCTCTAAGAAAATGTAATGTCTGGTTAGCTGAGATGGGAAATACCAATGTGTACTGCATTGATTTTATCTGCATGTTCTGCCAGAGTAGAAAGCTGCTTTCTGAGGCATTTGGAAATCAGAAGCACCATTGGAGATACCTATAAGACGTTTGCTCGTGACCATGTTATTTTTCTGATTTTCTAGTAGCACTATCATCATGCAAAACCAAGGTCTCCTGTTAAGTACAATCAAATGTTATCCTTTTTGCATCATGCAAATACTTCTGAAACTTAACATTTTAGAAAGTCTGTTGTCTATTTAGACCTATTTCCAAAGATTTTTCTTTGATAGAGTCTTGCCTTTCTTAGGCTAATGCTTAGAAATTGCTCAAACTATTAGATTACTCAAAATCAGTCTGCATATTCTTATCGGATTTTCTTTCTGCTGTTTTCAGATAGTTTTGTTAGAGCCCAACCACTTTAAATAATTTCTGAAGTGCCAGAAGTCTGACTAGGAATTCAACTTTCAGCTGCTTACAGCTAAGAGCTTCTGTCTGCAGGCCCCAACTTCCTTCTGCGGATTTGCAGACTGAAATTAATTCAACACTTAAAAGGTAAATTCGATCTTCAAGAGAAGAAAACAGTGTAAAAATAGTGTGGTTTTAGTATGTCTGACTGCAGAGAGCATGAAACCACAGCTCTGAGTGGTAGAAAGTTTTGCATCCAGTTTTATGTGGGTTTTGTTCTCAAATTTATGTGAGACCACTTTAAACCACTGTTTAAAAACAACATTAGTGTTTTATTGTAAGATAGACAATTCAAACTGTACCTGCAATTTCCTAGATAGATAATCACCACCTGTAAGAACAGGCACAGCTTCTCAGCTTCCTCAGGCAGCCAGAGAAAACGTGACCAAGTGTATTTTCTTGGCCCAACAACTCCATTTTTTGCAGTGATGCCCTTTCTGCCCAGTGTCGGAGACGGGACCATTGGCAGGTAGTTGGAAGTTACTGGTCAAATACATTCAAAGTGCCCCTTACATTCTGAATTTATGTGCAGGGACTTGGAAAACACAACTCAGATGAATATTTAAAAGAAAGAAAAGAGGCCTCCTTTTGCTCGGAGTTCGGTGTGCAAAGCTCCTGGCTAACCACAACCAGCTTCCTCGGAGAGAAGTGTGATTGCACAGTTGGTAGGGCTGCAAGGTTTAGCCATCGTGGTCTGTGTCTTGGCCATGAAGAGGAAACAATTCCAAGACAAGAAAAGGTCAGTTGTTGAGAACATGCTGCCTCTTTATATGTTAGTGGTTCATACCTAGGGCCTGTAAACAATGCATTTCTCTCTCTTGTTAGACTGGGAACACATATAAAGACAAGCACAGAAAGCTTCTCAGCTACCTAACAGAGGAGCTGTCACCAGTGCAAACTGCCAGTAATAAAGGTAAAATAGAGGTGGCTTGTATGGGTGAGACATCAGTGGCTCTCAGCACTGAATGATTTTATGGTTGCCTGGTGCAGGCTCCATCACTTGACAAGTGATCTGTGGCAAGACACATGTCCAGAGAAAAAGGAAATAAATATGGGCACTAAAAAAAGAGCTGCTGGCCCCTGCTGCTGTCAGCCTGCACCCAAAATAGTGACTTTTCAAAAAGATTTGCACTTTATATATTGAAATTCTTTCAGTGGATTTGGGAAATTTTGGGGACCTGAAAAGTGAAGGTACATCCTGTTTTATGTAAGATACACAACTGAAGAAGTGCAGAAATGTAAAAGGATGTCCTTGTTTAAAATAGGATTAGAAAAATTATCAAAAAACATTGTGTTAGTTTTCCTACAGGCAAAAAGCCATACTTGGAGGTTTAAAATTTTTGATCTGGACTGATGTGATACTGAATTTTCAGTGGGAATAATTCCTTTGATAATTGTATTGCTTAGAAGGTTAGTTAAGGAATAAGCATTATTATGTCTGCATTAATAATTAACCAGGAGTTGCCAGTAAGCCATGAACTGTCAAAGCCAAACTAAGAAACTTCCTTGGAATCAAGGCAATGTTGACTACGTGGTGTGGGGAAGACCCACTGTTCTTTAAATAATTGTTATAACACTATGTCAGCTTAAAGAGCAACTAAATTGCCTTTTTGAATTAACTTCTTTAATCAAAACTTAAGTGGTTGCAATGTTATAATGTGATTTTTTTTTTTATTTTTTTTTTTTCAGAAGTAAAGCATCTCACTAGGCTCTTTTGCAAATGAAAATAAATAAGAAGTTTATTTTTTTATTTGTACTCTGGAATTGTGTTCATTTAAATAATTAAGCTTTCACCAGGAGGTAAAAAAACCAGCATGTAAAATGAGAGCTGAGCAAGAAGCTCCATAAGCATACAACTATCACAAAGCTCCTTGCTTCTAAGTGGAGAACAGTTTTTTCACTTGGGCACTGCATTATATGGCTATTGGGTTACAAGAGAAGGCCAGAGTGTCCCTGAACATCAGCACCTCCTGTCCAGGAGACTGTAAGAATTGCTTGGGCCCCAGAAAGCTGGTACTGAGCCCTTAAGACTGGCAGGGACTACCTAGGTGAGCAGTAGCTCACTGAAGTTTCAGAATCACTAATGCTTTTGCATCTCTTTTTACCACACAAGAGTCTAAAGTTTCTATCTTATGAAAGCAAAAGAAGGAAGTTTATGAGGGTCCCTTTCAACCTAAAAAGTATTCTGAGTCTATGAAATAAAGTGAAAATTGAGAGTAATTCTATGAAGTATTACAGGAATTTAGGACATACTCTCCTTCTGTCCACCAGCTATAGCTTTTGCACTAAACAAAAAAAAACAGCAGACACTCTGCTGATAACAGCAAGTCTAAAGCAAGGTTAGAGGAAGATCTGTAATTGGGTTTGAGAGAAAATAGCTAAGTGAGAATAGCTCTTTGGAGACTATGTGTTCACTCACTGACAGGACAGAACAAATTTTATAAGCAAATTAATTGTGACAGCTTAACATAAGTAAGTTGTGCAGTATTTATTGGTGCCTTCCACCATGTTGCTTTATTCCTGTGATTGCACATATTTTGTTCCCATCTCCCTGTGGGGAAGAAAAATAATGGAGAAATATAGGAGGGGATATGCAAAAGCAAAAAAGGCAACTAATTTATAATCTTCTGTGATGATGATTGTACACTATGGCAAAAAATCGCTAAATGAATCTTAAAATATTATACAAATACAGTTGTGCCTCATTTTGGCACATATGTGTGCAGCAAATAATGAAATACACTTCTGCTGAAGACTAGACCTAGAACCTTTTTTTTTTATATTAGCATTTTCTTCATTTCTGAGTTTTTGCTGAAGCAGAGAGACTCTCAGTACAGACCAGCATCAGCCCTATCCTGAATATCTAATACAGAAAGGCAGTACTGGATCAAATTGGCAAGTCTTAGCCAGCTTCTTTTAACCAAGGTAAAAAAAGCAAAGCCCTATCTCACTAAAATACAAAAACACCAATAGAAGACATACTCAGATTTCTTTTTTTTGGTTGGGGTTTTTTTTCCCCTTTCCATATGAACTGCAAAGCCACTTGCCAGAGGTCTCACACTGGTTCCTGCTCACCCACTGAGCACCAAACCCAGGTTTAGTCAGGGCTTTTACAGCCACGTTAGGACAGGATCCACAGTGCCCTGATGGAGGAGATGGTGAAGAGCAGAGTGCAGAGGGCTGGGAGCCAGGCACACCCTGGGGCAAGGCACCAGTGCTGAGGGACATGCTGAGGAGCAGAAGGACCTACTGTACTTTGTCTCATTACTCAACAGAGTTTCTGGGAGTGGTACAAAGATAATTGTCATCTGTCACTTGGATTGCAGTCTATACATAGATTTCAGAATATAGAAGATCAAAAAATAGTACGGAAGGAAAAAAATACATTGGATACAATTAGAAGAAAATTTTCTTTCATGATTTAAATTATATTTAGCTTAGTTTTTAACCCTTAACTCTAAATGTTCCTGTCCTACTTTATATGGCTTGCTACCCACAACGAATCTGTGTTGCGTCTGAAGTTTGTGAGGGTTGCCATGGGAATTCTGGCTTCACTGCTCAGAAAGTCATTGTCTGCAATTTGACAAAGCTGATCAATGTTATTGCTATATATGTTCATCTGCCTTTAGAAGCATTTGTCTTATGGATGACCTTTATGGAAAACAATATTATTTTATATCTGCTTTTTAATATGTCATCTCATTTATCAAAAGTATTTTTTCAGAACAAATAAATTGCAAGGCTGTGAAGATTTTCCTTGGGAGTCCCTCTCCAATACCACAGATCCAGACGTTTGATTGTCCTAATTCATTATCTATGGTACAGCTATTTTATAGCAAGGATATAGGATCACATATATAGCTCCATAAAATGCCCAGCACAGTGTCACACGGCATGGCCATGTGCCCATAAAGCTGGCAGCTCTGACATTTAGCTCACTCATCTGTGTGGAGAGCTGCTCAGTGCAAGGAACATTTCAGTATTAATTTTAGTCAAAAATATGAGATCAGTTCAGAGCAGAATTGAGTTCCCTGAGTAATTTAAACTATGCAAATGTATTTACATGGTGCCTCTTGGTTTTTGGTCTGTTCATTCATTCTGGGATCTGTGAATATTCCCGATGTGATTGTCGGGATCACTCTGTCATCATGCTGTGATCCAGAATCCATGAAATGAATGAAAAGACCAAAGACTGTGTTCAGCTGTTCTAATATGAAATCTCCTAATTAAGCAACATTCAAATTATTAATATTTGGGGAAAAATTGCTCATTAAAAAGAAACTGGAGCAGAAAAATATAATCAGTATATTGACTTACTCTTATATTCGGTAGTGACCACAGCGTTTCTGCCATTTGTTTCTAAAAGGTTAGGGGGTGACTGGAGGGGGGGGGGGGGACGGGACACACAGCATTTTCCATTGTCTCATTTTAAGTATCTCAGCTGTTCTCCAGCAGCAGTCACATGTGTTCAGAAGGGAAGCAATAAAGCCTTAATTATAGGGCAGTGTAACAGCTACAAATGCATATTCTACTGCTACATGTTCTTCAGAAGGATGTAATCAATTCACACTGTTTTTGAATGATGTTTCATATTGTGATCTTGTAAACAGAACTTAAAATAGCCAGTTTATAACAGAAAGCTAAATCTCTATAATTAGGAGAGCTTTATTTTTTCCAAATTAATCCTAAAAGAAAAGTGGGAGGATGGAGGTGCCACAGTTTTGATTTTGAATCCCCTACTGAAGTAAAAGAATGCTAATAATTTGAAAGTTGATTTTGTTTTGTTTTTTTCAAGAAAAATGTACAGCCATTAAACAACATACACAACAAATAAATGTGGTGTGTCAGAGATGAATTTCAAATGGTGTTTCTGTAATGCTGAATCACCATGAATTAGTTCAGATAGTGAACAGTGACACATTGTTTTGGATTTCAGTACGAAAACAAAAAAACAAACCAGAGTTGACAGAATCCAGCATTTTCAGAATTTGTTTTGCACCATATCCTTTAACTAGTGGCCAGTGGCTTCTGCTTCATACCACGATGGTGAAGTCCTGTTGAAAGCTCACCTCTCTTGTGAATTGATTTTAATTTGGGGTTTTAAATATGCCACCAACTGAGGCTGATAACATACCATCCAGGAAAAAACTAAACCAATGTTTCATTACAGCTGATTTTGACAACAGCTGCAAACTCCTTGCCCTGGAGAGGGACATATAGTGTATCCAGAGCATGTTTCATCCTTTAGGGTTAACTTTGAAGAAGCTGGGATTAATGGATAAATCATAGTATAACAGTTCTATTCCAGTATCTATAGCCTTGAACTATAGTGTCCTAAGAAAGAGGTGATTAATATGAATGCAAGGTAATTAATGTTGCTTAGTGAAAAAGCAAATTTTAGAGGATCCTGTAGCTGAGTCCAAAGGAGTTACACCAGCCCTCTACTTGGCCCTTTTTTTGAGATATGGCCACTGAACACAGGGGCTGAATGTTGGTGAATGCTCTACCCACGAGACAAAGTAGCACGAAGATGCCATTGAACCAATTTCTGGTTGCTAAGGCATTTTGGATTGTAGGCCTTCTCTCCTTTGCCACCTGCCAGCAAAATTGAGCACAGCTGTCAAAGAGCTGATCAACAAGCTTATAGTTTCCATATTTTCTGAATGTGTCATTTTGTGTAGCAAGAGCTTCTTATTTGGGTCTCCCATGTCACAAAACTTCAGATGAGAATCCCTGTCCATCTTATTTATCATTTCTTTGCAAGGACAAGTTCTTAACTATGTTAAGAACCAGTGAAAGAAGGTATATCTATTATATTTGGGGGAATATTATGCCTTTTTACAGTATGATTGTTCTCAAGTGAACAGAACCAAAAGTATTAGAATAAATCATCAATTGCTTTTGCCTAATCTCTTGAAGTTGCTTAGTACACAGTGATATCCCTACCCTATGGCAGAGGGCAAGAAGAGCTTCTCACTTTTTTAAGTCTTCAACAAAATAGTAGGAAGGAGGAAGGCTGTCAAGTCTCCTGTCCTTTACTGTTTCTTAAGTTTTATCATGTACTTCTGCAGCATATGGGTATAACTAATTACATTTTCTGAGCAGATGTGCAAAAGATGGATTGATATGCCAAGGCTGGTAAATGTCCAATGAAGAGGAGACTGGTGTGCCCATGACAGATTTTGTAAATGAGACATTTACGGAAATGACAAACATAAAACATTTCATTTTAATATGTTATTCCTAAGGTTAAAAGAAGCCCAAGTCCACTGTCAATGGGGATAAAATGTGTAATATTGCTGTTGCCAGTTTTAGAAAAATTAGTTTTTACAAATTTTGTTTGGAATATGTTGGGGTTTTTTAACTTGTTTCCTCTCTTCTCTCCTATTTTCTACTTACTGTTCAAAAGGAAGATAAATAGGAAGGGAGTTGGAAGGAAAAAAAAGGTTAAATCCCTCTCTCACACAAAAGTAAGATTAAAAAAGTATTAATTTTTCAAATGTTGTGTCAACTGATAAGACTACTGAGAATCTGTACACACTACACCTGAGCAAAACAGCAAACAAGGAATTAATGACCCTGTTACTTGATGCGGTATGTCAGAACAGATTTGACTGACCACTCAGACATGCTTAATGGCACAGCCGCTACTGCTGCTGAATGTGCCTACCTGAAGCACAACAGAAACCTTATGGATTCTATCTTAAAAAAATACACCATCCTATTGTCCTAATTCAGTATTAAGCTGGTAAGAAAAGTCACTTTGCAAAATAAAAGTAATACATTATTTGATAATCAAAATGGTACTTTCCCCCAAATGTTATGTCCCTTTTGTAAATCAGTACTTCTGATCATGTAATTCCCTTTAGCCAGATCTAGGTATGTTCCCACCCGGCTAACTCTAGGGGGTCTTCTTTTGTTTTCTTTGGGTTTTTTTAAACAGAGCTGAAGGAAGTTTGAGAAGTTTGTATATTCTCTGGAGAGAAAGAACTAAAGGTGAAGAGTATTTTGCCTCTCAAAGTGTCTTATAGTTGTCATCCGTTTTATTTTCTCCCATTAGTCTAGTCATTATTATTCACATATCTCAAATCTGTGTATTCACCTTCTCCAATTTTCAGGTGCTCTTCCTTCATAGTTAATTTCTTTCTTCATTTAAAAATACTTCATTTCCCTCTGACACCATGTAATATTTATTACATTAGTGCTAAAGCTGCATGAATAATTTATCAACTATTTTGCCTCTTTTCCTATTCAAGTTTGGTCCATAATGATTTACTTGAAATATTCATTATTTGAAATGTGTTACTGAATAATTTTTGCAAATAATTCTTGGCCTGTGTATTGTTCAGAGGTGCAGCCAAAAACCCACATGGCAATGATTTAACACTTTCACCCAACTGTCCCCTGGGAAGCACTTCTGATCCAATGTTTGGTACACCTGCTGAAAATGGCCCCACTTGAAACTGGCTTCCTGAAAATACTCCTCAATGCTCACTTAAAAGTTCTGATACAGAAAAAAAAAATACTCACCAAATAGGTGCATATTTTTAGACTACCTGGAAAGGAAGGACATGAGAGCCAGTGGTCAAAACAAACTCATTCAGCAGTGAGAGTGCTATCTACAGGGAGCTTGCTGCTTGTTCAACTAGCCGATGGGCTGCCCATGCTGTCTTTATTCAGTCACTTGCTTCACTCCTCATCACCATCAGGCAGCACAGGTTACCCCAAGTGACAAGTTTCTTAAAAGTGAAACGTTATACATATTATTTACATAGCCAACCTTCAGGAAGCCTGAAAGAGGTGATGCTGATACTAGGAGCAATGACAGTGCTGCGGAGTTTCCCTTGCAGCATCGATGCTGGGAGCAGCAAGAGGTCAGCATGGATCCTGAAGTAGAGGGATGCAAACAAGAGGCTTCACTTACATTCAGGCACACATTTTTCAGCCGCCAGTGGTAGCCAGGATATGGGTACTGTGTTTACATGGATGAGGGATGCCACACTTTGGGGAGTGAGGGGCTGGGCTTTCAGGAGTCTGAAACCTGGTGGGATCAGCAAATCCTATGCCCTGTTCACCACCTGCAAGCAGATGGGTTTGCAATCACTGTCCCCTCTCACTGGGGGAACAGCTGTTTCGAAGTGAGCTTCCTAGACTATAAATCCCTCTGTTAATGAGATCATCAGGGGAAGATCCTTGGGCAAACCCATCCCTTGCATCCCCAGCTTCCAGTTTCTTTCAGCACCTTATTAACAGGTGGCAGTACCTTCTTGGCTAATTTGGCTTCTTTGGTGAGTTAACCGGTGATATAAATAAAAAGTTACAACAAATTTTAGTAGTAGCATGGTTATTTTTTCTAGGCATTTGTGTAAACATCTGTGTAAATATTGCAATGCCTTAGACTGTCAGCTTTCAAGGGTGGCGTGGGTTTCAGTTTTGTTCATAAAGCACCTAACACAGCAGTTTCTGCTCTGAAGGTGGGACTTCTACTTGCTTCTACAGTGGAATTAATATTTACTTCTGCACATGTATTTTTGGTGTGTCCTAGGGATGCAAACTATTCACATTTGTAGTAGAAGCAAGTAGTCATCACAAACCCAGGGCTAGGCCCCAGAAAAGTGTCACATATAAAATGCAGTAAAGCTGTTTGCAAAATACTGTCAGCTATAAAGTTAGTTCTCAATGACATTTCTCTTGCAGTGAAGAGGCTGTTTTTAATTTAATTGCTAATTAAAAGTTCAATCATTTACTGCTTAATATTCCCAATTTAGCAGTAAATGAACATTAAGTGATATAATTGCTGCTGAAGTCCCTGACTAAATTGGAAAAGGAGGGGTGGGGGCAATCTTTCAAAGCACCAGGGCTTGGAAAAGGAGGGGTGGGGGCAATCTTTCAAAGCATCAGGGCTCGCTCTGTGCTTATGCCAATTTTCTACCTCCTCCTTTTGTTAGCAGTGCTAAGTGGGGAGTGCTGACCCGCAGAGTTAGCTTCTCTTGAATGAAAAACTGAAAGTTAAATCAGTGTGGCTATCTGCTTCGGTCTGTGAGAGCTGCCAGCTGTACCTGTGCTCTGCAGAGGCTCTGGGAGTGTGTCCAGGGCAGCAGGGAGTGAAACACTGAGAGGGAGAGACAGCATAGATCAAATGGAGCTGTGCTTTGAAGAGGACAGAGGGAAGGTGCTCTGTTACATACCAAAGCAAACAAGTGGGACTAACTTAGAAGACAGTGAGGAAAACAAATATATTTTTTTCTTCCTGAATTTCTAATAAAACCTTGATACATAGAATTACAGAATCACACAGAATCACAGAATCATCTCCGTTAGAAAAGACCTTGAAGATCATCCAGTCCAACCATTAACTTAACACTGGCAGTTCTCAACTACACCATATCCCTGGGCACTATGTCAACCCAATTCTTAAACACTTCCAGGGATGGGGACTTGAGGCCATCACCTATTGCTTGTTACTTCATTATAGAGACTCATCCCCAGCTCTCTGCAACCTCCTTTCAGGTGGCCGTAGAGGGCGATGAGGTCTCCCCTCAGCCTCCTCTTCTCCAGAGTAAACACCCTCAGTTCCCTCAGCTGCTCCTCGTATGACCTGTGCTCCAGACCCTGCACCAGCTTCGTTGCCCTTCTCTGGACACGCTCGAGTCATTCAATGTCCTTTTTGTAGTGAGGGGCCCAAAACTGAACACAGGCATCGAGGTGCGGCCTCACCAGTGCCGAGTACAGGGGTCAGATCCCTTCCCTGTCCTTATATACATAAGGAAGACCACAAAGTCAACAATTGGTACTGAGAAGTAGTCTGTAAATGATTGACTTTTTGGAATTGTCATTTTTTTCTGTTAGGCTGAGCTGTCACCCATCATAGACAGATTCTGTGGATTAATGGGTATCCTGCAATTAATTATTACTTATTCTTTTTCTGTCTGACCCCTGGAGTTGGTTTTTATAAACTGCAAATTATCAGAATCTGATTCACATTCAGTGCTACTGACAGTGGGAATGATCAGAAGAATTCACTTAACAAATATAGATGATAAAATAAAATGTCACATTTTATTACATACTTTTGTTCCATCTGTCTGAGCAATTTTAAATGCCAGATTTAAAGAAGTGCCAGCAGGCCACATCTTTCAGGGGTGCTTGCACATAGCTGCTTTTAGCATTTTCTTTGTATTAACTGGATAATTCAGTGGTACGGTAAACTCCTGGAAGGGGGTGAGAGCATGTGTGTTTGCAATGGGACACTCACCTGTGCTCCTGCCCCTATGCCATGTCCCAACTCTCCAGTCCCTAGCTCACGCAACTGCTTTTCGATGTGCTGCCCCAGCTGGGAAGCTGCATTGTTTCCATGCAGCTTTTGAAGGTCACCACCGCTCACCAACATGCTGCTTGCTAGTAATACACTACAAAATTATTTCTGTTACTGTGGGCTTTTTCTATCACTCACAGCATTTCTTTTGTTTGTGTACCAAAATATCGAGGCTTCAGAAAATTTCAGATTATCTTTAAAGTACTTGTGTTTCCATCAGTGAGGCAGAGCAATGGTGGCAGTGATTAGGTGGCAGGTTGTGGTGCTTTTTTCGCACTGGTGAACAACTCCCATCAGACTGCTCCTATTTTCTTTTGATCCTTGCTGGGGAGAGGCGGTACCTGCCCTGCCTGCCAGAGCTGCCTGACCAGCCCAACACACCAAGCCCACCCTGTCCCCTCCTCACTAAGGAGGGAATTGAATCCACCTCAGCTCTGAAGTCCCTGAAAGACTGGGTTTTAAAGTTCACTCACACTTGAAGCATCTTTGATGCATTTTCTTCTTCAAAAATGCTGTGAAAAAATGAACAGTAAAAAGACCTAGAGGAAATAACTCAGTGCAGAAAAAAAAAAAGATTGGCAAATGGAGCACAAAGAGGTAGGATAAAAAATGTAGAGAGTCTCTGATCAAAAAGTAGAGAGGGGAAGAGAAAAAAGAGATAATGAATAACAAAGTAAATGCTACATGCTCCATGTCCAACTGCTGCCTTCTGGACCAGCTCAGTGGCACTCTGGCTCTGATGCACAGAACTGGCGCTGCAACAGGGAAGAGAGGTTTCTTCTCCTTGGTAAAATCTGACTAGCCTTCAAGAGGGACAATGGTATTATGGTATTATACAGGAAAATCTGTTACTGCCCCAGCATTAGTGCAAGTAAGGTACAAAAATGAGCTGCCAGGAGTACTTCTGTTGATGTCCACCTCATGAAAAAGAATTCTCATTCCCCACTCCACCCTTTGCCATCCTGTTTGTATTCCCTTTGAGAAGCTGGCAACTTGTTGAAATGTGAAAAAAACATGTTTAGGACTGAAGAAGCTAGATAGTTCCCTCTACACACACACATCCATTTCACACAGAGAGACCTTAAAAGGTGCAAAATTTCAGTCACACATCCCTACCACTTACTGAAAAAAAAATCACCTTTTATTGCAAATTACCAACTACTTGGAAATATAGGTCATAAGTTTTTGTGTGGCCTTCCATGGAAATTCAAATTGCATTCCAAAGTTGAAATTTGCACTTATTTTCAGGTGTTCACAGTATCTTGCCTTTTTTTTTTTTTTTTTTTTTTTTTTAAAAAAAAAGTGTTATTTCAGCTCATTTTAGGTGCATATGTGGAGACAGGCAAAAGTAGGAAGGCACAACCAAAGCCCTTTATTTCTCTTGGCTCTAATTTTCTATATTGAATTAATTAGAGTTGGACTTCCCAATAGAAGGTGAACTTTCATATCTGTTTCTGTGAACTGGAAAGCAAGATGGTAAATTGCTTTGGCTGCCTTTGAGGCACCTAGTGTATTTTTAAGCCTTTCATTTAAAAGCTGGCTGTGCAATGGTAATGGTCAGAGGAGAAGATGCCAAACATTTATCAAGTTAAGGGTCATTTTAAAAAATATACCAGGAAATATGTATACTGGAGCCAAATATGCCACATATTTTAACAACCATTGAACATGGTTTTGCTGAAAGAGAAGACAGTGAATTTAACATATACTCTATCTTTCCCTACGAAACTTTTGAGAAGACATTGAATTTTTTTCCGTGGTTAAACTTTTACCTTCATGCTTGATCAATGCAAATACCAGAATTGGGGCCCTTGCTCCTCAAATAATATAGGTTATAAGGGGAGGTAACTTGAGTATTGGGATTTGAATGCGAAAACTTTGCTAACTCCAGGCTACTATTAAGTTTTACACCCTGCCAGTGAGTAAAGTATGGAGTAGACTCGCAGAAATACCCCCAACTGTGCTCATGCCTCAGGGTGGATTTAGATCAGACTGATTGTTCCATTAAACTCCCAATCTGGTGAGAAGTCACACTAGTAATTTGCATCTTCATAAAAGAATTAGCAGAGCTGTTGCTTTGAAGTTCAATTATCCATGTGCATGTTTAAAGCAGAATATTGAAAATGCATTGTGCTGTTTGCACAGCTGCGGAGAACTAAATACGTGGGATGTTTGCAGGTTTGCTATCAAACTCTCCGTGCAGCCAGGGAAACACAGAGCTATTGTGAAGTCTGCAGAAGATCTAAAACCATGGGCAAGCATTGAAGCAGAAATGAAGCTCTAAAGAAAGTTTATAACTTCATTTGTGGACACTGAGGATAAATTCAACAGGCCACTTAAGTGTTTATATTATGAGGTGCCAGCTGCAGCTCTATAGTGAAGGCTGAACTGAGCTTTGAATTTAAATCAGGGGTTTAATAACTTCATTATTTATGTGGATGATGTGTTTTCCTTTTTTTCCTCTTGTCTTGAAATCTACAGTACTTGCTCTTTGAGCACATGATGGATTTCAGTAAATCAAGCAGTTAAGGGTTAAAAATAAACTTTAAAAAAGATCCCTTATGAAATTAGCTTTTGTTCAGAATACTACTAATTTTTTCACATTGTTATCACTGTTAAAGCTCAGTTATACAATACAGAAAATAGCTTAAAATGACTATTAAAATAATTCATCAGTGTTTATATAATTTCTATGATCAACAGGTCATTTATACTTATAGGCATTATTACATCAAAGCTGATGCAGCCTATCGTCCCTCCTTCCCAACACAGTCATTTATTGCCACAGTACTCCAGGTTACAGCTTTCCATGCTACACTGCTCCAACTCTGAGGAGGGCAACAGTCCACTTAAACATCTTGGACCAGTTATTATGGCCCTCACACCTTGGGGATCTCCTACCTGTGTGGCTGCTTGGGTGTGATTGATCCTGCAAGGCTCTGTAAGACTCCCTGCACGAGACCCAGGCATGTTCCCCAGAGGGCTGGGGGTGGACAGTCTCTGGTAGTTTGGCACTTTAAAGCCTCTTCCTATGGACCTGCCCCAGCACTCCGTGTGGGAGCACCTTCTGCACCAGCCAGGGCAGTGCTAGGGGAAGCCTGGAGCTGCAGCTCCCACCTGGCATGCCCCCCTGCACCACCTGTGCGGCTGGTTAGCAATGAGATCACTTGCAAAATCATCTGGAAAATACGCTGATATTGGCCTGCGCACCCCATTGAGAGAGATTCCATGGCTGAATGGGGCTTTGGAGACGCCACATAGACTAGATTATCCATTATGAAACAGTATACACTGTGAGAAAAATTAATATTAAACAGATTGGCCCAGGTAAACTGCAGCTACTGCTGTCTACATAAGGCACTTGATATATATATTATGTCCTTCCTCTTTACACAATTGACATATTTCATGGACCACTCTACTGCTTGCTGCCACTATGCCACATTTTGGCTGCTGGTCATTTTTACAGGGAACAGGAGGGATCGCTGCAAGAGAGACAGGCATGACACATAATATTTATCTATGAGTGAGGAAGATATTTTGATATGACTTTTATAGTTATCACTAGTGACTAATCAAAGTTCCAGCTCGGCATCTGAGGATCAGCATTTCTAATTTGCTGGCTGCCTATCTCTTAAGCAGAGCAACATCTTAACATTAAGGATTCTGCAGCCTGTGGCATTTGTTATGGGAATGTACTTTGTTGAAAACCTAAGAGAAACAGACAGATCTGATCACAAGGAAACAAAGATATTACAGCTGTGTTTGAACACACTATTCTTCCTATAGCAAAGACAATTACAAAGGGAAATACAAGTGAGGAAGGTTTTTTGAAATACATTAACTAACTAAGGAAATCTCATGTATGAAAATCCAGGACATTTTGTACAATTTCATGCACTGATGAATCTTTGCCAAAAGGAACAGAAATCCTTAAGGTTACAACTGTACATGTAATTAACCACATCCAAATGATAACCCACAGGAATTCAATAGTTTGCCCCAAAACATCCTCCTCTTGGGTGTTGTGGCAAACTATTTGTTATACAATAAGACTAAAATGTTAGAGTCAGATCTGCTCAGTTCACACATAGTGTTTTCAGATAGCTGTGTCTTTCCAAACGAAAAACCCCAGTGGAAGAGATAAGAATGTATTTATTTTATTGAAATACTACTGATCCTCCTATAACTAAGTTTGATGTTAATCAGATTTACTGCAGTTTATTACTTTTTGTTTATGAATTACTGGAAAAGCATCAGATACTGGTGCAGTCAAAACCTCTGAGTATACTGCAGATCAATATAAAAATTGATCCAGTCTCTTTCCACAGCACACACCTTCCTTTCGGAGCAAGTGTAAATGTTATACAACTTAAACTGAACCACTGAAGAGAATATTAAGATTATAGCTGAACGCCTCTAGCCCTGAAACCACACTTTGACTTACTGCACCAGTCTTGATACATTTCTTTTCAGTGATTCCTGTTCTTGTAATCTATAGAATTGTTTATTGTCTGTGTTTAGCAGTGCAACAAATAATGTCTTTTCACTGCATTGTAATTTCTTTAATATTCAATACTGTTCACCCTCCTATTGAAAAAAAAAAAAAAAAAAAACAAGAAAAGAAAAAGTTTTCCATAGCTTTTAATAGTGGAAGGAATTCTGTCTGGCAAAGAAAACAAATCCTAAGAAGTAGCAATGCTAAACAAGAAGAGTCCAAAGTAATGCAAAGAAGTCCATCTCAAGCCTGCAGCCCACTGCCACACTTCCTTATCCCAGTGGACAGAGATAAAAGATCGGTTTTGCAACATATGCAAAGGACTTATAGATCAAACTAATGTTGAATGTGATACTATAGAAAGATCAAATGATGCTCATACCCAACTTCTTTACAGGTTCATTCCTGACCTGTCATATTTAAATTAATACTTTCCTATTATTACTTATGAAATTAATACTTGAATTATCTCTTAAATAGAAAACAAGTGGGGCATTTGCATGCCTTGTTACTACACATAGAGCAAATCTATCTTGTCTACTCTAACAGTTGCAAAAGTCAAGGGGAAGGGTACTGAAACACCACGGAAATTACTCCAACATCCACTCCTTACATTATGCCCTTACATTGAGTTATGTTATTTTCCTTAGCCGTTTTATGATCTACACGCTATTTGCTAGCTACACAAATCACGTCTGTCAAACCTGCAACATTATTGCCCTGTTACAGTCTGACTTCACCTTGTATTTTATTACTAACCAAAATTATTTCAACATACCAACCCAAACCAAGGGTCTGTCTTTATGAAGTGTTTGTGTATTTAGCCAGGCAGAAAGTGGACATGATGCCCCATTACTGTTCTGATCTTAACAGTTCAAACTGTAAATACTAAACATTTTTATTAAGTCATTTGTAGCCAATTCAGATATAAAATAGCTGAGAGAGGATTTGTAAGTATAAACTTGACCTGAGATCCATTTAGTCCAGTATGTGGTCTCTGGTGGGTATCAGCACTGGATTTTTTTCACAAGAGGCTGGGTAAGAGCAAATATGGAGTAACAATCCCATAGCAGAATTCCTCTCTTCAGGGCTAAGACTGCTTCCTTAGCTGAATGATTTAATTATACTGTAAATAGCTTGGAAAGCCTATCTAAAATAACCATGAACATTTCCATCATCTATACATCTAATTCTTTTTTCTGAATTTTACTAAGCTCTTAGCTTCAGCAAAACCCTGTGGTAATAGATGCCTGGAGTTCATTTTAAAAGTTACCAGTTTTAAGCTTGTCTCACAGAAAAAATGCTTTGGACACATGGTAACAGCTCCCAAGGAGCTAGAGCTTCTTTCCTCGCTTGCTTACTTTCAGCATGGCCTCTTTTGCTTGTCACACTGAACCAGATTCAGGCTTCCTTTGGAAGAAAATACCTACTTTGCAAAATTATTACCATTCTACATATACTATCTGTCTCTCAATATTTTTCCTTTTCTTTGATAAAGATACATTCAGTTTTCTTGATGAAATGTTTTGCTTCTGTTTCCTTGAATTAAAGGCCAAACACCCTAATGAGGATGACTTTTTTTTGCTATAGCCTCATTTTTGAGCAAGGCATGCACATCAAAAGACAGGTAACAATACAGTCATATTACAGCTGTGAAACTGAGCACAGTCCTGCTAAAAGCCTGGCTTTAACACTGGGGTTTTCCAGTGTCTGGAAACCTCCTTCAACACAGTCCTGCTCTTTCTGCTTTCAACTTAGGCCAAGTTCCACTGTCAGCCAGTGCACTGTGCAGAGCCATGGGATAAAATGTCTGACGTACCTGACTACTCTTCTATCAGACATCAGGGACACAGAAGATGCTGCTGCTCACGAGGAAAAAATATATTTCAACAGTATTGTCTAACCTGTCTAAAGGAAATGCAGTTATTAGAAAATGCAAAGTGCCAAGCTCCTCACTGTGTGCTAAACTTCAAAATCAGCCCCTAGTGAGAAAAGCCTCAGAGCGCAAAGATGTTTGCCCTGAAATGCACACCAAGGGGAGTGGCAGCTATAAAGAGTTCAGTTCCAAGTTCAGAAATTAAAGGGTGACACTCAACTTGCAATTCCATAAGAAACTTTTCTGAACCATCCTTCTTCCCAACAGAATGTGACGTCTGCAAGTATTTCACATCTTCCCAATAAAATGTCTAATGAATACTGCGGGGGCCACAATTCCTGCTGAAATGATAACTCCCTCTTCAGAACTGCTGGTGCCAGGACTGCTCCAAGCCCAGAAGAGCAGTCAGAGGGTGCCCTTTGAATGGCACTCCTTGCACTGCTGTGGATGGGTGACAGCTTAAGTCATGGCACACAGCTGCTTCCAAACCCAGCAGGAAGGAAGGGGAGGCAGAGAGAAATCACCAGGGTGGAAAAATTAGCTCTCAGAAGCCCAAAATGACCTGCATAGAAGAAGAGAGAAGTCTGCTGTAAGACCCGTGGACACCGAGGGTGCACTGCAGGCACAGATTGAAGTGGTTATGTACATGGTTCTCACAAGTGTCCACAATAACCATTAAAATAAATACTCTGTAATATGTAGGAAATAGCTGTAAAAAGTATGCAAGGTGCATGATTGAGTGAGGATAATTTCCCCATTTAATTTCTTGCTCATAGGTTCTTTTTATTGCCAGCCCCCTTAAAAAGTGAATTTTGTTTTCTAACTCCTGAATGGGAAGAGGAAAAAAGAAAAATCAAAAAGAAAGAATTACTCAGTTGGCAGCAATTCGGTACCAGAGAGAATTTATTGACACTGAGTCAACAGAAACAAAACCTCCACATGCTCTGTTTGATTCCCCACCCACCAGACTGTTTCAAGGAGGTGATGTGTGGAGGAAAACTATATAGTTTAATTGGGTATTATTATCTATAAACTACTGGGTAGGCCCTGAGGTGTTCTGAAATAACCTATAAAATGAAAAAGCATCTGCAGTAAAGAGCGTGAAGTACATCATTCTTTGCTTATTTACTACTTAGAAGTATTTTAAATCTTTTTATTTTCAAGTAATCTCAGCCTGCACATGTACAACGCACCACTATAACAGCTGCAGATGATATTAAGAGAACTGAATTGCAAGTACACTTTGGAGCACTGTATCATCAATGAGTGCTGGAGAACTGTCCTTCCATTATTTCAAAAGTGTACATATTACCAAATAAAAATATCTTGTATTATTGATATTATATTACAGCACAGTGGGGAGGTTGCATAGAAGCCAGAAACAGATAACAAGAATAACTCTGTAGTTAAAATATTTTAATAAAATTGATAGAGTTGAATTTGTTACCTGTTAAAGTAATGAAAATGAGATATAGATACAGGATCTACCCTTGATCTCAGAAGGAAATTCATTATATTAATAGCATTACAGAAGATGTTCAGCTTTTGCATGATTTGTTTTTTTATTGTTTAATCATTGTAGGTTTTTCTCTAAATTATATAAAATATTCAATTGTTTGGACAAAGAAGCATAAATTATCACAAATACATTCAAAAGTTTTTTTAATAAAAGCCTGCTAGGCTTCACGGAGAAATGGTGGTAAGGGCTGTAAAATTTCATTTTAAAATTAACTCTTTAACATCAGACTAACGTTCTCATGCTTAAATGCAAGCACACAGATTTTTCTCTAACACTGCAATATTATTCTGCAATGGAATGATGGAAATGCCATAATATGTCATAAACACAATTGAATTGAACGCACTTTTTTTTCCATTAGAAGACTGCTTGTAGGCAGAAAAATAAATTTATTACAGCAGAACCACAGCTTTAACAGTTAATGCCTGATAGCATTTTCATTTAAAATTTGTTTTTTCCATGGTTTTTAACTTGGTAAATATGCCCTGGACCAAAACATAGTTTTTAAGAACTAATGATAGGGACCTCATTTAACTCAACTACACTTAAGTATGTATTTTAAAAATAGTGGAAAAACATTTTCTGTGACTGAATCGTAACAACATGTGACAACCACTCAGGATGCATGGGAAACTGAGAGGATGGTCAAAATCTAGTTCATGTTTAGATAAGGTTAAATAATTAACTTTTCATCAGCATCATAAGAGTTACCAGTCTGGCCCTGAAAATCACCATCCCTGCATGTAGAAGCCATTGCTTTATTTCACTGCTAAGAAAAACTATTAGCACTGGGAAAACATGAATGACAATCCATGCTGCAATGTGTGAGCAATTAAGGCACAAAGGGCTCTATGTCCTCTGAAGGGCCATCCATCCTCCAGTAACTCTGCTTAGATACCTGCTCACTAGCTGTGGAATGAGTCATGGGCTTTCACTTCCCAGGGACCTGCCCAGGTTTCCACAGATAACTCATGTTAAAAAATCAAAACCTCCAGCCCTCAGCCTACAAGCCAAACAACAATTCAGCGCTCTAAACTTCTCTCTTCTCTCCTTCCAAAATAATATTCATTGAAACTGGAAGTTTTGAGTCAACATCAGAGGTACTGGCAAATTAAACCTTGTGCTGTTTTCTTTCTGGTTTATTCAAAGACAAGCAGGGGCAGAAATATTACCAAATAACACATTCTAAGTGCATGATGGCTGTATGCTGCAGAGCTGGGTTTCCCAGCTTGAACTTTGCATAGCTCTTCCCTGCTGCCCTGTGAGCATGGGAAATCTCTTAATACACAGTAGAGGCAAAATGAGTACTTCTTTGCTTTAGAGGCAATATTTCAATATGGGGGTTGAGAGATTTAAAAAATCCAGAAACTATGATTCAAGAATGGGCTCTTCAAAATCCATGAATCTTCCACTTAAAATTCTCAAATGAATAGCACAGACTGTGCTTTTCAAAGGCCCCCAAAAGTTAATCCACTGAACTCCCACTGCAATCTAAAGCATCTGACATTTGATTTCTACAGAACCTTTAGCAAATCCCTCAGCTATGGCATATAAGCATCTTTTCTTGGCCCAAAGAGATTGCCTCCTGCAGAGACTGTTTTATGGCCTAGCAGGAGCTGGCTGGGCTCCAGCAGGAAGAAGCCAGGCCATTCCATGGGGTAGAACACTTCTTGACACGTCTGTGCTCAGGGTGCACACTAGAAGGCTGAACTCGTGGCCTGCTTTTTCCAACACCCTGCTGGAATGAGGCATAATCTCTGCTTTTATGCTTTCCATTCCTGGGAATCTTTCCAGGCAAATCTGTTCTGCACTGACTGTTTGGGCTGCCCCTGCCCCCACTAAGTCAGTGATGAGGCACTCATTGCTTTCAGTCCCTGCTGGCTATGTTCAATGAGCTCATCAAGAGCTTTAGACAAATCCAAAATCTCAAGTTGATCTCCTCAGCATGTCTGGAAGCCCTTTGCTGTGTCTTCCCACAGTAATGTATTTCCATAGCTCAGCATCCTCTGCAATCATATTTATCTGCAGAGAGCCAAAAAACTAAGACTTTCAAGCTGACCACTGTAGGGTCATTCCAGCATCAGCTCATAACTGCTAGTACATTAAGCCTGAATCCAAGTGCTCAGTCTAATATTAGACTGCTTCATCCAGACATAGGCACATTCATGTAGATGTGGACAGTTAATACATTTGAAAAAATACTAACATTTAAAAGTTAAAATTCATTTGAAAACTTTGGCTCAAGGACACAGAGAAGTAAAATTGCTACTAACAGTTTGGAAAAGCCCAAGTCAGCTACAGTTCTACTAAGCTAGCTCTACTAAGACAGACCTACTAGCATCTGTTCAGGCCTAAATACAATATTGCAGTAATCAAAAAGAGATCCATTAGTATAAAAATAGCTATCAAATAAAATGATAAACTTTTAGAAGGTAACTTCTAATAAGCATTTAGAGAACTTGAGTTTATTATAAAGAACAACTCCACATAAAATGCAAACCATGATGTGATTTTTCCATGAAGAATGACTTTCAAAGCACAGGCTACTAATTCTTATATTCAGTGCTTTCCAGACTGAATGTCATGCTTGAATCACACTTTCCATATTCCCAACTCTGCACCCCCCATCTCTCCTCCTGTGCTTTCACACTTTATGATAGTATATTTCATGTATTTATTTCACTATCCTTAATTCTGTTTTCTATAGTAAGACACATATCAAGGTGTGAGAAATCTTAGCCATCAATCTCTGCCACAGACTTCAACCGAGCCCTGAAAGGCACTGCTAAGTAGGCTACAGAATATGCAAATATGAAACCTAGTAAACTACTAGCTGCCTTTCAAGATGAATTTATGGCTCTCCTTGCCTATATGAAGCTTTCCTCGTAATATTTCTCCTCACAGTTCTCCTTCATGGTTCATGAAAGTGTTTCTGAACAGGGCAAACATGAGGCAAATTTCATGCTCAAAGAAGTGTCTGGACACAGTTTATGCCTCTATTATTCCTGTGAAAATTGTCTGAGGACCTTGGTAACAATATCCCCTATGCTAGCGAGCCCAGACCACCATCCAGCACTCATCACTGGGTGCTGAGTGCCTGGCCCCAGGACAGCCTGCCTCTTCCACTACCATTTTTGCCCAGTGAGTACCTTGGACTGGCTGTTTTAGTGGTGCACAGCAATGCTACACCAAATTGAAGACAGGCAGTGAAAACTCTTTTCAGTCTGTTGGTGGTACTGAGTAAGTTAAGCCAGGCAGAATATACTTGGACGTTAGCCAGAATACACTACAGATCTCATCAAAATGGCTAAACTCTTGGACTACAACTCAGACTAAACTCCATTTAGGAAAAGAAACCAGACATACCTACAATATTATATCTGCATCAAAGGTGACCTTTACACTACCATTTCTGAAGAATAGGGGAAGAGAAAGATGGGCCCAGATTTTGCTTTTGCTCGTCTGAAACATCCTGCTTCTTTGACACTCCTGAGACACGAAAACCAGCAAACCAGAGAAATGGAAACAATAACAATGCCCACTTCTAACAGCTGCTTCTTTGCTGCTGAAAAGAGCAAGTTTCCTGAGGAGTGGATTCCCCAGGGCGATAAGCAGTTTTTAATTAGAGTCAGGGAAGACCAGCCAAGGGACCAGGCCCGTTCCTTTCAAAATTAATGAGTAAGAACCAAATTGGCTGCTTTGGCTGAAAAACTAGTCAAACTGCAATGTGTCCTAATACTTCGGTGACCACATCGGTTGACATCCAGCAAGCCAAAATAATCTGCATTTTTTATACATGTATTTAAGCAAATGATAAGCAAGCATATATTTGAGGGTTTATTTCACTGTTTTAGGATGGTGTCAGGTGAAAGAAACAAGAACAGGAAAATAAAGCAATTTTTAAATGGTATTTTTATTTTGTCAAAAGTAACTCCCTTCTTTGGAGTCTCCCAAGTGCTTCAGAAATATCCATGAGCTGGGCAGATGCAGTAGGGAGCAGGTGACTATACTATGAAGAAAAAAAGCTCTCTTACCATGACTTTGCTTTTAGATAGCACAATGACCAATTGCTTTAATAGATGATGAGCTTGAATCCTTCTACAGCACCTCACAGCTACAGAGCCCTGTAAGGCAGAGTACCTTATCCAATAAATGGAGTCTTACATCGTTACTCAAAATGCTGAGTTTGCACTCACACAGTTGCAGAGCTACTTTCCTCATGTCCCCTCAGCCTCTGCCTGACAAATCCTTCTCCTAGAACTCTCCAGAAATAAATGAGCAGCAAGAAACATCAGGATTCTGATACCTTATGTCAAACCACATCCAAATTTGTCATTTGTCTAGAAGCCTCTCAACTGCTGTAATGAGAAACTGTAATGCTATTGCCAACAGTGGCAGTTTCTATTGCTAAGATCGTAAATTGAGTGATTTGGTTATAATCTCTCTTTGTAAGAGCATAGGTGTGTGTTTTGTCAATTATCAGGCCTAGCATAAAGGACACAGCCAGTATAAAGATAAACCAATAACCAAATTGTATTTGATACAAAAGGGTCGGTACATGGGTGAGCGCTGGGGGTACAAACAAGTCAGATTACACACAATCAACATCAATCCCACTGACTCCAACAACACCACCACACAACCAACAACGTGTGGAATAAATGGTGAAATGCAGTCTCTCATAGAAGGGATGGGAGACAACCAGGTTAACAAGCCAAATACATGAGACCAAGGAAGCCAAATACTGAATCTCTACACAGCCCACATTTACAAAAGCCAGACCTGACCAGAGCCCAGTCCCAGGGAGGCAGGAGGTCCTTCCCCAACAGGGAACTCTGCAAAGTGCCTCCACCTCACAGACAGACACTGCCCCTCCCTGCAAGGGGTCCCAGCTTTTATCCCTCAGTGGGACACCTGACCTTGGGTTACTGAATGCAGACACCTGGGGCTCATTTACCCAATGGCTCTGTCTGCAGGGCCGGCTGCACCCTGGAGGGAAGCCTAAAGGCAAACTCACCCCCTCTTTGTGAAGGGCTGTGGGAATCACCCTTATGTCAACCTTAATTTGGGGCTTGGGGTTGAAACCCCAGCATTTCAGTGTGTGATAAGGGAATCAGTGAATGATGGATTCAGTAGCCATCACCTCCAGCTCCTAAGCTGCTTTTTATCTAGCGGATATCAGAAGTCCTGGCTGCACACCCATATTCAGCAAAACTCCACTTGATTGCACATAGTGATCATGATGAGCTCTATTCAGGGAACAGCAGGTCAGAAAACAAATCCCTGTTACATAAATATAGTCAATTTATACTTTTGTATACTGATCATAAACTGCAATTTCCTGCATAGGATGGCACAGCAAAAGGCTTAGTCTCAGAAAAAAAGGCAGAAATCAGTTTGCATTTCTTTGTGTTTACATGGTTTCATCGATAAAGTATTTGGAAAGCTCGCTTTTCAGCAGAGGTTTTTGGGTAATTTTTCATCTGATATGCTTAGCTACTTCTGTAAGCAACTCTTCCCCTTCAGAATCTTAATATCTAAATAGCTTTTAAAATCTCTAGCTAAATTTTTTTCTTTCCCTTTTCTGTTTTCATGCCTTCCCCCTTTCATAGTAATCTCAATTTTAAGTCAGCAGAGCATAGTTCAGAAGCATAAAAGATGCTCACATATCCTGGCCTCTTCTTTCATGTTCACAGGCTGCCTTGGAGCATCTCAGTGCTATGTCCACTGTTTCAGGTCTGCAGATACTGTGCTTAGCAGTGGGATCCCAAATGTCTCCTAGACAGATACAAGTGTCTACAGAAGATTATGGATGACATTTAAAGGTCCCGTTTGGGATGAAAGCTCCATTTGATGCAGTGCTTTGCAGACTCAGATACAGACAATTCATAGTGCAAAGAATCTACAGTCTGATAGATATAAATCACACAGTGGTAGCCAGATATGTGGTAAGAAAGCAAATACGGTCATAAACAGTGCTACTTCTCTTGTGTATTGGTGTGTTAAAATAGAACCAACGTCAAAGGGACTAAGGGTAGTGGGGGAGTTACTGGAGGAAGGCAGTAAAGATGAGGGAAGAGAATCAGTATTATGTTGCTTCCTTGCTAAAAACATGGTCAGTTGTATCTGAAGGATGGATGTGAAAACAAATGAGGTGATACTTGCACTGACATATCAGCATGTTTGCATGAAGAGGTAGACAACAGAAAATTAGAAAGTGTCAGGGAGCCTGTGCATTTTTGGCATTACTTAATCTGCTCTGACCCTGCTGGTACAGAAACAGAAGTGCATGGGCAAAACAGCAAAATACAACTGTTATTGTGACAACAGCACTGAACGTAAGAGCAGGGCTCCAAAAGGACCACACCTGCCTGTGACTGGGCTTCCTCAGCCTCATGAGTGACTGTGCCACGAGAGCCACAAGGACACCACTGCCTGGACCAGCAGGTCTCCCTGCTTTTGAAAAGTCTCAATTTCTCCTTGCTTGTACCTCTACTCTGAAACCAGCATTCATGTCCAATAATGCACAAACGGGCAGAACATCGTATTTCCACCACTGCCACAGGGAGACGGGAGCCTAGGTGTTGAAAAGTGCAAAGCAAAGCTATCTATTAGTCTATGATATATTCTAAGCCAAATGCTAAATTGCAAGCCAGCATTAAACAATGAAAATGACATGCTTAAACGCTGAAGTGTAAAACTCAGCAGAGAGGAATGGCACTGAAGGGAAATGAAAATTTTTTTAGATAGATTTAATGTATGCTGCAAAGTTCTTCATGCCACCTGGTAACAAGAGCAATAAAAGACCAATATGGAAGAGTGAGTAAGTTCAAAAAGTAATCAAGAATAAGAAGCTGGCAAATGAAAAAAAAGACAGCATCTGTTACAGAGAATGAATGGAAATCACATCTATCTCACACTCAAGGAATAAGAAATGACAAACTGAAAGCCTTTCAGATAACATACTATCCTGGAAAAGGGCTATGCCAGGGTATCTTAAAGCTTCTAGGAGACACAGCTGATAAATTGACATGATAATTCCAGTCTCCATCTGGCAGGTGAAAGAGCCTTTCCCTGTTCCAGGGCTAACCACTGATCTATGCGAGCTTGGAGCCTTCTGTCACAACTAAGTCTGTCGAGAAGAATGATACCAACGTTACAATACAAATATGCAAATACTCATCAGCAGCTAAGACCATGGCCTGGTTTCCCACAGTAGGCTGTCCTGTTAAAGACATGTGGCATTCTTTTGCCCTAGTAGGAGGGAGCATGGCTGTGTATCTCAGCTCTAGCTGCAGAATAACAGTGACAGGGGAAGCTGCAGCTCTCCTGCATCCGACCCACAGCTAATGCAAAATCTGTGTTTTAAGCCTTACTAATGGTCTGTGAGTGCAGGCTGGAGGAAGGGGAAGAGCAGAGAAGAGATGTACAGGAGAGGAGGTGCTGGATTCACCTCTGGTAGCCTATATTTGAGGTCTAATTCAAAGCCTGATCAGGGTGGGGTATGAGTTTCAGAAAGCAGACCTCAAAGAAGAAGGACACCAGGCGACTGAAAGGAAATCATGATGATTGGGATTTTCCTGTTGTCTCCCATACATCTTTGTTGATGATTTTCTTTGAGTGTCTCCACACGAGAAGCTTGCTTTGGAAAGGGCCATTTGTCATATCTGAAGTGTTGCTCCCAAATACCACACGTATTTGAAAGAATTAACAAACATATGGTCTGATTTGTGAATAATAAAAAGATACAAAACCACCCCTCTCACCCTCTGCTATGTCTCCCAAGTCCCCTGACTCCTACCCAGAGTTACACAAGCCAGACGACACCAAGAGCAGTATCTAGTCCCTTCTTGACTGATTTTCTTTCCTGGTATATTGCAGAAGGCATGATACACACAGTCCTGCACATCTTTCCCTTCCCATTAGTTTGTGACTCGTCACAAATTCAGGCCATACTTGTGCCTGTAAACATGACTGTCAGACCACTATCTGTAGGATATGCAGTGTGGTGAATTAATCTACTATGATCTGTTTGCTTTAACAGCTGTATAGGAAATTCTCATCCACTGTCTATAGTCATTGCACGTTACATCCTTTGAAATTCCACTTGTATTCAGATTCAGGCCTTTAACTTAGATTATCTCACTCATGTTTATTACCAAATTTTCCTTACCCCTCCATTTTTTCTGAAACAATCTCGTTTTCTGCTGTTGCTCTACTCCCATTAAATAACTGGTACCCCACCACATTTTTGTACTTTCATATTCCTATCTGCACCTGAGAAATCCATTTTATGTTGGCAAAGGCCTAAGTTCAACTACACTTGCTGGTTATTACACAACGTGACAGAGTAGTATGTAACATTTAATAAGAAAGACAAACACGAGAAGCAGAGTGAAAGAGTGGAGACAGAGAACAGAGCCATGTAACAATAAAGGCCAGTGAGGATGAATAGGAAAGTTTTAGTACTGTTCTCCTTTGTGTTGACGTGTGTATTTCTCAGCAATCTTCCCTCCAATTGAAAGCACAGCCATACTGAAGTGAGTGGTACATTTGAAAATCAAATTACACATTTGAGATCCAGCAGGTCATAAAGAGCCTTGTAGGTGACCAAAACCTTGTGGTATCTCCCACCACAGTGCTCAAGACTTGCAGAAGCTGGCTCTTCCATTGAGCCTGTAGATATGACTCCTCCCCTCAACTACGAGCAGCTTTTAATTTCAGGTTTATAGAAATATACAAGTAGAAGGGAGTTTAAAATCCCAATTTTCAAAAGAAATTACATCCTTGAGAGAGATTTTCTTAACTTCTACATGCAGAACACCAGATTCCTGAAGAAAATTCCATTTTATTAATTCAAAAATGCAGAATACAGACTTTTACCTTAAATATGCAGAGAAGGCAGGTCATCAGGCAGCAAATAGAAAGCAGCAGCACAGTGTCCAATGCCATGGGAATACCAGCTTCTCTTAATCTGACAAAGAACTAAAGATCAAACATGGCGTGATTATCTGTTCTTCTAAGCAAAATGGTAACTGACTGAAACGTATACATTGTAAGCAGGCAACATTCCCACAGGAGACCCAGCATCACACAACTCTGTCACATAATCAGCTGATATCTAGTCCTTACTCACTTGGTTTCTTTCCTAAAAAGACTCAGCGTAGGAAGGCTCTCACCCTCCATTGACAATATATAGTTTGTTTTGTCTTTCTATTCCCCCTCTTCTGTGCTGGTGTTCACTGTCTTTGAGTGTGACTCCACAGAATAAATATAATACAAAACCAAGAACATTCTCCTTTTCTCTCTGGAAAACAATATGCTCCAAGACTACATCCTCGTAATGTTTTATCTAATTGCTCAGGAAAAAAAATGAGTATTTATCTTAAAAAATATCTATCACCTTGTCTTGACAACAATGCAAAGTACTGCCAAAATGCAATGGTCTAGTTTTACTCCTGGTGTTTCCTACTAGGATTAGCTTCAAGTCCCCTGTCTTCACTGAAAGCCAAAGGGGCTTTTCTTTTGTTTTCCTAAATAAGTATTTCATTCTCATCACATCAGACTTATTTTTAGAATATCTGAATAGAATAAGTTGTCAGTTGCTACTGCATAAGTAGAGGTTGCTAAGGAAGGAACAGTAGCTGCTTCCTTAAGCAACAGTGGCAAAAGAGGATGAAACAGCAGATGATTTCTAGCAGAAACAGCAGACTAAGAGCAGCAGTTCTCTTCTACTGCAGTATTTCAAAATATGTAGACGTCATCCACTAAAGTACTGACTTTTAAGTTATATAGCAAATCTACGTCAAGTTGGCACATTTGGTAACAAGCATAAGAAGGCATTTTTCCTGCTTCTGAAATTCATCTCCTTCTCATTTTATAGCTCTTTAGTTCTTCTTTTACAATTGTAGACATGTTTACTCTCTTTTTTAGGGTTATTTGCCTACTTCAGAGCAATTCTAGGAATTCACAACTCAAGGATCTCACATTCAGAACCACATTAAAGATTGCCAGCAAAGCTAAGTTCCCCAAAGCTGCAGAGAGTATGTATTTAGGTGCAACATTGTTATTTAGGGAGAGATTTGTCAGAAAAGGGGTTTGGTTTCTTATTTTTATTTATCTATTTAGATCTGAATGTTGTCAGCAGAGTACACTGGTGCAAAGAATTTGGTTTTGAGAACTAAAAACCCTTTATTGGGACTTCTACTGAAGCCCTCATCTTAAGAGGATGGATTCAGTAATTTCACAGTTGGAGATTATCATTGTGTCCATTCTTAATCACTTTCAGAGCACAAGAGCAGTCCTCTGCACCCACAGGTACATAACTTAGAGGTGATATTCTGCTGATGTGATCACTTCAGGAAGCTGGCTGCCACATGCTGTTCTGGCTGTAGTCACTAGAGGAAGATATTACAACAGTAGAGCTCCTTTGCTAAAAAAAAGGGTTTAGAATTTGTCCACACAGGGAAAATCCAGAACAGTTTATCTAAATTAGCTAGAGATCTGCTGTGGATTAGCTAGAATCATATCAAACCTTGTGGTGTATACTTTTATTCAGAATTAAATTGTCCTAATTCCATTAGATTAATTTACTTCCAAATGTTTTACACAGCTAGTGACAGACTTAGAGCAGAAAACACTTAAGGGTACCTAAAATGGTCCGCTGATGAACACAGCCGCTCTCCCCCTTACATCTCACAGCAGAATGTAGTATCTGGAGCTGACATCTGGAATGGAAGAACTTGAGTTCAAAGACATGATAGGCAGAGAACTATCATCTTCAGAAAAAAAGTAGTTAGAGCCTGGGCACTAGTCAGTTATATTGTTTCCAGCTAGACCGATCATCAAACATGCCCAGATCACTATATCCCTTTTAGGCAAGTAGGAGCTAAGCATCTTTGAAGCTAGATTTAACAGCTATCTTACCATGAACTTCTCTGGAATAGTGTTCTTCAGACACTGGGAACAGGTTTCATATAGGATATGCTGCACTTCCCAGGATTCTCTACAGAGAGAGAACAAGCTCCAGTAGTGATCAAGGAACCAAGCACCTAATCCTCTGTGTCGGAAATGGACTGGGGCTTTGTGATGAGGTTAATAAAGGCAGTTTAACATCAAAAGCAAACCTATTAGAGTCATACCTTGGCATGGCAACTCAGTCAGTGCTGAGGAAATGACTAGATTAATCACAGAGTCACACTAGGGCTTCCAATTCCCACCCTGACAGGAGTATTTCTGAGGTGTTCACTGTTTCCTCTTCCCAGAACATCAGGTCAAGCCTGCAAACCCTAAGGAGCTTTTTCAGCCATCCCCACACAGGAGAGGATGACAAAAAGGCAACACTGCTTCAGTGGAAAGTTCCAGGTCACCAAGAGCAAGAGTAAAGCTTGCACAACCCTAGGCAGCATGCAGCAGAGGTTTAAGTGGGCAGAGAGAATGTGAAGCTTTTCTTTACTTCCCTTTGTGGAAGTCCCTGAAAACCAAAAGGCCTAGAAAGTGAGAAGGCCAAACGCTGAAATCACAATAGGACCCTATTCATTTAGCTTTCCACTTATTCAAGGGAGAAGTGGGCAGCCGCTGGCTCCAGCTGCAGTCACGCTTGTATGACAGCATGGTATCTTGCCTGATCTGTCCAGTTTCTCAAAGGTACTTAGGGGAGATGAAAAGTGCTGGTGTACAGAAGGAATGTCTGCTGTGTTGGGGTCGAGTCAGCTGTCAGAGGCAGAGCCTGGTGGAAATGCTCTTGGTGTGCTCAGAGGGAGGTGCTATAGGGCTGAGAGGTCTAGAGCTCTGCTTGCTCTTCTGCCTGCAAATGCTCCCACGTGTCCCCAAAGGCCAAGGCTATGCAGATAGCCAGGAATGTATGTGATCAAAACAGATTTAGGTTATCTGTTCCTAAAACGTAGTGCCCTCTGCTTTTTGCAAAGCCTCAGAAATACCAGAATTAGACTTCAGAAGAGTATAAAAAGCTCCCAGATAACATAATGTGCAAATGGACTGTCGTACTCACTGTGATCTTGGACAGCAAGAAAATTAGAAGGCAACAGCAACCAGCAAAGAAAATTGCAGCTGAAAAATACCAACATTATCCTCTTTTAATACATATTGTTAAAATGAACATTTTTAAAAGCTGAAGAGATGTGAGCCCAGATGCTATCACCGTATGTCTTATGCAGTTCATGATTACGAACAAACAGCAGAATACATATAAGGGAATCTAAAATGGTATGGATATGAGCCCAGCTGGTGTCCCCGTATGCCTTATGAGTTCCATTTTTAGGAACACAGCAGCATATAGCATTAGAGATGCATCTTAAACATCTCATTTATAAATAGAGTGGCGCTGTTTCACTGAAGTACACACAGAAAAGGTCTACAAGGATCATAAAACCAGCTGCATTCAAAACCACTGAAATGGTTCAACCACGGTGTTTTTATTCGGAACCACTCTGCACCAGAATATTCCCTGAATAAGCGATGATGCTTATTTGTCATTGACTCCTCACTAGGATTTTTTTTAAAACAACCACCAAAACCCATTTTATTCAGAAAATGCCAACTTTTGTTTTGGCAAACTTCCTACCGAAAGATTTTTCAGGTCCAGAATGGAAGAGTGAAGACCCAAGCTCCAGGGCAGTAGAGAGGTACCGCTGCGGGAGAGGTAAATTCTTGCCACTTCTGAAAATCGTAGTGTCTGGAGCTTGGCTGGTCCACATCCTGGGGAGAGTCCTTCACCAGCAGGCTGTGGACTCTTCTGCAATACAGCTCTTCCTCTCCTGCTTTTCACTTTCACCAGAACCACCTCTAAGGGAAGGTAGTTAACTGTAGGGATTCCTGGTTAATTGTGAAAATATATCACCAAATGCAGGTGACTTAATCGTTTCATGTACACTATCAACCAAAATATATCTAGAACAGATATCTAAAAAAAAATACACTAGATATGAATGAAAAATTATTTTATTTAAAAATACATTATACAGCAGAGTGTCTCTCTTTTTGTTTTCTCACTGCTGGTTCACAGAGATAATATGATAAATTTAACCCAAATATTTGACTGGGAAAGATCCTGAGAGAGAAAAAGACTAGTTACAAGTTGATGATATACAGTACACTGAAAAAGAGTCATCTCTTTTAACATAAAAGAATCTCTTGATAATCTTATAAATCAGATATAAAAAAAATGCAGGTTTGCTACCATGCAAAAATGAGTGAAGATTTCATTTAAATCTGCACACAGAGAAATCATTAGTACATTGGACCCTAAATAGCTAGACTAAGAGAAGGGTAAGTGTGTCTAACACAGCGATACAAACTTTGGACCTACTACAATTTTGTAAACACGGTTGATAGTCTAATAAAGGTGGATTTTCAATCCCCTAAGTAACACTGTTGTAGCTAAGGGCTCTATTCTAGGACTTTCCTTCCCACTAATGTATTTCTTTATTGTCTAATTCTGAGCTTAGCACAATGACTTCGTGAGATATGCTCTACTGCACTCAAAGATGACTTAGTGTTGTCCTGTTTGCCAAGCACGAGCTAGGCAGTTGTATTTTAGCAAAAGCAGAGCTTAAAATAAAAAGTAAGAATCAGGTGTTACCTGGATGATTATGTGGGAATACCTGATTCTACAGACTTGTTTCAAACATTTTCTAACAATGGTTAATACACAGGAAATACACTGAATTATGGAAAAAACTAAGGCCTAGAATGTTCCACAGCCTCCACTGAACATTATTCTCAGTGTGTCTATAGTGCTAACGTCATAGCAGCTGTTGCCAGAGTAGAACTTTGCCAGATGTTAAGAGCATCTTCAGCATCTACAATACTCAAATCTGTTTGGTGTTCAATGTTTATAGGACAACTTCAATATGAATAGCCAGCAAGGCTGTCTTTTGAAGGGGAGGATCAATTTGATTATTCACAGCAATAACAGAGATACGGTAACGTTGCCTGATGTTGAAGAAAAATCAATTCTTCAACACCGCGCAGACTGACAGAGGATTTTTTTTTTTTTTCCAAGAATAGGGCTCTGAAACACAGACAGAAATATTTTTAGAGAGAAAGTCTGCCTGTTCTGGTCACTTAGGCTGAAGAAAATTAATGGAACCATTTTCTTTTTTTCCATGAGTGCTCCAACATGAAAATGTAGAGTAGAAACTCCTATGCACTTCTCTCACTAAGCCAGTGAGTTCTTATCTTAGCACCCATTCTCCCAGCATAGTATCAGGGTGTACCACAAATATGAGAAGATACAGGCTTCCTTGAATAATTTGTTTAAACAATTTATGAATAGCACAGCTTCCCATCAGATATGCTGAGCTAAGAATGGAGCCCTTAACCTATCATGGGATATCATTAGTAATAAGGAATATATCAATGATCAAACTTTCTATATTATTTTCATTTCTTTTAACCTAGATACATATATATCATCCAAGACATTCAAGAACTACAAAACAACAATTCAACTACAATTATGTCAGGAAAATATCCAAATAAATAAACTTTTAATTATGATACAATACTTATTACAGTAAAAATTGGCATTTTTCTTTTCTCTTCAAAAGCAGAAGCACCAGTCTTACATATAACATACTTTTTGAATGATATCTTACATGGAATACAGCGTAATACAATGTGCAAACAGCATTTTCATACAGAACATAATATTTGTCTAGTTTTTATATACTGAAATTGCCTCAAATGGAAACAAGATCATGCTGAATTAAAAATGTAGATTTTAAAAATCAAAAGTTGAATCAAAATATGAAGTACTGTTGGAATAGGTACATGAACCATTAAAAACAATGAGAAGCCAAAATAGAGGGCATTGTCAGATAAATATAATTGGTGCTCAGTTTGTCCCATTCCATCAAAAAGTAAACAGTTAATATTTTTGCTAGAAAGTAAAGTGACGTTCTAATATTTAAGAATTCTTCAAAATGTTGTATCAATTTAATGACGTAAAAATCAAGTCAGAAATAGGACTTCTAAAAATTTCTTATTTTTGATACACTGCAATTATCGTGTGTGGGCTGTGAAAAGAGATGAAGTCCAATGGAGTGAATATACATCAGCATCAACATCATGTGACTTCTGCAAAGGCCGTGATGTGGTTCTACGAGTTAAAGGAAAAACAAACAGATAAAAACCCAGAAACCACACAGACAGACATCACTGTAGTGAAAATTTTTGCCTCTTGTGCTTTAGGGACAGCCTTATGCTTGGAGACTACTGCAGGACGATGTAAATAAAACTGGGTTTCACTGCAGTGCTCTGTCTCACTCCCAAAGCAGTTCTTTAACTGCTGAAAGACTGGATATGTAAATATGCTGAACAAAGTAATTAGGTGCTAGATGGTTCTACAATATTTTAGTTTTAGATGGGTTTTTTAAAATTAAGTAACAGTGTGAATAATTGAGTTAGCTGTACTGTTATTGCTACCTTATTGATAATTTAAAGCAAAATTCCTAGAAGAGAAAGTGACAGTTTCTGACAGATTATAATATTCTATTTCAGTGTTAACACAATTCTAATGTTGCATTTTTTCAAAGATTAATTGCTCCCCAAGAGCTTGATGGCACAGAATCAAGTAGCAAAATGCTATAACAAAATTGCATTCAGCAGTTGAGAACTCACATTCAACATTTCTTTTCCAGAATCACTACAGCATCATCTTCATTTGCAATGTTATTCTCTTAGCTTCAATGGAATGATTCTTAAAGATGTGTACCAGAATGTATAACTCACAGTAAACCTGCAACATCCCAAAGAGCTTTTCTAGTTTTTCATGCTCTAGCTTAAGCAAGTGCCTCTGCAAACATTTGGTAGGTGAAGACTCAACTGCACAGTGATGTCCAGGATGCAAAGGAACTGTATATTACCTTTAGGCACACAGTACCCTTGGCTGCCACCCTTTTTTATAAAGCATGCAATGTGTAAAATTAATAAAGGGAATCTTGATGTTAAACCACACGTTTGTGCCCTAGCACAAAAATGCACAGATGGAAATTATACCACTCAAAGCACTGCAGTTTTCTCTCCTCACCTCCCCTCCTGGAGCAGACAAAAGTCAAGGAGAGAGGAGATGTAAACTGAAGAGGAAAGGGGATGTAGATAACTCATGGGGAGTACGACAGATCTCCCTTTTTTTTGCTTAAGGGAAGTCCTTCAGAAAATCCCTTATCACACATCATAGAAAATGCTGCACACAAGTTTATATTTCTCATATCGTTCATATGAGAACAGCACCAAATAGTAATCACCTATGTTCATTCTCCATAATAGAATGAATATATTTTAAATAAGTAACAGTGATTAAACCATAGCCAGTGGAATTTTTAAAAAGCATTAGGAAAAAAGAATCAGTGTGCAACTCTTTATGAAAATGTTTTCAGTAAACTATTAGCAAATATCATTGTTTCCAGATTTTGATACTGAAGAATTTAGATTTCTCAATTAGAGAACAAAAAATATAATTTCAAAGCATTTTAGTTGGCTGAACATCTGCTTTCAGCACTGGACAGATGATGCATTGGGCAACCTCAATGACTGGCGTTGCTTTGAGGCTATTAGGACATTTTCTTCATAGTATTTGATTTATTTTTCCTTATTTAGATCTGAGAACTACCCTGTCAACTGAAACCAGCATCAGTTTATTCATTTTGTTGATAAGGTGGTTTAAGAATAAGGAATTGGAGGAAAAAAAATTCTAATTATTTATTCTAATCTAGTGGTTCTCAACCTGTGGTCCACGGGCCCCCAGGAGGCCACAATGTCATCACAGGGGGTCCATGAAGGCTGAAAGCAGGGGTGGGGAACGTCCAGCCCAGAAACATTTGGTCTGGCCCATGGCAAGCACTCCGCCTCCTTTTCCCACTAACAGATTAACTTATTTCCCCTCCTCTCCAAATTTGAAGATAATTCATGAGAAAATTGAAATAAATTTTTGATGCAGTCTAGTGCTTTAAATCTTGAATTAAGTCTTGGTGGTCCACAGCGACAAAGGTATTTAAAGGGGGTCCATGGTGAAGGAAAGGTTGAGAATCCCTGTTCTAATCAATTCTTGCAAGTCCTGCTATGCGCTATCCCTTTCTCTAAGCAACACGCACTTTGTCTGTGATGCAGAGAACCAAATGCTTTCCTGTGGCATTAATTCAGAACTGGATAACTATTACTTTGGAAAGGAGAATGTGGTTCACACTCCTTCCAGGTATAGTTCCAAAATCATCCTTAGAAGGACATGCAGAGCATGAGATATAATAACACAGAAGAAAATCATCCTTCCTCAATAAACCCTCAGAAGGAACTGCTAAGCTGCCAGTTGCAGAGCTATTGATTTGGACACTAGTGAAGACTTGTCAATTCATGTCCAATGGACTCAGTAGTGTGATGCATAACTAGGTCAAAATTAACCACTTGCAAGAATCACTAATACAGATTCATGCCACTCTCTGAGTATTCATGCTTTTTCATGTGTTATGGTCTCAGGCAAAACTACAGATAAGCCTTGCTGATACTCTTTACAAAAAAAAAAAACCAGCATCCCTCTTGAGTAACTGCATTTCAACTCTCTTATTATGTTCTTTTACTTCTGCTTAGATTTACTGTGACAAAGTTCAGTGTGAGATAGTAACCATCAGCAAACAGGTTCACACAGATACAGGAGACAAGCAAAAAAACATGCACAAGACCTCAGCTTCTCCAACTCTATGGGAAATTGTTTTCTCTACAGTACTCAAAATAATTAGAATATGCTGAGGGTCTGCTCAATGGCAGCAGTTTCACAGGCAGGCACACCAGCTTTTGTATTATTCATTCTAAACTGTCAGTATCGACTTGGTGTCACACCACGTGAACAAAGCATGCTTCATAACCATGCTCTCGCACCACTAACAGGAAAATGAAAGCTGAAGGCTAAGCCTTGAGTGCAGGTTTCTGAGGTAAAGTGATTCATAGCTGTATATCTTCTGTTAAGATATTAATTCATTTCTGTTTAGAAGTGATTCTATAATGTTAGAGCACTGAAAAAACATCCACGACAACTTTTTTTGTCATTTCCAGTTTTCATTATATATTTTTTATCTGAAATTTTTTTGTTCTGCTCTCATGAATAGTTAGAAATATTCAAAAATAGTCACATCCTAAAAAAGATTTTTCCATTTTTGAAAACAGGAATTCAAAAAATTGTCTGTAGTCCTTCACACAGTTAAAAGAAATAGAAAAATATCACTCTAATAGTTCAGGCAAATGATAATTTGTCATACAATAATAATAATGTTATCACACAATTCTCTGGGTCAAAGTATATTTTATGCTTTTACTCAATGAATTGCATTTTGAGTGAAAAGAATGAGTTCAAGGGAAATTCCCCATTTAAAACATTGCAGACCTGCACAGAATGCTGCCGCCACACCGTATCTGCCTTTGCTTCAAATTCCACACACAAACACTCAAGTGTGCTCTCGCGCACATAAGTTCATTGCCTTATATGAAGATGCTCAAAACGGTCCGTTCCTGATATCCAGGAGAAGAACCTAATGATGCGTGCTTTGAGGGAGTTTCGTTGCAAAGGATCTTCTTGATTGTTACCCATACCTTGATTCTGTAACACCTACAATATGTATATTTGAGGAGGTCACGCTGAATATATTTTTCCATTTCCTATATTTAAGTATTATTTTATTTGAACAGTAGATGTGGGGATCAGTTTGTATTTAAATAGAAATAATTCTTGCACAATTCCCCAGAAATAGATTTAAGCAGAAGAGTAGGACATGAATGCAAATTCAAATGCTAGACATTGAAACAAAACTGTTACAGTCTTTTATGAGCTGACTCTCCTGGATATTTATTTCTGTGTATGAAATAATGTTGTATTATATCTCCTTTAACATACTGTATTATCAAGAGAGAACCATTATGACAACAAAAATCTGAAAACCTGTCTATAAGCTAAGTACATGGACTCCAGTCAAACCCTGCTGGAGACACACATACATGTACTAAAACACTGCATGGATACCTAGGTACACTTTTGGACATCAAGCACAACAGTATTAGGGTACTGCTCAGCTAAAATATTTTTACACAACAGAGACACATACCCTCTCCCTCATCGGCCCGTAGCATGATGAGCTAAAACATCTTTGTGTTTTGCTTTTAGTCTGTGAGCTCAGCGATAGGCAGTTAGTGTCCCTGGAGAGCCCCAGTGACCAGACCAGACTCCCTAGGCCATGCTGTGTCTACACAAGTGTACATACCAGTGAAAGACTTCTCAGTACCAAAATGCTTAAGACTAAGGAAAAAAGCAGTAACACTGAGAATCAAAGTTTAAAATACACTCTTCTGACACTGTGAGGAAGCTGTTCTATGTTTCCTGAATAGTCAAGATGGAAAAAATACATTATACCTTAAAAACAGAAGGGGAAAGTTTCCCCAGTCTCAAAATACTATCAGAATCCACTGCAATATCTATACTTACTATTGTTAAAATGTTTTATCACCACCATTACCTTTGGCACATACACAATAGAACAAGAATCATAGCATCAAACTCAACAAAATTTTTGAGACAATTAACCCTGATAGTCACTAGCAATTGGTATGATAGGCAACAAGAATGTTGCATGTAGAGAGAGGAATTCCAAATACTTATCACCATTAAAACTTAGAAATGGCAGAGAGAGAGAGAGAGAGAGAGACTAAATGATCTGTTTCTAGTTCACAGTTATGCTGGAGTCAGTCCTATGGGTGGAGTGTAAGAAACCTCATTGTAACAAGGAATGGTGACTGTGTTTGGGAACATGGTTTGTGCATTGCTGACAGAAGCAGCACTAAGAAGGAATGCCAAGCAGAGACTCTGGGGATAAATGCAGCTTAGTTGTCAGAGCACTGCAAAGAACCCACTGTGCAAGTAAGTAATATTGAGCAGCTACAGAAAGCACTGTAATCATCTCATCCCACAGGAGATGAACCATAGTGACTCTCATAACCCAAAACTTCCGTGTAAAACCTCTTACATCAGTATTCTATCTACTGTCTCAGCCCTAAATGCTCCATGTTCCCTTCTATTTGATTTGTTTTCAAAGCGAGAATACTGATTAAAAGGAAAAAAAAAAAAAAAAAAAAAAAGAAAAAAAGGCTAGGACAGACAGTAGCTACTGCAAGATGTGTACAACCACTCTGTAAACCCTAGCCAATTTCAGGTGACTTTAGCATGAAATAATGTTAGTCTCCCCTGCAACAGAAAACAGCAAAAATAATTTGTGACTGCACTGGATGAAGCTGGACTTTAACCCTTCCACATACCACCTAGAATATCCCTATTTCCCAGTAACTCTTGCAAAAGAACAGGAGTCTCTAACCTTTACTGTGGCAGGGAGAGAACCTCCTCTCTGTAGCACAGTGCCAGCTAACTGAAACACAAATTGTCTTGTAAGAGATGATGAAGGTCAGAGACAGGAGAGAAAAAGAAGCAGATGGGTGAGTAATGATGTTTCTTGACTTTCATACATTTCATTAAATCTGAGGATGAATGTAGTTAAGGTGAAAGCAATAAGTCTGCACTGCTGAGCCAGCTCTGGCAAGGATTCTTCAAGGAGACGCTCTGCAACTATGGCTTATTTAAGCGCATGAGAAGTGGGTACCCGTGCAGAACAGCTTAATCATCTGCATGCACCACAATTAAACAGAAGTGTCATGCAAACAGTGATCTACCCTTGTCATTAACCAGCAGCAGCTCAATTCAGAATATTACAAGTACACTTATTCCTATTTAAGTGCACTTCAAATGTAGCTCTTGACCTCCACCAGAACTCACGACAGCAGCAGCATGGAGAGCATGCCAAAAGCTTTCGTTCTCCAGCAGGAAAAAACCCCACTGGAATAGGAAACACAAAAATAAGGTGTCTCCAGGCCTGTGTAAAGCACCACATGTTTACTCATTTACAGGTGAATTTATAATAAAATTGCAATAAAAGTGAGGTCCCTTCTGGTAGGCATTTCTAATGAATCAATTCTTTAAGACAGCATCTTTGAATTGCTCGCTCCCAGATAACCATATAGTTATTTTTAAACACCAATAACAGAGGAGCACTGCTTCATGTGAGCACTGCTTCATGTGAGCACTGCTTCATGTGAGCACTGCTTCATGTGAGCACTGCTTCATGTGAGCACTGCTTCATGTGAGCACTGCTTCATGTGAGCACTGCTTCATGTGAGCACTGCTTCATGTGAGCACTGCTTCATGTGAGCACTGCTTCAGCCCATGGTAACTTCAGTCAGTCAGAACTGTGCTAGTCTTAGCTAATTTCTGACAGTAAGCTGTCTTTAATACCAGCACAGGAGCTTGCAGACTGAGAATAAGAAAAAACGGATTTAAAATAAGCCAAATGTAAATATACGTGCATTCAGAATATGGAACTGGAACAGCCCTAACTGAAATGTGAAAAGTAACTTGCACGTGGCTAAAGTAGGCAGAGGCAAGTAGCACACAAATTATTTAGCACCCTTCTCTCTCCAGATAAGAACAAAGGATGTAAAATAAGAAGGGAGTTAAAAAGCAAAGACTAAGTTAATAATTCTTGTAGTGATGGCTCAATTTAGACCTTGGTTCCATACATAAGTATTATTCTTAGTGCATTTTCTTTAACTGGGTTTGGCTTCTAACTAAACTTTAGACTAAACATTAAAATAAAAAGAAAAAATCTACAAAAACTCAACACTTAAAGCACTCATAAGTAACTTTTTCATCAACTATTTGCAAATTCAAATTTAAACTTTCTGAGAGTGGAAACAGAAGAAACCATTTCCCAACAAATACCCAAGAGTCCATGTTATCATCCTCCTAACTCATCCCCTCTGTCTGGAAAGGGGAAAAGCTTTGCAGTGTAGACAAAGATGTACCCATACACTGAAATCTCACCAAGTGTAACACCCTGTGGACAATCCCCAAGTTAATTACCTAGAGAGAAGTTCTATGACAGCAAACAGCTACCCTCTACTGCCATAGGAATATGGGTTCAGAAGGAAAGAAGTTTGTTCACATAGTAGAGTTCTGGGCAGCTCACAAACTGTCATCCTCAAGCAGAGCAAACATTATTCCTGACACCACCCTTCCACACTCCCCCATAGCTTCTTCTTCTACAACATCTCAATCATGCATAGGCCAAATCTCAGGGAAAGAGCATTGTTCATCATGAGCAAGAAGGTATCAAATCAGGTAGGAACACTAAGTTAACATGAGGTCATTATCCCCAGAAAAAAACCTAAAAATTTCAACAGCCAGAGAACCTACATTTATTACCTATGATGGCTTTTGAGTAGCAGAAATGGCTTCTATTGCAGGAGAGCCTAGCACATAAATTAGACATGCTCTTATTAATGAGATATATCCTAGGCCGACTGGCATCTTGTTTTGTTTTGACATTTTACAGAAAGTCTACTGAATGGATTATTTTGAAGATACACATTCATCATCTAAATGCTTGTTCAAGCAAATGAGACTCTGACCTCCTTATGACAAGGTATCAGCAGAAGTAGCTTAGACACATTCGGTACAAAAAGGCGTGTTAGATCACTCTGAAAAGAAATCTCTCCCTTCAAGGGAAGGAATAACAAACCCAGGGCTAGCAGCAATCCTTACTAAAGGACAACTTCCAACACTTCCAGGTGACTAAACCAGACTGGGAAGTGGTTAAAAACATTTCTCCTTATACCTCATATGTAAAAATATCAGTATTAATTTGGATTTAAAAGTGTGCCATAGAAACATGCTTTTGGTGCTCTACCCAGTGTAGAATTGTTAACTATCTTCCAACATGGGCATAACACAAGAAATTTTAACAAATGACGACAGATAAAAGTAATTAGAAAAAGTAGAACTGCTTTCAAATTTTGCATTAGTAGTTCAAACTTTCCCTGTAGTAAAAATGCTTAAAATGTTTTATTTGGTTATGCGATCTGTTTCAGTGCTTGTTGCTCATAAAATTGTTCAGATTTGTACATACTACAACATCATCTTCAAATACCATAAATTTTTATTACAAAAAAACTAAAATAAATTTTGAACACATCACAATACTTACTCACGCAGAAAGTCTCGCATATCCAGGAGACTATCACTAGCATGTCCTAGTCCAAAACCTCATTTGCTTTGGCAAGGGAACCCAGCTTTTGTGCACTGTATGACCCATGTTACTCCCTATTATTATTGTGTTCATTAAGTTGTTTGCCCTGCTAGAGCAGATGACAGATCCCCAGCATTTCCAAGTGGGTACCCTGTCCTGGGGCTAGCATGTGCTGATGATAAAAGCCCTACAGCTGATCCAGAAGGGACTGCATCCCATGCTCTACACTAGCCTGAGGACATACCCCAGAGAAATAGGATTAATGCCACTCATACCTGAATTGCATAAACCCTTGGGCTCAGGGGTTAGATTTTCTTTCTAAACACTTCAAGCTCTCTGGACTCTCAGCCCAAGCATTAATCAAACTTAGGCAAGAAACAGATGTTAAGAGGGCCTCAGATCTGCCCAGTCTGACTCCATGGATTTAGTGGCTACAGCAGTAAACTGGACTGATATGTAGCAATTGTTCTCGGAGGTGACATGAGTCTCCCAAGGAGTGTCTCTGAATTAATTCTTCCCTTCTTGCCCCTTCACTGTCATGCTTCCTTACATTCAATCTGATTACCTCAGCATTCTTGTCAAGATAATTTGGGATCATCCTTCTAGAAAAGCTACATTTTATTTAATTGTTTTTAAAAAAGTCAGACATTACCTTTTCTAAAGGGCTTTCTACTCGGGGTATGCTGATCATGGGCATCTGGGCCAGATTACCCATATGAGAATGTTCATGTTCTGGCTGACGTCCTCTGAAGTTATTTACCACACAAACCACCTAGAAGGGATTAGAAGATAAACAGAATAGCTAAGGAACAACTCATTTTTTTGAGCTTTGATCCTGACATCTATAATTAGCAGAACTGACACCAGCTTTAGTCACACCTTACAGTAGAAACACAGAAATGTAAAGTTCATCTTTTACAGAAAATCCTTAATTAATATTTCAAGACAAAAAGATTTTCAATCAATTATTGTTACATGCATCAGTCGAGAACCAAAAAACCCTCTTCTCTAAAAGTAAATCCATTACTGAAGCTGAATAATAGAATACCAATTATTAGCAATGTCATGAATAGACATCCAGAGCACACGCAGCAGAATATGGCATAACCTTAAATTCCTATGAATGGCCAGTACCATGTAAGTTTTGACCAGCAAAGACTTTCTCAAATGGAGAGTGAGAAGGTGAGAATAAGAAGGTGAGGAGCATCTCCAAGTTTGAACTAAACTCTAAACCTGCTCAGGGCAGCAGTGACTTTCACACAGGGATTTAGAAATGCGATATATACAAGTTTGCTGCTCAGCTGAGTGTGTGAATTAGTAGAAACGCTAATAATGTTTGCCTGCTATATTTTCTTCAAAATACAACTAAATTTGATATCATGCTACTCAAAGGAGTTTATACAATATACATCACAAAATACAAGAAAAAAATGCTGGGACAGATTTCTAATCTGTTATCTTTCATGATTTTATGGACACAAACAGAATGGAAAAACTTCTTCAAATGGAACAACCAAGTATAACTCCCAGACACGTTGTGTGGAAGGAACATTCGGAACTGCAAGCAGCTATATTTTAAAGGAGACCTAAAGCTGCCCTCATGTTTCTCAGAGGTGTGGAAACACCCACCTCAGCCATCCCTGTGAAAGTTCTCAGCCAAGCCAAGTCCTCAGATCCAAGATCTTGAGATCAAGACCTTGAGACCCAAGAATCAAGCTCAGTTATGTTTTCATGGGGAAGCAAAATCAAAGGTTTATTTAGTACTATTACAAGATGCCAGGGAGACAAACTTGCAGGCAGTAAACAGCAATGACTACTCTATGCAGTAAGTCTTGCACTGAAGTTATCGGTGACGGTGATTAATCGATTAACCACAGCTTTCTGACACAGACACTAGTCATTATGAGCTGTGACAAATGATCTGCTTTTGGAACACAGTTCCAAGAAAAGGAAAAGGCTAAACAAGGATTTTTTGATAAAGAATAACATAAAATTTCAATGTAAACCTGAACTAGCATGGAAGAAATTCAATAAGGTTACTTTAAAGACAGAAAAGAAATGCTACTCATTCTCTGATCAGTGTAGGCATCACTATACAAAATGTAATACTTTATACATGAAACCATAACTAGATGTTAATCTGAAGGATATACATTTGCTTCAAGTGGATCTTGATGCAAAAATTACTGGTTGAAATGCTATAATCTGGTTTATAAGGAAGTCAAAAGAGATCGTTTGATCAGTCCTTTCTTGACTTCACATTTCTGAGTGTATGCAAACATAACTAAGGAAATTGATAATCAACTAAAACAAAACATTTGAAACACCTCTTTTGTCATTTAGTTGCCTGAAAAGTCAATGCTACCAATATTTTTTATAGAGATACGAAGTTATACACTGAATTTTTGAATTTATTTTTTTTTTTAAACAGAAGTGACACAGATATACACTTACCAAAAATACTGCTATAGATATTCCGATTATAAATCCTGCTATTACATCTGACCAGTGATTTCGATACTCTGCTACTCTGTTGATTCCAGTAAGAAAAGCCAAGCACATTAAGCCCAAACACAGAACAGGTTTTGCAAGCCTTGTTCCTCTGGCTTTTACTGTGTTGGTGATATACATCTGAAAATTAGAAAGGAAGAAAAGTATAAGACTGATGGATATCTCCCACTAATTGGTGAATAAAACCTCTGCAGCAAAATTATATTGTAAGTGGATCGGAAAAGCCCACAAAAGAACAGGCAAATTAGACAATCCTATCCTATTACTTCCAAACTATGTATTTATTTGTGCAGAGAGGTAAAGAGACTGATTTTTTACTGCTCAGTGTTGACAATAATAGAAAAAGATCTTCACCCTAGAAGGGGCTACATCAAGGTCTTATTTTACTAGCAAATGCCTTTCTTCCTCATACACAACTCTGTGTGATTAACTAGAGATGTATTAAAAAGACGTGAAAATTGAACTAAATGACAGCATCTACTTTTGTAACATGTAACAGTTTCAACCAGTGCTGAAGCAATACATCCCTGTACTTCACAGATGGTGATTGAGGATGTTTAGTACCAATCCCCTCCAGCACAAAACCCAATCTAAATTCAGAAACTTCTATGCATCAAACTCTGAGAAACCAATCTGCCCTGCTTGCACTCTAACTCCCCTGTGCAATACTGCTCAGTTAAAAGCACTGCCTGATGACAGAGCTCTTCTGCCCTAAGAGTGCACATAAAGACTACTAGGTTTAAGCCAGCACTTTCCAAGCTCTGATGGGACAATGGAAGAAATGAATACCAAATCTCTGAATTTCTATTCTCTTGAATCTTGGCAATAAGGCTGCATGAATGTTCCACACTGAAAAATTATACTTCAACTAACAGGATTCTTAAGAATAAAGTATTTACTTTCTGTATAAGATGTTTCTTCAGTTCAGCTGTTGAAATCCCTAAAACCTTTACCTTTAGACAGAGTTGAAGTTTTTTAACTGAAGAATGCAAATATTTTCTATTGAGTTATGCTAGAGATTCCAAATACGTAATGCCATCAGTTTGAACTGCAAAGAGAAACTGATGAATCTGCACGGAAGAACCAGTACCTTTTTGGCCAACAAATGGGCAGTCCTTTAGGTTTTTTTGTACAAACTTTTGTCTGAAACTCCAGCTGAATTTAGTGGGTAATCAGTTACAAAGTGCTGCAATAATCCAGTCAAGAAGAAGTTAGGAATCATGGTTACACTTATGATAAATTAAGTCAAGGAAGTAAATGGCCAGAGGTTGTTTGAAAAGAGCGACATCTGACAGTAATTTTGTTCAAAACACTAGAGAAAGATCCATGGCTTAGAGGACAAATCAAAGCTTAAGTTTAAAATCACAGCAGAACTGCAACACATACATCTTCAGTGTACTTACATGATGAACAGCAAACTAGTAGCAAGCTTTCAACTAATGCAGACAGAGCAAAGGTTTGAAAAAAGTTGTGGCGTGTTTCTTCTTCCTAGACCATTTTAGAAACAGCATTTCTCCCTTTGCTGACTATTCTTTCATTTTAGCTCCTTATATTTTTGCAGTCTCTCTTCAGTGAGTTACTCTTACCATGTGGAATGCTGATAAGACAACTACAACTTTATTTCCAGCTTTTTAGCCCCACTGGCTTTCTTCAAGCTACAGACAGCAGTGCACACTGAGCAACCTTCTATTTTAGTGAGTCTCACTGTACTCCTGGATACTACCACCATTATTCACATTCACACTGCATTTTAGAACATCATCTGGTGCTAGGGAAAAATATTCTAATATTTTGAATACACAGCAATATCACTAAATTTCAAATACAGCTTGGGTGAAGTTAGCTAGAAGCTATCCTGCATTTAATTCTATATTGTGGCACATTAAATCAAAACAACTGCTGAGAAAGAAAAATCAACTCAAAAAAAGAGTGTAGCTTGTTTAAGTCAGGTCTTAGTGATACATTTCAGTCCTCTGTAACACCTGGTCATTGCCCAAGATGATCATCTCAATTTTTATGAAGTCAAAACACATTACAATACAAATTCTTGATTCTGCAGTACTTCAGTCAAACATCAACATTTTTAACGCAAAGCTAAACTGAAAAACAGTCTACAGAAAATTCTTAGAATCTTTTTACAATCAAGCATGTCCTTCAAAACATGTTCTACTTAAAACAGACTGAGCAGAAACAACTGCAGACTCATGCTGTGCCTCACGTGAGTAATGAAGACCTCCATTTGTCAAGTCCCTTCCTATATGTGCAGTCAAGGTTATCATGCCCAGTCCATTATTCAAAATAACCTGAGGGTTCTGCCAGCATAGGTAGTATTTCTATCTCTTCTTTAAAGAACAGATACCACTGATGTTAAGAACAGTATTATATTAAAAAAAATTATCAAAGATCAATAGAAACTGAGTAAACTTTTCCTGAAACAGTGGAATGAAAAGTCTGTATTTGCAAAACTCCACATAGCAAATCTAGACTCCCCAAGGCAGGATTCACAGATGTCCATTTTTAAACTTGATCTCTTGCAGCTCTAGTATAATACAATATATTAACTTAGTCAACTCAGTCAAAGATCTGATTTGCACTAAGAATATAATTAAGCAGTCTTTTCTTCTGGATTCTGGAAGGAAAGCTATAAACCAGCCCAGTCAGTAATTGACAAAGAACATCTTGAAAAGATGACAGGATTTTTCTTCTCTTACTTTTCATAAATATTAAATGCAGTATCAACAAAGGAAAACAGCTCAGTGATTTACAACATTAGTGAGAATGAATGACACAGAAACTTTTACATGGCTAAAGATGTTCACCAAACAAGTCCATCTCAATTTCCTTCAAGAACAGAAACTGAGAGAGAAGGAATCTAATTAAAGAAATCCTTTGAATTAGTAATCCGCAAGACCAACAGCAGAGATTTTGTATGTAAGGTCAAGAACTGATACAGTAGTTATCAGGCTGCGCATTCTCCTGCAACACCGGATCAGCGGTGAAGCTTCTCTTGAAGAACTCCTGCTATTGCTTTGCCTTTTTCCTGAAATAAGATTTTAGAATGAGAAGATATAAAGGTAATACCCATAAGTAGACACTGGCAGAGAGTCAAAAGGAGATGGATGTTATCTGTTTTATATACCAATATTTACTAGATTTTTCAGGAAAACACAAACGTTTCACCTTCAGTCTTCAAGATGCTGGAAGTGAAGCCTCATAAATTGAAAGAAAAAAACTTTAAAGTCGTTTTGAAAATATGTATTTCAGAGAATCAGAATCATCACTAAAGACAAAGCTACCTGTGAGGTTTCTGACATGACTGCCTCTGGTCATAATATAAGGACTAATCACAGTGTTGGCACTTAGCTTGTACTGGGAAAGCTTTCAAAAGTGTCATGTTGCAAGTCTGATTCATGTGAAATATGTCCTAAAATCTAGTGCAAACAAAATCATTCCAAAACACATAAGAGAAGAACAGAAATTGTATGTCAAGTGCAGGACAAAGCAGCCTCCTCAGCTATGCTGCAAGCTCTTCCTCATCATCTTCTTTCAGCTATCTTTAGGCTCACCCACACAAACATCTATGCCCACAGACACACATGTAACAAGTCCCAGAGCCCCATTTTAGTTAGAGTGGAGCTAGTCATCAGGCTGGGTGCACCAGTCAGGAGCAAGGTTAATTTTCCTAGTGGATTTCACCAGCCTGGGGCCCAGGGATGCAGGTAGAAAGACCCCATTTGTGCTTGCTGTTTCAGTCCTCCCTGAAGCAGATGGTCTGGGGGTCTGACAAAGAGAAAGACCAGCCCATTAGTGGGCAGACATACAATGACTCACGAAGCAACAAGCAGAAAAATGAAGGAATCACTGTACAGGCACCTATTCCAGGCAGCACTTCAAATCTAAATTACCTTGTGTTTTGTCTTGCTTGTATAATGTGCTATCATTAAAGAATGAATCTTGAACTATTCAAGTCATGTAAGTAGTGTTATAGATGTTCCACCCAAGGAATGCACAACTTTCAATATTCATAATACCTACATGCAAAAAGGTAATTTGAGATCAAAAAGCTAAAAAGTAGTGGGCTATAGTGGACAGTAGTCTATAACCAGGTTCAACATTTAGTTAGAATCCTGTTTGACAATCTAAAAGCTCTTCAGCTTCTTATTAATTATTGTGTCAGATTATTTCTAGAGCAAACCACAGTCATATTCTCAAATTATCTGGGCCTTCCTGCAACTGCCCACTGAAGATTTTTTTAGTGCTTCTGAAGCCTCCTCCAGCTTTCTACATACATTTGTAGTATGGAGAAATACTCCATACTACAAGTTTGCAGTAATTACTGAAGATCCTAGACAAATTTCAAAGTTAGGGGTCTGGGCTGGCAAAAGGGTTTGCTTGCAAATGTTGCTTGCTTTTTGCTGGCAAAAAGCTCTAGAAATTTTGGACCTTACTATCAAGTTTCCCACTGTGAGGTCCCCACAGTTGTAACTCTAAAAAACTGGAGAAGGGAAAAAACGTTCTTCAGTGTACCAGGACTGTAAGATATACCCCAAATATTAAAGCTGAGGTCATTACCTTGAGTAACTGAATTGTAACTAACAACTGACTGACAAAAAATACTTAGAGGTTTTTAGATAAATCCCTGAATCAAATTGTAATGTTATTTTACTATACAGCCTGAAAGTAACTAATACACCCAATATATGAAGTCTGTGATACACGCTGTACAACTAGTATCGAGGGATACTTTTACTTGCTGCACAAGATACTGAAAAGAAATTCCACTTTCCTAACACTGCCCCTCAAAAGCAGCCAAAAGAATCCCGTAATTCTCCAATTTTCTGACAAAAAATGGACGAAGATGACTCGACAAGGTGGCTCTGCTATTCCTTTTCCTCCTGAACACTACCCAAGGCCTATCAAAGAGAGGCCTGTTATACCTCCATCAGCTGTCAACTGAGCAGGAGCCAAGCAGGCACTTTGAGACAAAGGAGAAGTGAGATGAGGCCCACACCTAAAGACTGGATCAAGGAGTGACACTGAGCAGAATGTCACCATGTTGCCAGCACTATGACCCAGACTGCCTTGCTGTCTTTCCCAGTGACTTGCAAACACAGTAAACAGCAAAGACAATACAGCAGAACGCCAGGAGCAAGAACCTTACAGAAAAGATGATCACAGGTCCAGCAAATGCTCACTGAGAGGAAAAAATTATTTGTCAGCTTTACCTTCTAGCCCTGCCTGAGGCCATAGTTGAGGCCAAGGGCTCACAGTACAAAGCAACAAAAGCAGCCTACAGACAGAAGGGTTATGTCAATTATCAAGACGTTAAACCTCTATCATTACAAATCCAAAGCAAGTCTGAAATGTAATGTGGTAACACCAAGTTCAAACTCTATCCTACAGACAGGCTGGCTGCCAACTGCTCTTGTCCAATGCAATAAGGATAAAACAACAAAAAGGCAAAACTTTATAGATTGAATTAAAATGTCTTAAACTACAACTAGCAATGACCAGTCCCCTAGGTCTGCAGCACCAAAGGACAACTGTTAGTCACAAGCTTCATACTTAAATCCATGGGAATAAACTAAATCTTCATATATCACTTCAAAATCCTACCAAAGACTCATGAGTTGTCATTTCTGTGACTCAGTTGTGGAAAAAAACCAAGTATGTACATACTTGGCTGCTTCAAAATATACCTCTAATTGTCCAGCTACATCAGCTTATCAAATGATAAGCTGTAAATGATGAGCTATATCAGCTCATATCAAAATGAGGTTTATACAATTATATCCTACTTAATAAACTTGCAGCATTTGCCTTAATACCTGTGTTAGCAGATGTTGTTCCAGCTGAGAAAGGGTGAATTGCAGTGCTGATAAGAAACGAAAGCAGATGCAGTCAACTTATTAACCCAACTCAAGCAAAGACAAGCAAAAGATTCAAGACAAGTTGAACAGACACCGAAGTAGAAATCCAGGTAGCAGTCAGCCTGATTAGAGAGTCTGGAACAGATTTGCAGTAGTTCATTTTGAAGACTGGTACACTGGGAAAAATAAACCTGAGTCTGAAGACAGGTAATGCATCCTTGAAAGTGTCTGTGTTTGGGTAGAGAAAAGCCTGACCATAGTGCTGCCATTCAACATTTCCTTGCTAAGTCTTTCTTGATAGGTACTGAGAGAAAGTAGCGGAGGCAAACATTAGAGAGGTCTAAATATTAGCAATACAATTGTTTGAAGAAGACTGTACTTTCAGCAAGAGGGGAATTCAGAGTTACCATAGCAGCCACCCACTCTCAAAAGGGGAGGGGGGGTGGGAAGGAAGACTCAAGAACTTAAATGAAAAAAGAAGCTATTGTTAACAAGACAAGATGCACAGATGCTAGGTCATAAGGACATAGCTGCACTTAAATGGAAAGAGATAGGTGAATTATTAGATAAAGCATAGGCTTTGTTTTTAAATGGGTTGATCTGTGAAATCACACAAGTCTGACGTTGTTTACTTCGCCCCCTCAGAGAGCAAGGACTCCGGATCAGCTTGTTGCCTATCTATGTCTTTAAGCTGGTTTCATTTTGTGCACAGCTGGCTGAAATGTTCCTCCCTCTCTCCCAAATATTTCTGTTAACCAAAAAGAAAGCACATTTTGTATCAAAGATTATATGCTCATGAAATACCAGCTGAGTAATATATGGAGCTCTTTATGTCCATGCTCTCAATAACTGTTGAACCATGGCTCATACAAAGACTAGGCTACTGTTTAGATCTACTCCAGTGAATAGTGATGAGAAAGTTGTTATTCAGGGCCAACTATCCTGATAAACATCAGGATAGCGTAAGGACATGACCTCAAATATTGGAACATTGCATTTCTTTCCCTGGTGTGTAATAAACTTTCGTAAAAAAAAAACAAAATTTTTAGCTGCAACCATGCAACATTTTTAGATTTTTTTTTTAAAAAAGGACTGCCAATATTGCATCAAGGACTTAAATTTGCAGGCTACAAATCAGCTGATACATCATAGCAATTCACTTTATTAGGCAGCCTATAAGAAATCAGAAATCCTGAGAGCAGTTTATAGTACTTTAGTTAAATGATGACAGTGTCTGCAGCAATACAGTAATGACATAAGATATATTAATTTCTGCAGTTACTGAAAGGTTAGAAAGTCATGAAATAGATCACTGCAATTTTAATTTTTGATGTTTCTAACTATATTGTCCACATACAACACAAGGTTTGCATGAAATACTCTTGCTCATGTCATAAGCCGTCAATACTAGGTATTAGACCTTACTAATGTCTACTTTTCGTTTTTAAAATGTATTATTACTATTTTCCTTCTTGTTTTGCAGTAGCTGAACAGTTGGTTTCCTTTAGTTACTGTGACTCATGGCAACGGTGGAAATCCAACTTTGCAGATGGATGAGAAAAATAGGAGCAAATAAAATGAAGAATGCTGAATATTTTCTAAAATAGCTTGCACCAAATTTAGAGGTATGTTTCAGTGAAGCAAAGCCTTAGATTTCTCCCCAAATAAAGACAATACTATTAGGAGACTTACACTTGCCTCAAGTTAGAATAGAATTTTATTGCTCATCTCTTATTTGCAGATAACACTTGCCTGATCCACACCTCTTAAACAGACATTGCTCAGAAGGAAGTTTTGGTAAATGTTACTGTCAGTAACTGCAGATTTTAAGCAACTGGTTGTAAAACAGAAGCACGGAGTTGGGAACTTTGCCATGTTAGCAAGTATCAGTTTCCTGATCAATCAAGAATTAAAAGTCAACTCATTAAATATATGCTCAAAAGTAACACAAACACACATATTTACACGAACATATATGCACACATACATACACACGCATGCGTATAGGCAGGCCACTATTCAAATACTGAGGGAATTTAAGGCATGACTCCTGCAATAAGCAGAGGCATTTGCCTAGTTACCCACTGACACTATCAGGGGAGCCCATCTAGAGCACTACAAAGACTGATTACCAGCACAGGTCAGGTAAGAGACTCCCAGAGGCATGCGCTGGGGATAACTTTACTAAAGAAAAGATCTGCTTCTGCTTAAGACTAGAATGATGTGTACTCCAAACTAAGCCAGGGAGTACTGCAGAGAGTTACTCGAGTGAGAGTCATTAGTCACTCTGCCTCTCACCTACTTCCCCACACTTCTCAATAGCCTCTGAACAGCTCTGATGCCAGGCAGTGAACACCAGTTTTTATCCCAGCCCTGCTCATCACTCCCTATATTGGAGAGAGGAAAGAAGGGCCAGATTGTCTTGTAGCCCACTTCATTGCAGAATAAGTGTCAAACTGACTTTGCATGAGCACTGAGGTACCTACCAATTTTGACACCTAAAGACATGCACAGATCTCAGGGAAACCTGCAGAGATCAGGCACTTACATATTCCCACTTTTCTGCTTCACCCCAAGAATATGGCTGTGTGCAATTTTGCTTATCTGTACTGGGTTAAAACACGGAAAGGAACATGGGCAATCCCTACTCTTATTCTTTACCATCCAACAAAACCTTCTCCTACATTCTCTGGAAATGAGGAAAAAGTAAACCAAACACCTAGTTATCCTAAATTTAATTCTCTTTTTGGGCAACTTGCCCTCTCTCAGCATTGCCTTAGTTTTCAAGGCTCAGAGAACCACTACATCTGCATGTGACAGAATTAAGTCCAATGAATCAAATTCTCAAAGGCCTCACAGTAACTCATAAAAGGTTTACATATATAAAATCAGCCAATAGTTATCTTCTCCCCATTCTTCCCTTCTCCCCCCATAGTGCGCTGTCTGCTCTCAAAAATACAGTGACATTAAAAAGTACAATATACTTACAGCCAGATACATAGCTGCATATATGCTTAGGGCTGCTTCTTTGGATGGGAATGTCTTTCTGGCTTTCATGATAAGGTCTGGATTTCCAGTACAGGCATGTACGCTACTGATGAACTGTGTATACTGTTTACATCCAAGTGCTGTATAGTTGGGTTTACAAAGTGCAAGAAAATGTGGTGCAAGATTCCCTGTTACTACTTGTCCAGCATTTACAAAGATGTCCGTAGCAAACAGTCCAAATGCGTAAATTCCTAAAGAGGAAAACAAAGAGTTAAATTTCCTGACAATTTCACTTCAGGGCAACATATTATAGTATTTATGATAGTAATATACCAGCTTCTTCCATTTAAGAATAGGAAAAACCCTCACGTGTATTGTACCTTAAAGATCCTGGCTCACATTGTAGATACACCTCCCTATAGAACTGCAGCAGCAACACTGCAACGGACCCACACACCTGATCTCCCTCCGTTCTTCGGAGCACCCTCACCTCTTATGCAAGGAGCCTGCCTTCCTAGGCCCCCTAGCCATGAATCACCACTGTTCAGGGTACCGAGCTATACCAGTACTTAACTTTTGCCCATGTCCACTAAACAGAAGTGACAGAGGCAAATTCTTCACCCTATAAATCTGCTTGAGAAGCAAGGAACTCAGGCCCTGATGAAGAAGTAACTTGAAAAGTTGTAACACATACTGGACAAACATTTTCTTTTCCCTTGCAACTGTAAAGGAGCTGAAGTACCGAATAATGCAATATTGCCATGCACGAGTTGTCTTCATCTGCCTGCTATTGGGTACATCTCTATACACGGCATATTAATCATGATACCAACACAGTGAGCTGAAGATCTATAAATTTGAGGAGCTACTTATGCTAAAGAGTTATCAGATATATCAGCAAAGCATTAAGCATGTGTACTCGTTCATTAGAATGGAAATACATGAATCTGATTACTTAAAAGGAAACACTTTTCTGCTATTCTGAGGTCCCTTTCTGTCCTTTTGGAAGCAGAAAATGAGCTGTGAAAGGAAATGCAAACACAGCACCCTGACTGGGAGGCAAAGCCAGCAGGCACATGTTCAAATTCCACCTGAGCTACAGATTTCCTCCCATATTTCCACAGGCAGATCACGTAACCTTTCCCATAATTCAATTCACTGTGAATATAGCATGAGTACTGGCAGTTCCCAACTTCATGGGGCACCACGCGGACTTTAGTAGATGTACACCACAGCAGATATGATCCCACAGAAACATGCATTTCTAAAGGTGAGGGTTTTTTCCTCAGGAAAGGTAAAGGACTGAGGATGATTTCTGGAATCCTGGCTGGTCAGCGATGTCACACTAACATTAATTCACTCTGAGCTGCTAGACACTGGTGAGCAGTGCATTGTGCTTAGCTGAGTCACTGCACAAAAGGACCCTTTCAACAAGCCCTGAGGGAGTGTGCTGCCCCAACATAGGTGGCCACATCACACAGAAGGTAGTGATGCCTCATCTGGTAGAACAGTGTGGAGGCCATTGTTCACCCCTTCCCTCCCTCTCTTTTTTTTTTCTCCTTCTGTGACCAAATGAGCACTGATTACACACTGATTACACTGGAGTGGGAGGAGCTCCTCATCCATCACTCCCCACCTTCTCTGGACCTATGCAAGACAGTCTCATTCTTAATGACATTTAGCACTCCAGTGTGACAGCAAGCAATCACGCTCTGTGAAGGCAGGCACGGCTGTTACACAAACACTGCAAATACAGACACAGCTGCACAACCCCTCTCTCCCCCTGCAACTGGGACACACATGGGAATTAGCTGTCCCAAGGCTTCATTCCTCCAGCTGTTTCTCTTAGACACAACTGTGAGAAGCAAAGAGAACTGAGCCCTGCTATGGCATCCCTGCACGTATTAAAAAGCAGCATCCGAGAATATTCAATAGACATTTTGAGTTGTGGACATTCTGCCTCCAAATGCATTTATAATGAACGAAGTAGAAAGGATGACATCTCATATAAAGTCAATGGGGGAGTTACAGCTAACTTCAGTGGAGCATGGATTTTGTATAGTTTTCTACTAGAGACGATAAAAAACTCCAGGCTAATTAAGTGCCTAAACCAAGCTTGGTTTCAAACACACATTTACATCCCAATGTCTTCAACTTTGGCTGCTATGTGTTTGTGTAACCAAAAGAAAACTATCAACTACAGATGTGACACAAGGATATCTCCTTTCTCCACTTCACCCTGCTGCAGACCTACTAGTTGTTTTTCCCCTTGTGGTCCCCTTTTTTTTCTGTTTTTACTACTGTTTCTGCAACTATTTTTTTATCCAAACTTCCAACCAGCTTTGCTACCCAAAAGGAGAGAACTCACTGCACCCAAGTTAAGACTATACATGAAATGTTGTATGGTTATCTGAATACCTTCCCCAGGTCAAAATTAAGACAGAATTAATCACTCTCACCATTCAGAAAATGAAAGCATTAATTTTGCTCATACCAAGGAATCTGATGGTCCTGCGCACCAGTGGATTTATATAACAACAGTCTCCAGTTAATATTGTTTTTTCTTGGTTTTCAAAATCCTTTGTAGCTAACTGTAGACAAAACACTGCAGTTTCTCCAACGATAATCTTAGGGAATGAGAAAAAAAAAGGGAGAGAAATGGTACATCAGATTACAGCAAGTAAAATATACTAGTATTACAGAGAATGCTATCTCATCTTAAGGAAGCCAGTATAAAAGACAACATAAGTGAACCAAGTTCTGTACATTAATCTTCTGGTAAGGAAAATAGGCCTTACGGCTTGCTTTACTTTATTTGCATTGAAAAAGAATAAACTTCTACAACCAGAGAATCAACATAGCATAACCTAGTCTTCAGGTTGAGGGGAAAGAGCAAGTAATTTATTAGTTCAAGAACAATAGATTGCATAAAGCACAAGACGTGAACCAAAGTAAAGGCCTAATCCTGGAAGATGCTGAACATTTCAGCTCCCACATGGCTTTCCCTGACACTCAGCACTTCGCAGGGTTGAGCTCTAAATTTTAAGCCATGGTGGGGGAGCAGAAAAAGAAAAAAACCCACCACACAACAGAGCTCCTGTTCACGTCAGAGGATTGGTTTGCCAGGAAGTACTTAACAGGTTTTGATTCATATTTTACCAGCTAAGTTTATCAAGTCTGGCTTTAGATATGTTCTTCATGCTTGAACAAAGTGTTACCACTGATATTTTAACATTAAGCATGGCCTATTTCACATTCATTACACCAGAATGAATAAAGGTTCATGTCTACAGATCATTCATATTACAGCTGGTGAAAAAAAAAAAAAAAAATCACAAATAAAACCCCCAAAATATAGATTTTAACTGTAAAATATCCCCTCTAAGATGTGTATTCACCTGTACAGCAAAACATGACTAATTTACTCGTGACAATTATGGTATTGAGATTTAATAGTCAAAGCCAAGCCTTAAGTGTGTTATCTATCTAAACCTCTGCTACTGAAGCTTTAAGGCAGGTAGCACAGGTATGATCAAAGAGAGTAGAGCAGATGAGGGTGAAATACTGACCACTGTATTCAAGCTTTGATTCATTGTGGGGCTTCAAGGCAAGGCTCTTCCACTCTTCTATATGCAAAGCTTATTGATAGGTATGTCACACTTTGATAAACAGGAATGAAGACCAGCAAACTGAAGTCTTAATACTATACAAATACAAGAAATAATACATCAAATCTGATTCACTGCCTAGGTTTTTCTAAATCTTTGACCTAACATGAAATTATAAACCTTTTTGTATATCACAATAGGTCACAACAGTTCACTCAGCACTGGTTACAGAAAAACCAACCTACGGGTGATGGCTCATGAGCACAGTGCACAGTTAATGACCTTAGTTACTTGTAGATCTACATAGATGGCTTTGAGCTAAATTGTGACACACAGAGGAGAAAAGCGCTTCTTATAAATGATGTTGCACAAATAACAAAAATAACTGTGATGGTAGTTGTGTAAAAAGCAAAATTCAGTTTGTCATAGGAACAGTCATCAGCTCTTACTTTAGACTGGCTTCAGATCCTAGTGGAATTTTTAGGTGAAACAAATTTCAATACCTGAACTAACAAGTACCCTCTACTTTGATGCAAGCAAATTTTCAGCACGCTGCAGTACAGTTCCTTCATCTATAATTAAAAAATGATCGGTACACATATGAAGTGTAACTCAACCTTGAATTCAAGGACATCAAAATTATGACAATGGTAAGGAGAATTCAGCCCAATGACCCCTACAGTTCTCATGAAAACAAAGTTTTAATATGATTTATAAAGGTGGAAACTGAAATACCAAGATTTTTACTGAGTCACAGTAACACCCTTCTTTCCTCTGGAATGATGAAACATTAAGACAACCTGAACACAGTCAGCTTCTACATTTAACTGTTGGGTTTTTTTTTTCCCCCAAACTCAAAAAATTTCTGTAAAATTACTGCAGATTTCTGAACTCCAGGAAAAAGCAGACTCCAGTACGAAGGAAGTATCTATGATATACAGTGCTCAACCTTTTGAAAGCACACAAAGAGAAGGTATCCCAACAAACTCAACTTCACCAGCTCTGAGCAGAGGCTCTGAATCTGCTGATCTGGAAATACAGGTTGTTCTTTCTTGGTTGGTAGGGAAGCTGGGGTTAGCAAACGGGAGAACTGCTCACTCAGTTATAGGAAAAGAGATCCAGCAACCTGTCTTCACCAGCTGCATTTAGGTCCTTGCTCCTGGCAACAGTTTTGCCTTGTTACATTTCCTGTTTTTGATGGTGACCTGGAAAGAAAACCCTCTGCTCCAAGAGCAGCAGGAAGCAGTGTTCAAGTTCTTAGTTGAACAAAAATACTCTTAAGAGTGGGTACATAGGTGCAAGGGTCAGAACAACGCAGAACTCGGCTAAAAACAAAACTTTTTCTATACTAGGCCTAGTCCTCTACCCTCTGAAGTAATCAGAGTGGGATATGCCATTGAGCGTAACAGGCATTCATCTCTGCTTCTGTGGCTTACTTTGACAGAATCTTTCTGGAATTTGGCAATAAATATAGGTTCTGTATTTTTCTGTACTAGCAGCTCAGCTAAAGCTGTTCTCCTTCCTCCATCCTTTAGCACAAGTGCTGCTCATCTAATAATCAGCCTACTGATGTTTCAGAAATGGAAGGAAAATCTTTTTTATTCCCAGTAAATCTCAAGAGAGATTCTGTTTTCCAGTGCAATTCCTTCTCCTTCTTCTCTCCAGCACCACTGGCAATAATCAGCTCTTCAGGGTAGAGGAAAGGAAGGGCAATTTCCCTCTTGCCCTTTACCATAATTTGCATGCCTGGTTTATTCCAGGAAGGAACAATTTCTGTATCTCCTCTGGCACAGGGACCACCACTACCCCCTCCACTGTACACGCGAGTTGCAACCAGTCAATAAATGACGTTTAATATAACAATTACTTGTGTACTTCTTGGCTAAGTCTTGGGGCAGAAAGTTTTTGGAATATTCCAAAACTGACAGTGAAGGATTGCAGTGGAGAATCTGAAAGCCCTGACAACGTAAACTTTTGGACAGAGCGACACAAGTTCAGGCATAGAAATACAATTTGCAGTGAAAAAAACAAGGATGTTAAAAGCATCTTTTACCTTATTCTGTCTAAGAGGGTCATACTACTTTGGATCACTGTACAGATTTCCTGAAGAATGATATATATTAAAATTCTTAGCTCACAGACATTTTAACAGCTGTTAAAAGCACAGGCCATCCTTCCCTAAGGCTGCAAAAACCTTTTGACATATAATTACAGCATATAAAGTATAAGGAAAAGAACAATTTTCACCTGAAGACTAACAATATGAAGCGCAGGATTTCCAGCATTCTAAAGAAGATTTATATAAATAATTTTCACAGTCCTTAGATAAAAATGTAGTGTGCGTAACTGCTACAAGAAGGAGAAAGACAAGAATGATCACCCTACAGGCATCAGCCTAACCTCTGACTGGCAACGATCAGATCCTTGTTCTACTACAGCTTCCTTCTGTAACCACTGGGAAGGCTCTTAATCCTGGTTCATAATATAAAGTGTATATAGGTACAGTAAAAAAGAAATTACTCCACATAAAGATATTTAATGTTAATACATACTTCATAACTAGCATTTAGATAATCCTTTCTTTTTATGGAAACATAGAAAAGAAATATTAACCCAGCAAAATCTAAATTACAGGAAAAGTTCTTGTAACCATCTCCATGGCAATTGTATCCTGTCTGCGATGTGACAACCCCTCTGACAACCAGGAACAGAGTTTGGGAGGGGTAAGATCTAAAATGAATATTTCTTCTTGTTTCACCTCTTAGCTCCTGATTAATTTGTTAACTGATTAATTTTCACGGTGGTTTTGTACTAGTAATATTTTTATTGCCAACCACCCAATACCTGTCCCTTTCCTTGGTTTCTGCACAGAACACCTACAGCGTTTAGCACACATTCCTTACACCAATTCCTTCCTCCCAAATAAGTTCAGTTTTTTTCTGTATTAGTCATTTTCTGAATACAGGCAAGCTGTTCCTAGTTTTAGCACTGCATGTCAATTTAGAGATCTAATTTGTCCTTCCCAAAATCATCCATCCAGTATATTCTTAAGTTGGTTCTAAATTCTGAGCTCTTTTTCAACTTGAAATGTCAAATCTGACTCATTCCAAATATTAGAGCTAGAGTAGCTCTGACCTCGTTGATTTTCCAGTAAACTGACTCCATAAACAAACTTCCCCTAGTGTCAGGCATGGTTTACAACAGCCAGCACCAATATAAATAAATGATCTTAAATCTGCACTTCTGAAATACTAACAAGGTTTATTTTATGGACTACTTTCTCATATATGATGTAATGCCTATAGAAACATAGGATTCAAGTAAGAATTAAATGTTCATTTGGATGACAAGATATCTGAGGGTATATTAATGCATTTAAACAAAAATATCCTAAAATTTAAGGTTGATAATCTATATTCGTGATTAGCAAAGAAATTTCTGTGTACACATTCACAGATCTTTCCAGCTAACAGCTACTTTAGGGTATACAAGTGTTCATGAAATATTTCACATGGACCAGGGAACGTGGTAGAATACACGATTCCCTCTCTGTTAATTCTCAGGGCTATGCCGTAGCTACAGCAACTGCTCAGATAGATGAGTAACACTGAAAAGCAGTTACTGCATTGAAGAGACCACTAAATACTCATCCATGTTCTGAGCTTCACAAGTTAAAAAGACCAGTTGACAACACTGTGCACTGTAATTTCTTTTTGACTCTCATTCATTGTATTTATCTCATTTAGGCTTGACTTGAACCCTAATCAAGGCTTCTGTGAGGCCATCTTCAAGAAATAACATGGCAAAAGATTGTCCCTTTGGGAAACAAGCATCTCAGGCAGTCCACAGCTCTGCTTTTCTCTCCACAATGAACTTCCTCATACTTCCTTATCAGGCAGGCAGGGAAGCTGGGAACTGGTGCTAAAAGTTTTGGAGATGATCTCTGTATCTCTAAGCAAATTGTTATCATTTAAGTTGCATGGCCTCCCATTCATTTCACTTATGGGCTGCCACTTAAAAAGCTGGGGTAGATTTCTTTTGAAAATATGGCTTCCATAGGCTTTATTGTTCCTGTTCTTTATCTCATCTTAACTTTTAGCAAGACGATGAGTTATTCTTGGCCTATTTCCCCTTCAAAAATGCCATCAGCATCCCACAGAGCACAGTGGTCTCTAGAGCTTGGAAGATCAAGCAGCATAAACCTCGGTCTTTAGTGATGCTGTAGATAAGCTCCACTATCTGCTTTAAGCTAAAATTGCTGTGTGAGGTGACAGCCCTGGCAGAAAAAGCAGCAACAGTATTTCCAGCAGTAACAATTTCAAGTTCATTATGCAGAGCCTTCCCTTGAGGCTGTTTTCTTTGTGTTTTTCTTGTTCTCATTGCTTCTTGCTTGCTTGAACTGACAGCAAATGCCCTGGTTAATTTTCAGAGAAGTACATTTTCTATACTAAAAAAAATGACCAGGAGTTTTGAGGAAAATGAAGAAACAAGCTCTAGATAAATCCATCTGCTATTGATTAAATACAAAATATCCCCCTTTGCATTCAGCGTGGGGATACAGGACCATACTACATAGCAGCTTCTGAAGGTCTGGAGAAAAGATGTGAAAAGAAAATTGCTTTTCTAGAGGAAGATGTGGAAAAACATACTCAGCCTTTTTTCCCAGTACCTTTTGTTTTAAAAGTATCTCCCATCCATTTTTTGAGAAAAATATATACCATGAACTCTATTAAAATTTTGGTCTTTGGTCATGGCCATTTACAAAAGAAAAATAACTGTGTAAGATTCTATATCTAATAGTCAAATATCTGCTTTACTTCTCTGTAGTGCAGAGAATGGCTATATGCTACTAAACACTAGTGTTACTTCTGACACATTCTTTACTGCTCTTTGCAATACATTGTACACATAGTACATAACAACGGTAAAGGTTGCTCACTTCATGAAGACTTCATTGCTATTTGAAAGCAACATCCTAAACCAAGCATTTATAATCGGGGAGCTTCAAGTGAACGCCATGAGCACATAATCACAGAGACATGGACAACTTCATCACTCAATGAATTATCTTCATCCATTAATTTACCATATGACAGAAAGAAATGAAATACTTTACAGTGTCTCTAAAAGCTTCCTGGGTTTCACACCCCCCCCCCTTTTTTTTTTTTCCTTAACTGAGCAATTGATCATGTATGCAAATGGCACCTCCTCTAGAGCATGCCTGCGTCATCCAACAGGCAAAGCCTCTGCACAGCAGCACACTGTCACCAGGGCTGGAAACACACAATGCTAGAGCAAAGTTTGGTTATGTAAAAGATCATTTTGAGAAACCGTTATCAGGACCCTGCTATTCTGAGTGTACCCAAGAGAAGGGCCTCGTGTCATCACCACAGAGAATGAGCCTTGGCACTTGACAGCAGGTCCTGCATTTGACACTGACAGAAGCAGTGGGGTGAGCAGGCAGTCCCATGGGGTGCACTTGCCCTGCCGGGCTCCACCTCAACGGGAACATTCGCTCTGCATTCAGCCTGCTTACCCACTATGCCTGGCATTACGTCCCTTACTCATGACTATTAAACCTTTTATAGTGCTGTGAGATGAAGAGTATCCAGCTGCTCTGCACTGCAGTCTTCCAGGGGATTAGAAATGGCCAGGGCACTAGGAGAACAAGCTCAATAATGCTAACATGGCAGTCTGGGGGCCAAATAAGTGTCTGGCACCTGGCTCCAAAACTATCTAACTGCTGGCACAGTTTCACAATACTGAGACAAGTATTCCTGGTATTCCAAGAGACTTCAGTGAGAACTCTGGCCCATGCACCAAGTTTTTCTAATTTTAAAAATAACACCCAGAAGCTAGAAAAATTATTAATCTAGATAAAATTATCAACATCTAAAAAACTAGTAATTTTCATCTGAAAATGGTGAGGGGAAAAAAAATTAATTCAAAACTGCTTTCTAAAAGCATCAATTCACATTTCAAAAGGTAAAGTTACTTCAGGCTGAAATATTCCAGATAATAGGGAATCCATACAGTTTTTAAGTTGTTCTTGTTTTCTTTTTTACAGAAACAAGGACGCCATTATTCAAAGTTTCCAAGTTTCGCACTTCACACCCACAAACACACCTGGTTAGGTAAATGAGTTGTAATACGACCAGAGATCAACTAATTTTAGTCACTGGATCTGAGTGATACTTGAAAGAGGTTGTTGTTACATATAAATATTTCACCAGGGATTTTGAAAAAGAACGTTACCTTCAAATTTTTCTCTTTTCAGAAGCTTAGCTTCAACCTTTAAAATACCGTAATATTTGCAAAGGAAATAAACAATGTTCAAAGCCCTACCATTTATCTTCCCTACTAGAAGATGAATTCCATACGGCATGTTCAGCTCTGCACTCAGCCGTAACAAGGAAGTCTTCTATTGGACTTCAAGCGATACACGTGAAAGACTGGTTCCTTATGGCCCAGCCTTGGTAAACCCCTTTGTTTCTTTGCCTGTCCAAGAAAACAGTACTTTGTTCTGTCTGTTGAGGGAGATTTGTTTCCCTTCTGTGCATGCTGAAAACATTATTCCTTGATAAGCAAAATACCAATGCTTATGATACCCATACCAACGATCATTTCCAACAGAGATGTTACTTTACGCTTTAAACCTTAGGTGATCTACACAACTGCACTTTTCTACCCAGGATGAACATTCAATTGCAAAATTCAACATAAACGGTCTTTCATCCCTGTTTGAATAAAAACTGATCACATAAAAGACATCTTTTAAAGATTCTGGTCACAAAGTAGTGGTTTTACAGTCAGTATATGACTGGAGCCAACTGTTCTCAGAGGCTCAGAGGAAAGAGAATATCTGAATTTCCTGCTTTTCACACTGTCTTACTTCTATCTCACTGCTACTCAAGGCCAACCACATTTTGCAGATACATTATTCCTGTGATCAATCCAAGGAAAGCCACTGTCACTGAAATGCCACTGTCATCCAACAACTGAAACTGAAGGACCAAACACTGTACCAGAATAAGCACCTCGTGTTTGAATATAATTATGAGAAAAAACAGGCTGTACATGTGATTAATACCTGTAGAAAAGATTCTACAGAAATTGCTTTCTGAATTTTTGTGGCAAAATGTGTGTCTGCAAAACATACACACATAACTGTTTTTTATGTATGTTTGTTACTGTCAATTAGTATTTGATTCATAATGATAAATTTACAGAGACAGCTCAATAAAACAACTCTACACTTTTTTATTAAAAATTATCTTCTTTAAAAGCACATAACTAGCTCCACTCCTATTATAATGGCCTCTGTATAAGCATCTCTTCCTTTACAATTATCTTAGGCTACTGTATAATTGCCAACCCACCAAATAAGGTCATTATCTTTTTACAGTTGAAATCATAGGTAACATTCCCACTAAATTCATCAGGGACTGGATTAGTTATGAAAACCTGTGGTACTCTATATTAAGAGCAATACTTCAGCCAAGGTGAAGAAATGGATCTTAGCTATGAATGCCATCCCAAGAAGATAATAAAACAAAACTAGGAAGCCAAGCCAATTTTACCAGAGTGGCACTAAATATTAGGGAAAGAGGTTTAACAGGTCAGATAAATCAGAAAGAAAAGTCCAAAACTATAATGCCCACTCCTGAGTGTACTACCTTAAAGTTATTCTTCTTATATAATACTTTATAGTCTTCACATTGTAAGCATTACTGCAAAGGTTCCGGGTGTCATTAAAAATTAGTTAAGAATACTTTAAAAGCCATTGCATCGGAAGTATCTGATCTAGAACTATGACTTTATTTTGAGCTGTCATGTGTGAGTAATATGTACATCCAGCATAAAACCAGCATTAAAACTACGGGTTAACAAAGCCTGACAGTATTAATCCACAGTTCTAGTGCCTGTGAAAGCCAGGAAACAAATGACCAAATAAAAACTTTCAAAGAGAAGTAAAGACAGAAGTTAACTTGTTTTGACACTTCAGTGACACAATCAAAGCAAATGAAACTGTGGCTCTGCCACAGGTAGCTTCTGAAGCTTCACTGACTTCAGGCAGAGCCATGATGTTATTCCCCGAACAGTCACTAGAGATGTTGGTCAGTAAGAAACGATCAGAAAGAAAAAGAGACCGAGAAGTCCCTCTTCCAGACATGCCCCAAACAACTAGTAAGCCCAAATGTCAAACAATACGTGACCATTCACCTGCACCTCTTTCCTCAGACTTGAAAGCTGTAATTTCAGTATGCAACTATTTATCCTTAAGAATGTTATTATAATAAATTAATATACTGAAGTGATGTTTATCAGAAACGGAATCTTAATGAAGGCATAGCAGTCAGAGCAGAAAACTGTTTATGAGCATCAGAAGTTTTAATAATTACTTACCTCTTAACAATGCAATGGCTGTGAGTTAGCAAGCAAGCTTTTTCCATGAACATTGCATAGCAGTAGCATATCCCATTTGTCTTTGATACATATGCATCTAGAAACACTGTTTCAATAATGATTCTGTACATCCTATAGATCAAATATGGGGCATTTGCTTTATGGTTTTCTGCAAATATGATTTGCACCACCCTTGTCACTCTTTCAGCTCTGCTACACAACATCTATTTTACTGCTCCTGCCACAAATCCAGATGGCTGCAGATGTGCAGCTGGCAACACTATGTTATCTGACCCTGTTCATGAGTTTATACAATGCAGTGCTTGAATTAAGAGGAAGTCCCAAGTGCCCTCATTAGCACAGCAGCCAATGAGCTGAAACAGAAGCAGCAAGAGTGGGAAATTTTAGCAAAAAATTCCTAGTACAGGAAATGCCTACAAGACAGAGGGGAGATTGTATACTTTACTGTGAAGACAGCAGAGCATAAAAACAGCTCTTTTAGGCACGCAGTGGTATTCTGAAAACTAATTGCGAAGTCTGTAGGCCAAAGTAAGCCCAGCTACTCTTCTTCAATATATGACTGTATCTCCTTCCACTCGTAAAATAGGGCATAATGGTTTACCTTAACAAGCATCACCTCCTTTACACAGAACTGTAAAGCTAAAGACGTTGCTGGCTTTATCAACTATTTTCAAAAAAGCTCAAGCGATGAAAGAAGCGTTTTAGGGATGAGTCTATTTAAAATTTTAGATCTTGTGAAGCTTTGACATTGGCTATCTTCAAGGCAGACTTTATAAGAGCTGGCATTTAGTCTTCTCTGTGAAGACAATAAAGGAGTATTAGAAAAAATGCACAATTTTTACATAAATGTATGAATAGATATTGTGATTTTAATCAGTGTTGGATACTATATCTCATTATTTGACAAACAAGTTATTACTAGAAAGAGAAGTTCCAAGTATGCTGCACTGAAAGGCAGTTTCACACATTCAGTGATATGATCACTTTTTTAGGTATTCTGGTGTGGTGAACTAATTCTTTCAGGCATTACATTTTTGCCACTGGCATTCAAGGTTAAAAACACATGTGAATTAAAACATGGATACAAATCAACCACAAACATGACTATTTTCTGACAGCACATTGTGCATACATTTTTGCATATGTAAACATATTGAGGCTTTAAAAGATAATCTCTGCTTTATTATTTTCTCCTAGTCGTACAACGATCACAATCAATTCATAAACAAAAGAAATACTGAGTAAAACTGCAATACTGACTCTTTAAAATGAATGGGGTTTCATAAAAAGATTCTATCGGCACCACACTCACTCACATACACTACTTCATCTCTGGAAAGCCTTGCTAGCTATTTCAAGTAGCACTGAAGCATGTGATTAAACCTCACCAATACCAAGAAAATTAATTAATAATTAGTACATATCTAGCTCTTGTATAATTCTTTTCATGCACAAACCTCTTAGTGCTTTACAGAGAAGCCTAGTTTCACAATTACCACCTGACAGATAGGCAGTAAGAGTTAAATGTACATCCTGCTTGGGTGGCAAGATCCCTTTACCAAGGCAAAGCCTAAAAGAGCGCACAACCCAGCTCTGTACATTCATTCTGCCAGCTGCAATGTCCACAAACCACTTACATACCCCAAGGTGAATCTGCCTACAAATTTCATCTGCCTTTGCTAAATGCTCTGGAAAGAGCCCCTGTGACTGACTGAAGCGCTGACTTCAGTCATGCATGATCACTTGGCAAGAAGGACCATCATAACAGCCAGACTGTCCTCACCACCATTCACACGAGCACGCTTGTGGCCTACAGTACAGTGCAGCACAAGATCCTCATTCCTCCCCCCAGCCTCTCAGATGCTCAGACTCACATCTGTTCTGTTTGAATGCATGATGGCAGCAGCCTGAAGCCTGGCCTCATGGCAGAACCCAAATACAGCCCAACACGTCCAAGGACAGCCACCCATAGGAAGAGGAGAGGCAGAAATAGAGCAGTGTAGAAGCTCTGGACACCAAGCTCAATCTGTGTAAGTATGATCGAACTACTATTACATACATGATGATATGGCATATGTACATGCTGTTCTGCATAGAGATGAACTTATGCACACAGCCATACATGTCTGCGAATGGGAAGGTCAATCTTCAGACATCAGCCAGGAGCAGTTTGACTGTGTGAGGTCGCAACTTAGTCAGCAGAGCCATGTTATGGACAGTCTATGCACTCACTCTATAAAATCCAAAAAGGTAACATGTATTGGCCTGAGTCTTATTTAAAGCACATCAAGCTCAAATACTTCACCTTGTGCTCCCCACAGGCTGCAAGCTGCACATGGTTGGTTACTGCAGCTCAGCTGGCCCATGATTAACAAACCTTTAAGCAGAATTAATTCAGTCATGTCTGTCCTAAATTGCTATGGACAGGTCACAGAAATCCTTACTACTACCCAAAATAACTAGGAAGCTGAGTTCCACTTATTGATTCTAGTATTTAATACTTGATTTATAAAAAGGCAAACTACAAATTGACCAAAGAAAGTCCTCATAATGTTATTCAGAGTTTGAATGACAAAAAAATAGTAATAAAAAAAAGTATGACTCATCCCTTCTAAAGACAGCATGAAACCTACCAGCCTAAACCAACGGGTGTTTCAAAATGTTATGTAGAGAACGAAAAAAAGAATCAGAACAGCAGGACACTGTTGAGCTGACTTCTGTTCCTGATAGCTTTTTAAAAAATTATTATTATTTAGAAAACAAAAAAAACTCTAGGAATGAATGCCTTCATACATACTCCTCAACCTCAATGGGCAAGAGACAAGAAGTAACATCTGCAGGGAAGTAAAAATACTACTTGTAAAAAAAGGAAACACTTAAAACATAGCTATACTGCATTTATAATTAGTTGTACATTAATAAGTATACAAAGTTAATGAATTTTCCATAGAAATATATAATGTATAATAATCATACAAGGGATAATTATGATACATGTATACAACACACAAAATTACAGGTAACAGTGTATGTTGTCCAGAATGGAGGGGTTTTTTTATGGTGCCTTGTACCCATAGAAATGGCATCCAGGACTGAGAGTCAATTTTGAAGCAGTACTGAACAATTTATTAGATTAATAGTAGATTTTAAAAAAAATCTTTACATATACAGTAAATTTTCTACTGCAGATTTCTTAGTGCTTTACATTGAAAATAAATATATTCAGACCTGCAGGTGAAGAGAAGTGATCTTAGCAAAGCCTGGTTGCTGATCAGAGACAGCAAGTTCTCTAACTTTTGCTTTCCTAGTCCCTCTCCCATACAATGTTCACAGTACTACACGTGAATATTAAGGACTAGCATGTTTACAGTGGATAGTCCTCATTAAAACAGCATGTCAAATGTACATTTTTTCTGCATGCTGGAGATGTGGCATATCCACCTCAGCTAGGCTTTTTATTTGAGATCTATGAGGTACCACACCTCAGCTAAATAGGAACCATTTCTGATGAAAGCTGGGCCATTGCTCGCTTCAGTGTACCTGAGAGATGCTGCAAGAGCATTGTAAAGCTTTTTGAACATCACATTGCTTTTAAGGCTGAAAAACACAGCTAAAGCTACTTACAGTTCTACTTAGGCTGCCATTTATTATGTATCATATGGACATCCATCTCCTCAATCCTGCATGATGTACAATGAACAAGAATTGTTTAGTTGAAAAACTGATTATTACTTCAAGCCTACTATTTTAGATTATAAACAATGCATACACATTCCCTAATCGCGCAGGATTAGTTGGATTAACAATTTCTCACTTAACCCTAAGTACATCATTTATAGGACAAGCAAGCATCCAGCTGTTGCAAACAGAACCCTGTCCATCTTGTTCACATCTGCCTGCCACTTTCCTTCCAGAGCACATCAAAGGATGAAGCATATGGCCTCAATATTGTTAGTGTTTGTAAACAGCATGCATAGCAAGCACAGCAGAAATTATACATTTAATTGGAAGTACAAACATAACTTCTGCAGGCACTATTCATGTAAAGCCATCAGAGCACAAGAGGAAGACAAGACAGAAAAGAATAATTCCCAAGAAAACCCACAATGGTTCTGAATCTTTTGTGGTTTCTCCTGGTTACAGCTCTGTTGGATTAGTGGTTTTATGCTGGGATAAAACCAGCATCAGACTATCAAACCATTTATTTGTCTTGCTATGTGTCCCAACAGGCCAGTACTGACATCTGGTACACAAAATTACTTCAGACCTTAACACTGTGATTTATTTTTTAATTCTTAAGTAAAGTTGCAATGCAATTATCCCTTCACAAAGGAAGAGCATGACATAAATTGTCCCTTAGCTTTAACATCTCCTGCTGGCATTGCCCCCTTCCAAAAAAGTGGCTTTCTGAAATCCCCAGCATTTACACATAAAAAAAAAAAAACAACACACACAGCAATTTTTACATGTCTTTTTTCTCCCCCTCTACCAAATGTGAGAATGGAAGAAGAAAACTGCCCAGGAAAAGAAGTTACAGCTGTGTACACAGGTTGAAACAGAACTACGAAGACAGAGACCAAACGGGCCCTTCAAGAACAACATGATCGCAGAGTAAACAAAGTATTCTGGCAATTCCTTCTACATGTAAAGTCTTAAAAGCTGTCAAATGTGCCAACAAGAAGAGGGGATATAAATAAGCTCCTAGCTAATCAAAGATATTCCAGGATTACTGAAATAGGTCATATATGAAGAAGTTAAAGATTCTCATACAAGTAAAAGCACTTCCATTTGATTTTGGAGTCTAAGTTTAGTTTACCCAGTTCATATGAATCTGGATGTACAATTTTAATCTTCTGCTGCATTACCATTGTAATTTCAGAAACAGCACTGGAAGATGTTAAAATATTGCAGCTACCTACCTAGTAAAAAAGCTTATTACTCCCCAAAAAAGAGCACAGGACAGACTGAACACTTTGCTGGTGATTCCTCTAACTTGCTCTAGAAGATGTACATAAAAATGAACACTTGAAGACCTCACTACATACTCTTAGAACTTTTTGGCCTGTAACACAGAGTTGCTAGCAACTGTGTATGTTTGCATTATTTATCAGGTTTCCTTGCTTTCTTTCTGGCAGAAGTGACAAAACAGCTTAGTCTCCTTCGAGTAGCTGAGCAGGAGAAAAGTCTGTTTGATTCTGCCCCCTGTGCTTTAGGTTTTTTCCAACAGTATCAAAGTGTACTTAGACGCTAAAGCGACTTGGTACCAGCCACGAAGTAGAAAAATCATCAGCCTAAAATAGATGGAAGAAACATTTGTGAAGGCAGTGTTTTTTTCTCACTAAGGTCAGGAAGGAAAAGCATCTAGAGTTCTCAGGTATGAAGTAAATTTACAGATTTCTAGCACAGCAAATTCACAGGGGACATTTCCAGAAATATTTTTTTTTCAGAATTTTAATTCTACACTGTGTTCTTCTTTAAGTTGTAACAAACAGATAGAAGAATATTTTGATGTCCCAGAAACGGACCACAACCCAGCACCTGTTTTCATGTACGGCACTAAGTTATATCAGAGTAGAAGAGTTTCAGCGAACTACAGGTTAACTAAAAGTTACTCTGAAAAGAGCATTTTGAAAACAGCCTGATACAATCTGATCAGTCCCTGATGGCACAACACACTGAATCATAGGTGCCAGAAGAAAAACAGGGACTATCAGGTTCAAAAAGGAAGAGTGAGATAGGAGCGTGCCCAATCACATCAGCTAGATCTATGTGCTGGAAACAAGTGGTGCATCTCCTGCCCTCAACTACTCTTGAGCTGCTCAGACCTGGAACTGTAGATGAGGTTGAAGTTGCAATCAGAAGAATGTAAAAGCCCTGAGTATGAAATTCTGTGATGGGAGAATGAGACTCCTTCAGAGGCAGTGCCCCTGTGGGCTCCCTTCCTCCCATTTGTCTTTCTGCCTTTAGGGTTGAAAGAGATCAGCAAAGACACTGAATAAGAGAGAATTCTGAAATCTGTGCTGATCCTTCAAAAGGTAGCTTTTCTTTCTCATTATTTACAGAATGATCTTGGTTTTTCTTAAAGTATCAGGGTACAGAAACTTCAATACATGAACAATGATGTTGCAGCTCTCATTTTACAGTCTTTTTTGCAACGTTTCAAAATTCCTTCCTCAAATGATCAGAAAAAAGTTACGGAGTAAAGCTAAGCTGAAGGCAGAATGTCTGATTTTTTTACATCCATTCCTTGTTTGGGATGTGCCAATTTAAAGGTTCATCCAGTCTACTAAAAACAATAGAATACAATACTTCATGTCTGAAAGGCAGGTAATTTTTTCAATGGTGATATTAAGAGAATTATCTTACAACACATTAGTCTTTAACTGGTTTACAGAAAAAATATAAATACGCTAGGAATTCATCTAGGCAAACAGAACAGGGTATATTTTATGAATAAGTACTGTAATCATTCGCTTGTTACTTGGAAATAAAAACAAACAACATTTGCATAATAAAACTGATACACATCCTAATGAAAGTGTGTCATTATCTCCTCCTGGCCTTTATACAATAGTCAGCATATATCTTGGGTCCAATACTTTGAGTTTTACACCAATTATTGCTTAAACAGTTTTGACATTTTAAGTAATTCATATTAGTGTGTGGCCACGTTAAAAGAATCCTTGAGTGTAATTAACAGTATTTTAGAGAAGTAAAAAATTATTAAGATCTACCAGAAAGAAATAATGCAGAACTGATCACTCTATAGATTCTGAAACCATGAGAAACTAGCCTCACAGCTCTACAAATCATTTCTACTGAAAGCTAAAGAATTAGACTGACGTTTATTTCCCAAGCTACATCTGTCATAACAAGTCTAAAAAAGCAACCAGCCCACTGAGCAAGAACTGGCACTTTGGGAAATGGCTTAAATAGCACTAAGCTCTCAACTAGCACTTTTATGCTTATTACATATTTGAATAGACTGAAATCAAGAGCATATTTCTTGTCACCTTCACATTTGACTTAAAAATTTTAAAAAAGAAAAAAAAAGAAAAAGTATATTGAGAATTCCTCAGTGTACCAGAGATCTCTAAATATTAGGGCTATGGACAGTTAAAGAACAGAAGCATAGAGCCAGCAGTACTTTTTCAACCCTAAAGGCAGAAAGACAAATGGGAGGAAGGGAGCCCACAGGGGCACTGCCTCTGAAGGAGTCTCATTCTCCCATCACAGAATTTCATACTCAGGCTTTTACATTCTTCTGATGGCAACTTCAACCTTATCTACATTTTGTAGAACATTTTGCTGTTAGTCTGCCTAATGCTCCTTATGCAAACACATTTACTCACTCAAGGCATTATACTTTACCTGGGCCTAAAGGTATGACTTAGAAGACCTTCCATAAATCATAGTCTAACATTGAAATGGACCACATATTTTGTTGTATGTTAAGCTGTTGTATGTTTTCAGCCTTTTTGAAAAAACAAAACCCAAACATTTGAGCTCTCAAAATTATCCAGTGGAAGAACTCATAAACTGCATATTTAACAGATAAGGAACAGCACATACACCCTTTAGAGATAATCCATGGAAGACAGAAAACCAAAGTTGTAATGTATGCTGCTTCATTTCATGGAACCTGCATAAAAGCTGGGAACCTAACTGGAAAAAAGGAAAGGAAGTTCTCATCCTGCAGAACGGCTGCTGGATTCCTCGACAGGTTTCCTACAATTGCTGTTATACCTATGAATCATAGAATGGTTTGGGTTGGAAGGGACCTTAAAGCTCATCTAGCTCCAACCCCCCTGCCATGGGCAGGGACACATTCCACCAGCCCAGGTTGCTCAAAGCCCCGTCCAACCCAGCCTTGGACACTGTCAGGGAGGGGGCAGCCACAGCTTCTCTGGGCAACTCTGAAGTTGCAGAGACTTCAAGCAGATATGTCTATTAGCAGACAATTAATTGATTACTGTTGAAGTGAACAGCACAACAATTTGACTTCTTACTAGCTCCTGCATGACCTAGGCGATATTGCAAAATAGCACAGTTCAGTTGGAAGGAACCTACAATGATGCAATTGCTTGACCATCTGTAAATGCTGTAAACGGAAGCCTGTATATATGCAAAATCAGTAAATCCCAAGTGCAGAGTACAAACCCCCCTTCCTTCAGTCAGTTTCCCTTTCCCATACCAGAGCACCTGCAAGTCAAGCATTACAGCAGAGCAAGCAGTCTCTGCTTCTGCCCCAGGCCTCCATTTCCCACATCAGAGTCCTGAGGACCTGTGATCTGACAGCCAGCTGCATCTGTCCTTGGACGGCATGGGGGCAGACGGGATGGGGGAGTAGATGGCCTCAGGAATGGAAGCGTGGCAGCGCTGCTGCACTAGGGCTGCAGGAATGTATTAGCAGGAATTAAAATTTAAAGACTAACAGGAAAGTTTCCAGGATTAACATAGTGTTCACAGGTAAGAACCCTGTCAAATGACCCAGCTCATTCTTTACATCTCAGCACATGCACATTGCTAGCCTGGGATCACTCAGCTCTACTGCGCAGCTTGACACTCAGGTCTGCTACTGCAGCTCTGATGTGGCACAGGCGTTTCAGATGAAACACATGCCGTGTGACAGCAAGAGACCCATTGTTGATGAGATGCTCATCAAGACAGATCAAGGTACTTTTTTCAGGTTTTTTTTAACAGCAGGCATGTGGAACGAGGAAAGTCATTAGAAAAAACTCATTTATCCACTGATTTTAGAGAAATTTCATTAAAACTCAGTGCAATGGAGCCATTGATCAAGTCACATTAATAGAACCTGGGTTACCTTGAAGCACTCTAGGGCTCCAACTCAACAAGCCCCATTCCTCAGAAAACCCCACCCAGTTACCCTGAACACCAATGTAAAGACTCTTTGTTGCTCTATCTCAAAACTCCAGAAACAGCATTAACCCCACACACCAAACTAACAGAAAGAAAAAAAGAGGATTTTTTAAAAAAAACCCTCTCATAAATCATAGTATTTAATAAACTATATTCCATTACAATAGTGATTTTGGAAAAAAAGTACAATTTCATTCACAGAAATCCATTTTCTTTACTTCTACATTTGTATCTTTACAGGCAGAAATATGGCTTTGTTACATTATTCACTTTTATATTTTACTTATAGAAAAAACAAAAATTACACAGAACATCTATGGTCAAACTGTCATAAATGAGAAATCAAATAGAAGAGAATCTAATTCATCTCTGAAATCTTGGGAATAAAGTTCAACTACTGCTAAAAGCATACAAGTTGCTTTGGTGAAGAAATATTAAATTCACCACTTCTTTCAATGACAAGAACAAGCAAACTTGTTCAAAACTGAAAAAGAGCTATTCCATGTAAACACTAAGTCCAGGGGGATTGCCCAAGGAGAATCAGAACAGAATTCTGTCTGAAGCCTGAAAAATGTTGCCTTTATTTAATAATGTAATGATTAGACTTAATGCTGTTGAAGTCATGAGATTCCCAGGGGGCAAAATCTCCATTTAAAAAAGTATTTTTTTTTTTAAAAAAAAGTGCAAGACAGGCACCTAGAATGTGGTTTTCCAGGCCCTGACCTCCCAATGCATGTCATCTGCCCAAGAGACTAGTGACTGGGAAAGGAAGCACAGTTAAATATCATTAAATTCTATTCTTAGGTTTTTATAGCAAGGCTTATTACAAGACTGCCAACCCAAAATATCGTGATTTCTCTGATGTAATCATCTAGCACCCAGGAAATGAAAACTACCAATCCATTTTGCTGACACATATTAGGAAAAAGAGATGCTCATCATGAATATCTGACACAATCTTTATAACTTCCTGAGCCAAACAAAAGAAACAGAATTAAAAGCAAAACAAACATCACAGGCAAACAAGAGAAAAACATCACCAACAAAAAAACCCCACCTTTAAAACCCCAACAACATTTGGGAGTTCAAAAGCGCAAACAGGTAAATAAATGAGTCAACTAATTGAAGTTAAAACAAAATAAAAACAAAATCAAAAGGCTAGATAACAAGTTTCACCAAATGACGTAGTTCAATCCCTAGGGGAAAAAAAAAAAAAAAAAAGAGAACAGTTTCAAATACTAAGGCTGATCCTGACCATGAGGTTCTATGTTGTAGCACCATGATGTCTCAGATGGTATCCAATGCAGAAGGGAACTGTGTCTGGAATTACCATAGCATAAACCTTGATGAAGGTTTTTATTCTCCTATTTTTTATATTTTCCTGAAAATGAATTAATCTGTTAAACTAATAATCACTATCTTAAGAGACCTCCTCTTACTTTTTTTTTTTTTTTATTCTAATGCTTACAGCTGATTAAAATAAACTCTTTACAAGGAGTTTCTGTATGTTTAACTGCACACAGCTGGTGAGTCTATATATAATCCATCCCCAGCGGTTAAATAGTCCCATCTCACTCCCTCTCAGCCTTTGCTCCACAGTACGGTCAGGGATTATTAAATTATTTTAATGCCCTTGTTATCTGACAACACAACTAATACATTCAACAATTTGAAGGGAAGACATCTGACTGCTTTTTCCTCTTAGCTGTTTTCCCAAAAAACCAAAGAGAATCAGTGAACCTCATTTTAGACACACTTATTTAAACGTGACTGACAGAAGATCATATTCAATTAGAGACACACTGGTTCAGTTTGCACACACATCAGTAACTGTGACATACGGAGACAACTAAATCAGGCAGAACTGCTCGCTGTTCTTTCAAAAAAATAAACTGACAGAGGGGTTTTCTAATTAGCACTGGGCAGAATATGAGTAAGTGGTTGCTAACGAGCATGTTTCCCTTAGGTAGCCCATCTACCTGCAACCCACACGCGTTTCGAAAAATAAAAGACTCTTTTTACCAAAAGGAGTCGAACAGGGCTGGCAATACGGGCACCGGCAGTTATATAAATCGGTGCTAAAAATAAACTTCAGAGGCGCGGGGTGGGCAGCGGCTGGGGCCGGAGCCGGCAGCGCTGCCCGCCGGGGCCCGTGAGGCCGGGCCGCAGCCCCGCCAGAGCCGCCCGCCGGGCCCCCGCCAGAGCCACCCGCCGGCGGCGCCGCTCCGGCCGGGGCCCGCGGCGAGGCCCGGCCCGGCCCGGCCCAACAAGTTGCCAGCGGGGAGGGGGGAATGGGGGCGGCGGCCCCTGCTTACCACCAGCACGGGCACGCCTGCGGTCAGCGAGTAGAGGAGCACCGGGGGCACGGCGCTGCGGTCCTCGGGGCCCGGGTAGGGCTTTCGGTACGCTCCCTCGTAGCAGAAGAAGCCTTGCACGTTGACCGTGAAGGTGTCCGTGTACTCGAAATAGTAAGCCAGCATCACGGTCCCTGCCATGATCACCATCTGGAAGTACAGCATGCTGGTGAGCGGAGAGGGCACTCGCATGTACGTGGGCTCCGGCGGCGGCAGCGGCAGCAGCCCCCCTCCCCAGCGGCGCGTTCCGCCCGCTCCCCGGCGGCATCCACCGCGGGCGGAGGCGGCTCGGCGGCGGCTCGCAGCGCGGTCAGGCCCGGGGGGGCGCGGGCAGGGCAGGGCAGGCGGGGGCCCGGCCCGCCGCTCTGGCACCGGCACCGGCTCCGGCGCGGCCGCCGGCTCGAGCAGCGGGCGGAGCGCGGCGGCGAAAGGGGGCGGCTTCGCCCCGCCCCGCCCGGGGAGAGGCAGCCGCGCCTGACCCCGGCCCGGGCGGGGAGGGGGCGACGGGGGGAGGCTCCGCACCGGCGGCGAGGGCCTATCTGAAAGTTCCCCGGCCCCGGGACCGCGATTAGTTTGTGAGCCCTCCCCGCCTCCTGCGAGGCAGGGGACACGGCGGGTCCCTCTCCCTCCACCGACACACCCCTCGGTGTGACGGGCGTGAACGGGCGGGGGAGCGCCCGGTGCCGCCCGTCCCCCCCGCTCGGAGCCGCCGGGCAGCGCCGGGCGCTCGGCAGTGCGGGGCCCGACACCGCCAGCAGCCGCGGCTCGGCTGTGCCCGGGCAGACGGACGGATCGCCGCTGTTTGCCGGCCTGGTGAGACACTCGGGTTAGAAATACGTACTCTCCTGTGTCTGCCCTTAACCTTTAAAAAGTGTAAACCCTTTCGTTTAACACCTCTGAAGACGGAGCTCTCCTCATCCAGGTAACATCCCAGAGTAAGAGGAGAGTCTGCTCCAGTGCTGGGAGCAATCGCATGTATATGAACACAAAAGAGTTCCACTTAAAAATACATACACAACACATACACTTAAGAACAGACGAGGGTGCCCAATGCTTGTGCAGATTCACCTGTGCGCAGGCTCCAGTCTGGATTCCCAAAGCCAACAGATAAAAAGTTACTTCCCCCCTTGCCCCAAAATGTTATATGGCCAGGAAACAGTCTTCTAAGGGATACCTTGGGCTTAAAGATTCCACTTGGCTTCCTTAGTAAAGGCTGTTAGAAATAACAAATGAGATTTGATCGCCCCCTTTTATAATATGTAATCATTCTTCTGGGGTTGCACTTCGGCTTTAGCTGTTCATTTTCCTCCCCTTTCTGGAGATTTTTGTTCATATTCAGTGATGTTAGTCTTCGTGCATTTATTTTTAAGCAGCCCTTGAAGAACACACTCTTCATGCCTGGCTTCCACATCCAGTCTATTTTTATGTGTTCTTAACATACTCCCCAGAAGAATCTAAATCACGTCATTCGCGTTGCACTCACCAGGCTTAGCTGGATAGCTCCCTACCTCTCTGAAAAATACGTAATGAGACATGAGACATCTTGTGGTGAATTCTGCCTAGCACATAGTTTCTTTTCCCCATTTCTTTAGCGCAGTCAGGTATCCATTACCATACACACAGAAATCATGATTTCATCCTGGAGATTGCATACGGATACCCCAATTGTGAGGATATAAGGCCTGATCCAAAGACCAAAGTCAATACCAGGACTGCAATGAGCACTAGATTTGGCTCTTCAGTTGTATTTGAGTGGATGCTTCAGAGGAACACTGGTGGCATATTTCTTTCAAGAATTGGCATTGGGGGAAAAACCTTTTTCCAGTAACCAGCTAAAAAAATACTCCTGCATTTTGCTATTACAAGCCAACTTCTATTTATAGTTATACCAGTGGAGCTATTACATATGGGAATTAGAGGACATAAAATGTCCTGGGTTTACAAAACTTTTCTGAAGCTACTATCATAATTTCCGAAGGATTTTGGATCACAGATTTTGGAAAGAGTCTCCACAGGTCAGATAGTCCAACCACCTGCCCAACAGAGGTCCCGTTAGATCAGGTTGATCAGTCCAGTCAGATATCAAGCACAGAATGGAGATTGCACAACCACTCTAGACAACCTGTGCCAGTGTCCAACCATTGACACGTAAAACTTTTTTTCCTTACATTAAGCCTGAATTTTCTGTGTTTCATGCTGGGTCTCCTGCCTCTCCTCCTCTCACTGGGAACCTGGAGAGAAGAATCTGACTCTCCTTTCTCTACACCCCACCATGAGGTAGATGTAAACAATAGTTCAGAATCCCTTTGGCGTTCTCTCATTAAGGGTAAACAAAATTAATGACATTCCTGGTGATACAGGAATATATCTGTATCCTGAGTGCTTGCTCATTTTTGCTGATGCACAAATGCTAGCAAATATATATATTGGCTGCCATTAAATGGAGCGTAAGACTATTAAAGGAATTATTAAGAGACATTACAGTGAAGAGAGTTTGTCTTTATGCTTTTCTCTTACTCTACAACAGTGACACTGTTTAGGCTCTTATATGTAGCTTCCAATCATTTACAAACATGGTGTGCAGCAGGCCAGAATAAATCTATTAGATCCAATATTCACTTGTATATTTGGCTCAATCTAGTGCCCACGCTTCAAATACTACAGGTGGACTGGCCATTTAATAGAGTTACAAGACAGAGAATACAGGATTTAAGTCAAGGAGGAGTTTTAAAATCTGCTTCATCGGTAGTCAACTCAGAGTCAGCTCAGAGTGATCTGCATCAACTCAGGTCGCTGATGAAAAAAAACCACAAAAATGCCAGGCTCTGTTTTCCATTCAAAATAATGGTGCTATATGGGCAAATTGATTGACTATCAACTTGATGCTTCACTGAAAAATTAAGGGAGTTAATTATTCCTTTTCTCCAACCTCTAGTTTTTAGAATAAAGATCATCAGGTGAGAAAAGTAGTCAGGTCACCTTATTGAATAGAAAGGGGATCAACTACCGAGTAGATGGACGAGCAGATGCTAAAAAACTTCAAAGCAGAAGGTATACAAAAATTTCAATAATTTTTTTTTCTTTGAAAGCACTGTAAACTTATGTCTGTTTCTGAAAATAATGATGAACTGTGTATTTATTTTTATACAGGTAAGATCTGCTCTCACACTGTCATCCTTTCTCATCCCCTTCTTCCTGTTCTCCCTTTGTGGAGATCTTTTTACCTTCGAACAAGTGTGAAAGGCTTGGTTTATTGCAGCTGATAAAGTTAAGTTAAAATCTGGATCAGCTTCTGTCTGACCTGCACCAGTTGAAAAACTGGTTGCAAAAATTTGAAAAAAACAGTTGAAAAATTTGATGCTTGCTACTGTTCTCTTCATAGAAGTTGACTTTCATTATGTAGACTACTACTTGGTGTAATAATGAAGGGTAGAAATGCTTCAGAATGCATAGGTAAGGCAGGTCCAAGCTCCGCAAGATGCTTAGAACAATACAAAAGGAAAAAGACAATAATACCAAGCATGGCTGTATTTTAATATTCAAACAAATTCCCATTTTGTTGCCAACGTACTTTATAAGCATGGCCCGCACACCAGTGGCTTGCCTTCGTGGATAGGCAGTTAGCTGATCAAGTAAAACCAGAGCTATACTTTTGATTATAATGAACATGACGTTTATTGGCTGCACAGTTGAATATGCAAACATGTATTAATTCAAACAAATAAAAGCATAAGAACACAATCCCCAGTGACTAGTGCAGCCAGCTAAATATATTCTGCAATCACAGTATTCCTTGTTAATTTATATCAGTGATATGCCATGACAGATGAGATGGCAGAGAGAAGCCCAGGACCAACAATCTTTGCTTCAGAAGGTTTTTGGTAAAATTATCAGCTGAAACTCAGATGACAGACAGACTGTTTTTAAAACTAACTTTCTTGAGAATAGTGCCACTGATATCAGAGCAAGAGTTCCCCTGATAGTCTTCACAGATTTATCTTGTTCTTTTCCTTTGCTACCTAATTTTAAGTGAAATATCAGCTCAAGAGACACAATGTAGAGCAGGGCAGACAAAAAGAAACCTCAGCTGCACTGTTTTGCAATACTTGGAAATCATGACCTTCGTTACAGGTAGATATTTCCAATTTCAAACCAAATTCACTAATGTTTCATGTACTTACATCACTACTATTTATAGCATTTTCTAGTTATAAAACATTGCTATGGCAAAAGGCGCTATAGAAATAAAGCCCACCCAACAAAGCCTTCTCAGTGGGAAGAAAAAGAAGAATTTATATCATATCATCTCACTGTTTTTACCTTTCTACTTACCTCTTTCATGCTGTATCAGAGTGACAGCAGCTGGCAACCCCATAGCTGTTTCCCTGTTACATCTCTACACTACTACACTAAACCAGCCCTTTCTGAAGGGAATAATGCATCTGGTTTGATGGCACAGCAGCAGAGAAGAGACAGAATGAACTAAAATCTTTAGACCTCCTGGATTTATTCAGGAAGAAAATTAGGAACAGCCCCCCAATCTGGCAAACAGCAGGCAAGAGATTTACTTGCATACAAACTTTAGAAGAATATTGTATAATACTTATTTGATGCAAGCTTTACTCTGCCAATATATAATGGTCTCTTCCTCTGTATTTAATAACAGATATTGTTAAGAGATAACCAAAAGTACATTTTAATTGTTTAATTAATTTTTTTATTGATATGCAGTGATTTGAGTCCTAAAGCCCAGGGTATTTACTGCTAAAATTTATGCTTGTAGGACCATCAAAATGTAAGAGAAAAATAATTTTCTAGCAGTTGGAGCACAGCACAGAATCAGAAATGGGGAATTGCCCAGAACATTTGCAGTATGATTCAAACAAATTAGACACCAAATCTAAGCTTTTCATAAGGTCTTAGTATGTAGCTCACAGAGAGAGAACTCCAGTAGGTGTCTAAGATCTACTACATTAGGGTAGGATGAATCATCCTCTGAAAATGTCATTCATTCCATCCTAAGAAATACCAGCCTCTGATGATACCACTTGCAACAATAATGAAACAAGCTTTGATGACTAGTTTAGACTAGCACCCCTCTTTTAAAGGACTCTAGTAAGATATGATCAATTTTAACTTTCACTTGCACACAGCTAAACTAGCTCTAAAATAGGAATTATACTTTTCAAGAGTCACACTGTGAGAAAAAAGTCAAATTATAGCAGCATAAGCATTAATATTGCATTTGTATTGCAGTATTATGTAGAGCTAGACCCTACTTTCATAGAAGACAACATTTTGCCCCGGTAAGCTTGGGCACCTCATACAGTGCAGTGCAAGTATATGAGAGAGTGAGCAGATGGAGATGAAACAAATGAGGAGGAGGACAAGGCAACAATGAAATGATTGAGTTTGATATAATGAGTAGCAGTCACAGCACATTAGTTGCCTAGTCAGTGTTTACATTAGTAAGACAATTCATCTTCTTAAAACTGTTCGCTATCTTCAAATCAAGAAGTACTATTGCATGCAAGTTCTTCATAGGTTAGAACAGAAATTTGGGATGCCAGAGGGACGCTATGTACCTAAGGCCTGTACATCTTCAGAACTAAAGCCTGTATTAGCATATCTACCACTCTATTGTCAAAATAAAAAACTACAAAACATAATTTTGACAATGGAAATTAAACACTGATATTTGAAAGCTCAAATAATGATTATTTAATCTTACCTAAGGTAAACTTAGGAAAAAGCCTACAACTTCAAAAATTATTACTGCAGCTATGAGGTTATCTTCATTGGTAGACATATTTTCAGTAACTGCAATGTTATACAAGCTGACTGTAAACTTGGCGATCTTTGGCATAATTGGTTAAATAAAAATCATATGAGTAACCTCAGGATTTTGGAATAAACTTCCTCATCTCATTCACACAGAATATGATCATTCTTATAATTTCTTTTCATGAAAGAAAACCCCTTTTCGAGTTAATCAGCAATACTTTGGAAGATTGGTGCAGCAGATTACTGAACAGTAGCTGACATAAGCAGAGCACTAGCCTATTCATGGTGCAGTAGTCAAGTGGAAGAAAAAAATCAGACAGATCTGTCCTGTGCAGTACGCTGTATATATCTGTACAGCCAATTTTGTACACAATCAAAAATTAGTTCAGACATTTGTACAATGCCTGAAGGTTTTACCGACCAGTACTAAAACTCCCTTTACATATTACTGAATTAATTTCACTCATTTGAATATGGCAGTTTGCTGCATTGTAATTTGCCTTCTCTTTCATACCTTTTTTATTATAAATAGTGAGGCTAATTAATGCAATTTATTGGCTAAATATTCTGCACAGCCATTAAAGGGATGCACTTAAAATAAATGTTTGCCCACTCCTCAAGATTCTACATTGTCCGTATAAAACTTTCATCCATCTGAAAACACAGAAGTATGAAGGAAGGAAATGGCCAGCCTGTCCAGACTCCTTTCTGTGGTTATTTATGCTCTCACCCACAGATCAGCCACTTACAGGAACTGAATTTAGTAGTCCCCAGTGCTTTTACACATACTGTAAACACATTCTCAAAGACCTGTGAGCAACAGCTGAAGTTACCAAAGGGATGGAGATAACCTCCTGTTTTAACCAAAGGAGACCTTGTTCCTTTGCAGGAAAACTTCCATGAAAAATCAAGACCTGTTTGCTTGCAGGTTGATATTTTATAGCCTGGTCTCTACCTGGATGAATCCACCCTCTCATTTTTAAATTCCACACTTAAACAGAAGTGTGACTAATCTTTAGCTCTTCACACTTGCCTTCATTATCTTTTGCTAATACCATGATCGGGAATAAAATATTATGAGATATTGCGGAGAGGAAAGGATAAAACTATCCAAAAGTGTGTAAAAGAAATGAGACTGTCACTTTGGTATGGGAGTCTGCATGGAATTGTGAGGTCTTTCTTCCAAGTCCAAGAATTCCTCAATTCAGGGGCAACTGCATAGTAAAACTTGGAGTTATCTCTTTCCATAACCAAGCCTAGCCCTCAGCAATTGTATCATGAACAGGTAAGGTATACAAGACTCCAAAGATATTTTCAAGCATAAGATCCAATTAACCCACTTACTAACTTTCTCTCAAAAGGGAAAGACAAATAGGCTAATATCATAAATTATGCACCATAATCACTGCACACCTCCAGCTCTGGTTATCATATGCATATATATGCATATAATGTATGCAGCTTATCCTGGCAGGAGTCCAATACATCCTCTGTTAACAGTTCTGCTGGATAAGCTTACACAGTTGTGCGGTAGAACTATTTATGTTCTTACAAATTATACTAGACATTTCTCATTAGAATTACACCTGAAATCCCATTCCCAAGTTGGATATTATCCATTACTTCATAAAATTAAGATGAAAAGCATAGAAAAGGCAAGTTCTGGATACTTTTAGCCAGTGGATCAATGGAGAAAAAGGGAAAAAAAAGCCCACAATTTACCAAAAAGAATTACAGACATTGCTACCAGGTAATTGTTTAAGAAAACTAGAAACAGAGATGATGATTTTCTTAATTACTTTGAAAATCTTAAATATTAAAAATATTTAAATTCCAGTTCATAATATTCATCACTCAGAAACGAGCTCTTCCATACCCTGGTGTAGTCCTTAGCTTCATGATCCACGGAGCTACAGGAAACACAAATATCACAGATTTTCATTCAACACCAAGACATTTATGTTACATTCATGTTTTCACACACATCATTTCTCTGAAAAATGCCCTTCCTTTTGTAGCTTGTTCATGAGCATGCAGTGAAGACAGAAAACTCAAGAAAGAGGAAAACTTAAAGTCTAGTGACAAAAAATATTTCGCTACAGACACAAAGCATTCGTACAGCCCTGTGATACTGCTGTGAATGACACCATCACCAAGCCAGTGAGGACACACCTCACAGGAATTTCCTACACTGTTTTGTTTCACAAAGCCATGTTTTTCATGCCCACTGCAGGACAGATGCCTCTGCACTTTAAGAAGCCCCCACCTTCTGCAGAGGACTGCCTCTACGCTACCCCTTCTGCCTGCGAGGTTAAGCCCAGAGCTGTACTAAAATGACAATCTTTAAGGCGTTAGCCTGCTCACATTGAAGTTAATAAGTGCATTTGTCTGAATGGCTGGATTCTTACAAGACAATCGTTGCAGGAAGCATTCATTTCCATCCACCACTATCCAGATACTTTCCTCCTATCAAGGTATTTGTATATCCTTGGAAATACTAAGAACTTCACTGGCAAGACTCTGAGGAACCTGACCTGAAATTGAAGTGAGCCCTGCTCTGAACACATAGGTAGATTACAGAACCACCAGTAGTCCCCTCAAACCTTATTTTTTCTGTGATTCTGTGAATTAGTCCTGATTTACTCCAACCTATAGATTTGCAGTCTTTAGTCCTAATGATTACAATCCATTCTAATGGTGATTCACTGCAATTATTGTCATTCACTTGATTATTGTGATTCATATCTAAAAAGTAAAATCATATTTCCTCTAAGTTGGTGAATTGGTACAAAGTGAAACTGCTTACCTACATCGGTAGCAACAAAGATACCTCTTAATTTTCCCCTTTCTAAAGGGAGAGTCCCATACATATATATAAGTATATGCTCCAATAAGGTGCTACATAAAACCTGTTCCAAGATTGGTCCTGAAAAAAATAATCTGAGAGGCTACCCCTTTGATTTGTCATCATTTCTCATCATAATTACCTTCCAGGCAAAAAGTATTAGCAGGAGACTGGGGAAGGCAGGAAGGAAGAAAATAAATCAGTAGAAAAGTCACTTCTGAGAGACATAGTAACAGCTTTTGCTGCTTTGAGAAGTGAATCTTGAACTGCAAGGAGCAGCTGGAAAGGTAAAGAGGCAGAGTAATAATAAAATAATAAATAAACCAGCTTTTCAAAATTTGTGGTAACTTGCTGGATTATTAATAACCAAAGCTTTCAAACTTTTGCTAAATTAATTTACTTGAGATTGCTTCTCATTTAAAAATATTCTGTGTTTGACAAATTTTTAGGTTAAAGAATAAGAAATTTATTAGGCTAGGACATGAATATCACTGATACAATAGGGGACACTATCAAATTATTATGTAACAAAATATATGCTTGTTTGGTTAATACGCAACTCTTTACTTTGGTCACTGCTTTTGGAAATCCTTACTCATTCAGTGCCTTACTCATCCAACACCTTACTCATACAGCTAGCCAGCTCAATTCCAGACAACTGACTGTACTAAAAGAAAGAAGTGGCAAGTGATCATGTGGGAAAAAATTATTAAAGAAGGAAAAGTGAGGAGAGAGAGATCTGTGCAAGGGTACATTTACAAAGATGGCAAGAACATCAGAAGTTGAAATTTGAGGTTTCTTGTGGGAAAATGCAGTAAGTGGGGGATTCTGCAGGCTCCTGCCAGAGCAAAAGGATTAAAAAGTAGCAGTGCAACAGCTCACACAGGCAGCTGGTACACTGGCCTGACAGCAGGACAATATGAAGAGAGCTTGATTATGCATAGGCAGCCTGGCTCTTCACAGCCCTGGCAGGTGGTAGAGGGGTAACAAGGCACTGGGACAGAATCAAGGAATATAAAATATCTGCAGGATTCATTTCGGGAGAGGATTAATTGGTACCCACCAGAACTAAAATCTTTTCTCTTATGACCACCCAGCAACTTTACTCTTATGGCCTTAAAGCATCATGCAGTTTTCGCACTCTTCACGTTCCCAGAAACTGTCAGAAGCATATAAGGCTCATTTACTTTGAACTGACTGCTGTGTGGTAAAACTGTAAATGTAAAGTACAACTACCTCAGAAATAGAGAGACATTAAAATATTATTAGTGTTTGGTCTTTCCCGCTGCAAGAATTCTGTTGATTTAGAGAAATTAAAGTCAGTAAGAGATCCGAGTACAGAAAATAATGGCTGCAAAATCAGATTCTTACTAAACCAGCAAAAAATTAACCTTTGGGAACTGGAGTGGGCAGTTGCTAAGAAGATACAACCATCTCAGGACACATAATTTTTATGGCATTAACCTTTCCTTCTTAGAGCAATGTCAATATCCAGCATGCTGAATACTGTTTCTACAGTAACTAGGACAGCATCTAAACTGGATTTAAGCAAATTATTTAGCTTATTAGGCATCCTAATGTCCAGTGTTTAATTCCATTAAGAACATTTAAAATTTCAGTTAGCAAAAAAAGAAAAATGTATCCCACAGAAATGGGAACAATATCAGATTTGTCCCAGCTGACCTTGGCATTAGTTACACAGCCAAAGTCAACAATAAGTTTAGGAAAACCATGTATGATGTATTATGTATGACTCTAAAAATGCATATCTTCCACACTGATTTTAATCATGCACTCTCTACTTAATATCTCAACTGTCTTACACTAATGTTGCAACTAGCAATTCCAGAAACAAGGGTAACAAAAATAGGGAGGCAGAGCAGCTTTTGTCATATAATCTTCCCCAAAGATAGAAAAAAAAATCTTGGAAGGAGAAATTTTCACTGCTGTTGATACACAGCAATTTAATCCCGCACCAGTACCTGTATCTTACTAGCTTTATGTAATGAATAGATACTTCTACATAATCTTTTCATTTCAGTTTTCAAGAAAAATATCACCAGTGTGGGTGTTCTAAAGAAATATAGAGTAATAAAGCTTATAAACCAATTGGGATAGTTATGCTATACAAGCTCTTAGAAAAGACTTCTACTGCCTAAAAATTTCACTAAGCATTCTAAAAATATCCCACAAAGAAAGGAAAATTCAACTCCTTGTTCATATCCAACAGGTACAGAACTCATGATGCCCTTCCTTCTTCCAGGATAGCCAGCAGAAGAGGTAAGCTACAGCACATTCGCTAGATGCCAGCAATTTTTTCTCCCTGCATTTCTCATGGTCAGGGCTGAAAAAGTCATTGCATCAGAAAGAAGATGCGTTCTGGAATTCCTGGATTCTGGAATTCTCTTCGGACTTCAAGACAATTCCAGAAAAAATTCATTCATGGATTAGTTTCCCTCAGATTATAGCTTCCTTGGATCCTGCTGTCCTTGGCATCTTCTCTTCCTGTGCCTTGTTCTTTGATCTATTTCTTGCAAGTAAAACAGGCATTATAAAAAGCAGGAGAAACAGAACCTGCTTTGTGTTATTGGCTACTATAATTGAGTTCAGAACCAGCAGGTGAAGATTAATAAAGAGGAGGAGGTGGCTCATTTCTGCTCACAAAAGACATAACCCTTACATGCAGGATGTTTACTTGCATCCGGTTCTCTATTATACAAGTCCTTCCACAATTATCTGGTACAGTAAAATTGCTTACTAGGGTGTTACTGCTTTATGAGAGCTAAGCTTAGAAATTGTTTGGGAAGATTACAGTACAAAGAAAGAACATTTTTTGAATTACTATACTTCATCCATTTCAAAGAAGCAACAGCCTTCCAATGCTTGCCTTGTCAGTAGAAGACATTAAAAAGTTTCATTAGTGCAATTAGTGCTTTTCGTCAGCATCAGTTCTTTCTCAGTTGCATTGCTCTCAGTGAATGATTACTGTTGAACACCTCTTCTCTCTAAATGTTTATCATCCTGTTAGATATGGTTGGAAGTTTAATTTTCAGGGCATTGTCAAATAAAGTGTGTTGCTGTTCTTGAAAATAAAATACTACACAGATAGCCAGAGCCCCTCTGGGGACTGTTTCTAACAGTGGACTATTCCTGTCTAGCAATGATGGAACAGATATGTACTGTGGCATACTATTTTTCATTGTAAAGTGTTACTAAAAAGAATTACAGAAATTAGCAGCTGAAAAGAACTGTGATAGAATTACTTTCATGTAAAGTAATTTCTATCCCAAAGGTATTTAAATGAAAGTGCAGTAAATGTAGGCTAATGAATATATGGCAATAACATTCACAAGGCTCAAATTCTGAGCAGGTAAACATTTCTATTTTCAGAAAGGAAGAGAAGAATCTATTGGAACAGGAGACTCACATGCAATTTCTAGAGATGTATTTCCCTCTATGCTTTTTGTCAAATGATTGATGTATCAAATTAATCAAGATTTTTAAAGGACTGATTTTTTTTTTTTTCTTTTTTGGAATAGGGTTAGAGGACAGTCAATCATGACAATTGCTCTGCAAGATGATCTCTATAACATCCTGCCCAAATTAAATGACAAAGACTGCCTAAGCAATTTACTACCTAGTAAATTATATATTTCCCTAAAATGACTTTTTTGTGCCACCTGTTAGGATTGTATTTGTATCTGAAGTTATAAGACAGGAGTAGTTAATGGGATGCAAGATTAGAAAAAAATAATCTCCCCCAATTCAGATGCTCCAAGAAATATGCAGGACAGTCAAAAATATATTTTCCCTAAGTCAAAATGAGTCAAAGAGCTACTTTTAATTGAAGAAACAGCTTTCCAACAAGCAGCAAGCCAAGGACAGCCAAAGTCACTGAAAGCTACGGAGTAGGGTTTTCAGCTATAATTTACTTATTTATTTTCCTATTAAATCTCTCTATAACTTCAATCCCATCAAAGACTATGTGCATTTGATCCTGTCCTGGTATTCTGCATTTATCTATGGTATTTAAAGCACTGCATGCCTTTAAAACAGTTTTCATTTTCTTACAATATAATTAAAAAACCCCAGCTGAATATATTTTTAAATTATTACTTTCTGTAATTCCTTTCAGGACCTACATTTTGCATTCAAATAGCTACAGAAAGCCTTAAGAGCTAAATCATGGAGAAGAGATAAACAATACCTAACAGTATTAAGAGAAGCAAATCTGCATAACATTTTAATATTGTAGATACTTCCTGTTCATGTGCTGTTTCATTTCACATTGAAGAAAACATCTTACTCTGTACCTAGAAGGGATTACAAATCTTGAAATGGGAATAAATACACAGATAGATCAACACCAACAAATCTAATTGGTGGAAGCAGAAACCACACTCTATTAATCTAAGAGGAGACTCCAGGATACATATCTAGTGTTTCACTTCAGTGCATTATCTTTAACGTCCACTGCAAAATAAAAATTAAAAGAAAAAAAATTCTAGATTTAAAGAAAAAATATTTTGAGATTTATAAATTAAAATAAAGAATGTTTGACAAATTGAGATTTTGAAGGCTGACTATTTTGATGGGAGATGTGAAATGGTTTTTACTTGCTTCTTTGTTGGCTTTCCAGTATCACCACAAATTAATACAACTGCAGTTCAGTCATTCACATGCAACTAGTTTCTGTATCTTGTGCTAAATGCCTTAGTGGCCAGTTTTTAAGACTCTCAGGAAGCTACTTAGATACTGGAGACAGAAGAAGAAAGGAGGAGAAGAAAATTGTAGGCTGAATTACACAAGAGAGAGATTATAAAAAATGTCTTAGGCAGAAAATAAATCCTTAGAACACAAAGGGTAAAGGAGAAACTAAGATTGACCTCCTACTGTTGAATCAGCTGTAAATTGACTGAGTCATCTTGATTCTCAGCTATGAGAAAGCTCACAATTCAATGGAAAATAAATTGCATAAAGAGCTCTGCAGAGTGCATAACCAAGGTAGAGATAAATATCAGCCAGGATCTCCTGAGAAGCATGAAAAAAAGCCATTGCTGTATTGCTACAAAACGTATCCCCAACAAAAGCTGAAAAAGGGCAAAGCCTATCAGTGTAGTTAAGCACAGTTCAGAGTTCTATGCTAAGAAGTCAGAAATCCTTCCACATTAAGGGAAATTTTTCACAAAATTTAGATGGGTAGTTGATGAATGTAACTCTGAAGTATTTGAAGTACATAGAAGTCAAGATTTTCACAAGTACATACATTGAAGGATCTGCCCACTGCCAGAGTCAGTAATATTCTAATTCCTGCATTCAAAAAAGGTAAGTGTAGTAGTTTCTAAAAGTTAATACCAGGTGAAAGAATTATACCTTGTCTAGAGATTCTAGTGAGTAATTATATGCACAAGTGGAAAAAAAGAAAAACATAAAAAACCTGGATAAAATAGATTGTTTAAATAGTACCACTTAATGCTTCTAGTTGGAGAATCCCTAAACCTAAAATTGCAAAAGTGTGCAAGATTCCAGTGTCCTGGAATGCGTTGATGATATCTTCCTTCTCCAAGTGATAGAGGAGCCAGCGAGGAGAGGTGCTATGCTGGACCTTGTTCTCACTATCAAGGGAGCTGTCAGGGAGCGTGAAGCTCAAGGGCAGCCTTGGCTGCAGAGACCATGAAATGGTGGAGTTCAAGATCCTTAGGGCAGCAAGGAGGGCGCACAGCAAGCTCACTACCCTGGACTTCAGGAGAACAAACTTTGGCCTCCTCAGGGATCTGCTTGGCAGGGTACCATGGGATAAATCCCTGGAGGGAAGAGGGGCCCAAGAAAGCTGGTTGATATTCAAGGATCATCTCCTCCAAGCAATGCATCTCAACAAAGAGGAAGTCAGGTAAGAATGCCAGGAGGCCTGCATGAATGAACTGGACAAGCTCAAACATAAAAAGAAAACCTGCAGAGAGTGAAAGCAAGGACAGATGGCCTGGGATGAATATAGAGAAACTGTCTGGGTAGCCAGGGATTGGGTTAGAAAGGCCAAAGCCCTGATAAAATTAAATCTGTCCAGGGATGTCAAGGGCAATATAAAAGCGTTTACAGGTACGTCAATGATAAATGGAAGACTAGGGAAAATGTGGGCCCTCTCTGGAAGGATAACACAGACTTGGTCACTCAGGATTTGGAGAGGGCTGAGGTACTCAATGACTTTTTTGCCTCAGTCTTCACAGGCAAGTGCTCCAGCCACACCACCCAAGATGCAGAAAGCAAAGGCAGGGAGAATGAAGAACCATCCACTTAGGAGAAGATCAGGTCTGAGACCATCTAAGGAACCTGAAGATGCACAAGTCCATGGGACTTGATGAGGTGCATCCAGGGGTGCTGAGGGAACTGGCTAAGCCATGGTCCATCATATTTGAGAAGCTGTGGCAGTCCAGGAAAGTTCTTCCTGAATGGAAAAGGGGAAACATACCCCCCATTTTTTAAAAGGGAAATAAAGAGGACCCAGGGAACTACAGGCCAGTCAGTCTCACCTCTGTGCCCAGCAAGATCATGGAGCGGATCCTCCTGGTAAATATGCTAGGGCACATGGAAAATAAGGAGGTGATTGGTGAGAGACAGCATGGCTTCACTAAGGACAAATCATGCCTGACCAATTTGGTGGCCTTCTACAACGAGGTTACAGCACTGGTGGATAAGGGAAGATCAACTGATATCATCTACCTGGACTTGTGCAAAGCAGTTGACACCGTCCTTCTTGATGTCCTTGTCTCTAAATTGCAGAGACATGGGTTTGATGGATGGACCACTCAGTGGATAATGAATTGGCTGGATGGTCGCACTCAAAGAGTTGTGGTCAAAGGCTCGATGTCCCAGTGGAGAGCAGTGACAAGTGGCGTTCTTCAGGGGTCGGTGTTGGGACCAGCACTGTTTAACATCTTTGTTGGTGACATGGACAGTGGGATTGAGTGCACCCTCAGCAAGTTCACTGACGGCACCAAGCTGTGTGATGAAGTTGACACACTGGAGGGAAGGGATGGCATCCAGAGGGACCTGGACAGTCTGGAGAGGTGGGCATGGGCAAACCTCATGAAGTTCAACAAGGCCAAGTGCAAGGTCTTGAGTGGATTGAGAGCATCCCTGCAGAGAAGGACTTGGAAGTAGTAGTAGATGGAAAACTTGACTGTGAGCCAGCAACGTGCAGAGCCCAGAACATCACAGCCCAGAAACCCAACTGCATCCTGTGCTGCATCAAGAGAAGTGTGGCCAGCAGGTTGAGGGAGGGGATTCTCCCCCTCTGCTCCACTCTCATGAGACCCCACCTGGAGTCCTGTGTCCAGCTCTGGAGCCCCTAACATTAGAAGGACGTGGAGCTGCTCAAGTGGCTCCAGAGGTGTCCACAAAGGTGATCAGGGGGCTGGAGCACCTCCCTTATGAGGACAGGCTGAGAGAGTTGGGGTTGTTCAGCCTGGAGAAGAGAAGGCTCTGGGGAGACCTTATAGCGGCCTTCCAGTGCTTAAAGGGGGCTACAGGAAAGGTGGGGAGGGGCTCTTTATCAGGGAGTGCAGCAATAGGATGAGAGGTAATGGTTTTAAATTGAGAGAGAGTAGATTTAGATTAGATATAAGGAATAAATTCTTTACTGTGAGGGTGGTGAGACACTGGCACAGGTTGCCCAGAGAAGCTGTGGCTACCCCCTCCCTGGCAGTGTTCCAGGCCGGGTTGGACGGGGCTTTGAGCAACTTGGGCTAGTGGAAGGTGTCTCTGCCCATGGCAGGGGGGTGGAACTAGATGATCTTTAAGGTCCCTTCCAATCCAAACCATTCTATGACTCTATGTTTAGCAAAAGTTTGCATCTGGTGGTACTAAGTAGTTACAAGATTAGTACAGTTAGATTCAGGGTAGTTAAGACTGAGTCCAGCAGGCATTTTTGGCAGCTATCTGCCAGGTATAAAGTATCTCCATTAAAGACAGATAACTGATGTTACCTCACAGTGGTTACCTAGACAGCTGTTTCCAGCATACATGTTAGAAAAAGATACTCCACTAAACAACAAATGAGTTAAAACATCTCAGAGAAAGCAGAAATAAAACATATGTAAGAATCGACAAATTAGGGAAAAATTGGGTCAAAGGAAAATTGAACAACACTCTTGGACAATAATTGGCCTTTGGAATCTAAATTTATGGTCTGTCATAATAGCTATATGAGTTGGTACTGCTGGAGAAACTAACTTCTGATACTGCATGGCTTTGAGGAGATTAATCTCAAAATCTGATGCTTACATCAACTTCTTTAATGGAAAAGGTACTAGCAGGAAAGCAATAAAAAAATCTGCAGCAATATATCATAAGAATTCATTATCTGGTACAGAAAACCAAGTATAAAAGAGACTGTGTAAATGATGTCCTGAACCAACAGAAGCTCTTGACAGCAGTAGCATATAACACATTTGCACAGCTCAGGTTCTGCCATGCAGATTCAGTTTTTGAGTTTTCAAGGTCTGATAGAATTTACATTTTTTCCTTCAGCTTGGGTGGTCAGATACAAACTCCTAGTTCCATCCACTAGGATCAACAGATAAAAAGAGGTTCATCTCTTTGAATTAGACTAATGAAAGTATCTGGAACAGATGACAAAATCCCCAGGTGCATCTTTTCTATCATTTGTTTATTGAAGGGGACAGAGTCTTTCGGAAAGGCTTACAAGACTTCTGTGGAGAAAAACTGACATTTTGAAAGGCACAGAGTTTAGTACCACCAGAAAAATGAAATCTACAGGGACCCTGGTTTTCTTACCACAGAAAGTTTCTGTACATCTTAATTGTTTAGATAATTTCTCTCCCAAGGTTAGAAATAAGTTAGGACAAAAAATCCACTAAATATTGCTAGAAAGGCCAAAGGCACAGAAACTAGCTCTACCAAACAAATTATCTCCTGATATAACATTACTTCTTAGCACACCTGAGCCTATGCTTGAGAGCAAGCCCTAAGAAGTGCAGAAAACCTTATTCTGCCTTGTTGCAAGAGAGAAACTACTCCTAGCATTCCTCTTATGTAAATCATTCTAATCTCCACCTTTTCTTTTGCTCCTAACCTGCAGGCTACTCATGAAAAAGTCATATTTTTCTGAAGAGAGTGAAACAGAATCTGCCTAACATGTATGTAACTATATTCCCTGCTGTAACTTCCAACATGCACCCTCACATCTCTTTCCAGGGCTAAGGTACTTACTCTTCATATAGCTTTAGCTGTGCTGCTCCACACTGTGCTGCCCCTGCTTACCTCCTAGCCAGGAGTGCTGCACCAAGCCCTGTCTAAGGGCTTATTCACTGCTTCCCAGCCACTCTAGAGCTCAGGAGAAAGTGCTGCCAGGACATCAGTGGCATGGAGAGCAACAGCATCTCAGACACACATCTGAGAAGCGTGCTAGGACTTGCATACTGTCCTGTGTCATGCCCTGTATCCCATTTACATCTGCTCAAATGCTCAAGTCAATAAAGGCTGACATTTCCAGGAAAGCAGATTTTTTTCTCTGTCCTGTGAAAAATAAACCCTTGAAATACAGGCTGGCAAAGCCACACACAGCCACTGTGCCTCTACAAATAAAGAATTTCTCTGACAGATTGCCCAGTCCTAGAAACTTTGGAGACACAACAGGTCTCTACAGGCAATCACCACCAAATGACAGTCACTGCTGTTGCCACTGGCACTAGCTTCTGCTCCCACTTATCAGTATAGAGAACTTGGTTTTGTGTCCGTATGGCTGTAGATACTTGAATCCTTACCTGATACCTTCTTTTGTTCTCCAGCTGCAGCCTAAGTGTAAGCACAGTTGTTGCCTTATCATGTCTTTTATGTATGTAAGTGGACTAATTTCTTCTGCTAGAGAAGTGAGGAACATACACAAGGCTTTTAAAGGAAGGCTGAGAAAGCTCACAGACCTTTTCTTCACCCAAATACCTAAACCCAGGTGCTTAAATACTGCATACTTCTTTTATCCAGTTGCTTTAAAAAAAGAATTACAGCTGTTACAACATTTGGATCAACTTTTGATCATGGAGAACAATGATAATAAAAAGTGATTATAGAATACAGTACTGCTACAATGTATCTGTTGTCTTCTATCTGTGTATCTTATCAACTGTGGGTGTAGAATTGTTATTCAGATTTTACAAATAACGAACTGGAAGTTGAATAAGGCTAAGTGATTCTCCCCAACATTCAGGAACAGAAATCATGTCTTCTGATCCCCATCTACAGCTCTAGCTGCTCTGTACCTTCTCCCTCATGACTTCCACAGCATAAATCTATATAACAGTATCATGACATCATCAGTTTTGCCATTAGATTTGATGATACAGGGGTCATGAATCTTGATGCTGTCTCAGTGTGACACAGCACAGGCAAGAAAAGTCTGTGGATCTGCAGTGATTTGTGTCACAGTGTGTCACAAACATTACTTGAAAACAGTGAACATAAATTTCCAAGTTACAAAACCAGCTGAAATGATGTGACAGAAATAATGCCAGACAATTAAGCAATTTTTTATCCACATGGAAGCAACTTCCAAAATGTACTGATAAAAAACCACTGTCATTTAAAAGGCAAATAGGAAAGACTCCATGGAGGATGAAAATTTCTTCAGGAAAGGTCACTTAAGTCATAATGTTTACACCATTAAAAATTTTTCCTTGGCATGTTGCTATATATCTCCCTCAATTTATGACACCCCCCCCCCCCCCCCCTCCATTTATCAGATGTCTCTAAATGTATCACAGAACAAGCTAAGCATCCTACAGCAACCAAAGCACTGGTTTTCCAGTACCAGTGTGAGGTAAGGAGATGGCTACCAAGACAGAGAGAATCTTCTCCTCAACTTTTTCTTCTGAAGTCCAAGACTAAGTACCACTGAAACCCCTGGAAAAACTGCTACCAAAAGATTGCCTAAAATCCAGGCATAACAATGCTCAATTGCCTCTGCAGTAAAGCCCAAGCAACATTTTCAATATGGCACATGAGATCTGTGGTTGAGCAGAAAACTGAATGTAAATCTCTCCCTCAGCTTGAGCAACGTCTATCTGAAGATGTTCTGCTCTGATCTGCAGTCCACAGAATCCAATGATCCCAGTGTGCACAAGTAAGTCAAGAAAAATTGTGCCCAAAATATAGCTTAATCGTCTCCCTCAGGCTTCCTCATATCAAATCAGCTGGTAATCCTGGAAGAATCATCAGGACTTTTCATTATAATTAGCATGCATTAAAAGATAAGCAAGATGATGCCTGAATTTTATATGTCATCCAAATGTTTTGGATGTAGAAATGCCTCAAGAGAAATGGAGCAAAACTCTGCTAATATAAATGGGCACAGCTACCCTAAACTGAGTTTTCAGTGTAAAACCTGCCCTGTGAAGAAGTTACGTTCTCCTTCACACTGTATTGGGTTCCACAAGTTATATGTTGCTAGATAGTAACGTATGTGTTCCAATGTAGTTTGGTCCATTCTCTAGAAGTGAGCTCGCACCTAACCAGCAGTGGGACATTTCCACAGCACAGGCCTTGCATGCCTGCAGTGTAGTGCACTTACACCTAAATGCTGGCACGGCTGACTACAGGGACCAAGGGGCTGTACCTGCCGGCCTCGCATACTCGAGCGCAATGAGTGTGCCCCTGGCCGCACACAGCTATGGCTGTGCAGCACCCTTATCCATACCCCTCTGGATCTAACCCTGGCTAAGCTAGGTTTAGCATAATTAGGTTAGCAGTGGGGATGTAGCCACAGCAGCCAGGCTCTCCAAAATCCCTGCAGGCAGCAAGTTCTGCTGAGATCATGGTGGGGCTGAAGCGAGCCACCTTAAAGTCAGATCAAATACAGCCAAACAGATCTATACTGTGCTGCAGCTCCAGCTGCAGGGCAGACATAACTGGTGTCAGTTCTGCTATGAGCATGATCTACAAGCATCAAAGAAAAGGAATTGTTTATAGTGCCTCAGTAAGAATAGTCTCAAAAATAAAAGCAAAAGAAATGCAAAATGGTTTAGATGGTGCTTAAGTTACTCAATGTGCATTATTCCAAAATGTCTCCTGTTCCTGACAGACTGAACAAACTTGAACAACTGAATTAACTTTCTGTTCCACTGTTCCCTATCTTTAAAATTAAAATAATATATTTATGTTCAAATGTAAGGTGGCTTAAGACCAATGAACAAAAAGAATTCTAGACTGATGGAGTATTATTACAAAGATTTAACCACCAACATTGGTATGGATCCAGCTCGGAGGTACTTCACTCTTCTGGATTCTGGAACTTCAGAACATCACATTCACTTAAAATGAAATCGCAGGCATAGAGACCCCCCTTCATTCCCTCTCATGAAAGAACTGGGAAAAAAAAAATACAGTATGGGGACAGAAATTTTATTCACAGCTGTCATAAGTGATTGCCAACCAGCAGATAGCAGTCTATGTTGAGATAAACATAAATATGTTGGTAAAATATAAATCTGTTTCTGCTGAGAGTGTTTTCTTAAGAAGAAATACACCCAAGAACTTGGCAATATATCTACAGTATTTTCTTACCTCAACTAATATGGAGCATGGCGGTGTCATGTAGCTTCTCTGAGGCTCATGCCTGCTGTTTGAAATCATGTTCACCTGTGAATGAAACAAAGTATATTGTGTCCCTCTGTAAGAAGCTAGCATTGTTCAGAATAATATGCCCACAGCAGACTATAAAAGGCCTGCTTAAAACACAGATTTGTACCAAAATAAGAAATAGTGAGAATTGCAACAGTGAAGAGTTCATGTACACTCCTTTATTCCAGCATGAAAGAACTTCAAGTTACTTTAGATTTTACTACGTCGTTAAATTGATTCCAGCCATTTTTTGTTCCAAATAACAGTATCTAACAAAGATTTGTACTTAAAATTGTTTTAATTATATCCCTGCAGACTTTAACAAAACAAATCCTTTGCCACTTTTCAGTAGAGCTTTTCTAATTCTATTGGCTTCAAAATAACTTAAGCATGTTCTTAAGAGTTTATACGAGAGGGCTTTGCTGAAGGGGCATTAGTTGAAGGTTTAGAAATTTTAAAAATTAAAATTGTAATCTACCAGGCTTCCACAGAAGCATGGGAACACAGGACTAGAAGGAACTACCAAGCTGTGAAGTTGTGTCTTGCAATCACAGGACAGTAGATTTCTGGTTCTGAAGGATCCACAGAGTATTTATTCATGACACCATGGCTACAAAAACTTTCCTAGTCCCTTGCAAGAAAATTAAGATTTGTCGTTAAAAATAAAACAAACCAAAAAAGCAATAACCGCCTGGAAGAAACACCTGAACTACTAATCTCTGTCATAGGAAACAGAGCAGAAAACAATGCACTGTGAATGTAATGATCCTAGGAATAAGCCCATGACTGGTATAGTAAATTGACTACAATCTCCAGAGGAATTAGCACCTTCAGGAATTAGAAAACTTCTAAATGCTGGGCAGCCTCTCTAGATTGCTTTCCTCTTCCTTAAAATAACCCCAAAGCACAACACTTTTGCTTTGATTATTTAATTTTTAAAACTCTATAGTTTTAAAAGCTTCTCTCTGGGCTCTTCCTAAAAGATACTGAAATAGTCCTTTAGCCCTCTTCTGTTTTCCTCAGCTATGCCCCTTCCTGTTCTTCATTGCTGTCTTATCATTCACTCCTTTTCTTTGGTTCCTCCCTCCAGTCTTCTTGTGTTGCCCCTCCAGTTTTTCTTTATCCCTTTCACATACTCCCTTTTCCTCATTCAGCTTTTCTCATGTAGCACGTCTTCCAACATCTTGCATCTCCTTCTCTTCCATGGCCTCCCAAACCCATCTTTGATTCCCTTTCTTTCTCTGACGCTTTAGTAAGCTGTAGCTGACTTTTCTCCTTCTCTCCTGTGCCCTGCCTGTGTGTGTGCATATTTCATACAGGGCTTGTGGCTCAACAGTCCAGGAGGCAGCACACTAAAGTGAAGAGAAAGCAGATGCTTCCAAGCCCTAGCAGAGAAACAAACTCTGCTCTGTGTGTGTGTGTGCAGCCTGGTTCCCAGCAACTGAGCATCTTGGATGCCCTCCTCCCCTTGTGAAGGTGGCTGAGGGAGTCTGACACTGTGCCTCCCTCCCCTTCTGAATCATGAGAAATGAGGAAACCGTGAGACTTGTGCATGCACCTGCTGGGATCTCCCTGGGAGCTATGAGCTTTTCAGCTAGGATCCTGTCACTCTGGGCATTTTTAGCCCAGTCTTTGGTGCTATCAACCACAGCAGTGGTTATCTGCCTTCAGCTTCTGTTTACCCAAAGCAATGAACAAGAAAATGCTTCATAAGTAAGCAGTATGGCATATGTTCTTGAAATCTCTCACAGATTGTTAAAGGCTTAACTTATTTATCAAACAAATAGAAAATCTGCTGTTGATCAATTTACTTGTATGCATCCAGGGCCAAACGCTGCTGTTCATATTCCATTCGAATCCTCACTCAAGCAAAAGTCCCAGAGACTCCTTGACACTGTTGTACAGTTACATAACACAACCATTAATGTTGCATACGGAAATGTGCATGCACAGTTACTGCACATTGGGTCTATTTATTATTTATTGAGTGCTAATGGTACACTGAAGAAAGGAGAACAAGCTCTGAGCATTAAGGACCAATATATATGGCTGCTCTTCAGCTGTTACCTCAAGAACAAAAGGATTTGCCTTCTCCAGCATAGCATCAAAGGAGAGACATGCTCTTGTTAATGTTGCATAAGTACTGCAGATAGGTGCCTGCCAATCCCTAAAGCTCTCAGTGCACCAAAATGGGGATGAACTGTAGAGCCTGAGGTGTGTCCCAGAATTTTCTTTTCCATAACATGGAGACGGACACTGGTTGGAGCCTGTTTTAAAAACATACCATATGTGAAATTGCCTCTCCAGAGGTTGCTGCTATGATTTTGGAGGATGATGAGTGAGCCTGAATGAGGCATCAAGAAGCCATCTGTGAGGGCATGGCTGAAATGTTACAAGCATCCTTATAAATAGCTCTTGGTATAGAACTAGTTCTGTTTTAGTAATGTGAAGTCTTTTTATGTAACTAGTTACTAGGCAGCCTATGATACAGTTTCTCTGGCAGTACCCTACTGTATGTGTTAGGCAGTCTGCCTCCCCCCAGCTGCTGTTCTGGGGGTATGCCTAACATCAGCCTACAGGATCACTTTCTAGACAAGCCTACCCCTGCCACATGACATCAACAATCTGCCTCACTGCTAGACGAGGCAGTCATGTTCACATCTGTGCTCTCTGTGGTTTTGGAAGACAGATTGCAAGAACACACCTCCAGGAGGAGCTCTGGACAACAGCGTTTGACAGTGGTTGGTTATGAGCCACAGGTGAATTTCACACTTGACAGCTGTAGGCTGAACATCCTCAATTTATACAGTTGTCACAAACATGCTGTCGGTGTTTCTGATCCCATTTGGATCAAAATCCATTCAATTTACAAGAAGCCTCAGCACTGCTCCTCAACATGAGAGAACTGCATTCATGTTTCTAGGGGGGTGGTTTTTTTAACTTTTAGCTACTGTGTAAAGAGGCTAGTAGTTTGGCAGCAAGACTATGGCCAAAACTGTAGAATGTTTTTACAAAAAACAATCACTGTCCTGCATTTTGCTGGGAAATAAATACTACAGGCAATTTCTAGACATGCCTACTGGCTCAGATACTTCAGGTTCACAGGGAGACCTCCTGTTTGGATGTGACATCAGCAATGAGCTCTGGGAAACCCTAAACAACTTGTAATGTAAAAAAATATGCCCAGAGTTTAAGCACTTCCAACATTACTCAGAAACAGAAGAGGAAGTACTTGGGCTCACAGCTTGAATATGACTTCAAGTGATTACTTAATACCACATCTCTGCCAGAGCCACAAAATGATCTCAAATATACTTAGTTTTGAAAGGGAGTCCCCTAATCTTCTCACTATTTTGCTACTTGGATTATCGACAGTTGCCGTTTGTATGACTGTTCTGGCATGTAACTTTTTTAGTGAAAGCCAGGGTGAAGGCAATTTGAGAGCCTGTTGCTGCCCCTCTTCCATAGCTTGTTATACAAGTGCCAAGCAAGACACTATCATTACAAGGTATCTGTTTCCCTGTAACTTAGGCTTCAGCTAGAAATACAAATGGTATATTTTATTTCATTTGTGAATTTTCCATTTATGGGTGAAGTTCACCTACACCAAGGAAAAAGTACTTATCAATAATTCAGATGTAAAGATATGCTCTGAACTAAAAAAATCTACTAAAATGCAAATAAAGCTCACTAGAACTATTTGTAGCACTTATACTCCCCAGTGTGGTAAAAATGTAGTGGCTTGACAGAAGGTGAACAGAGAATGTGTCTGGAGAATGTTGAATTTGACAAGAAAACAGGAAAATAAGGTCACTGTGCTATGAGGAAAACAAATCTTCATGATAGGAAACCCTTTTTACACGCCAAATCTATACAGTCTTCATAGAGGTAACAGAGAATGGAGAAGATGATAACATTTTAATGATGAAAAAGAGAAAGAAAAACAATTAAGATGATACTTTCCTCTGAGATACTGACATCTATATCTATCATCTGTATCATTTGTATTGATCTATTTGTCATCAGTATCTATCTATAAGGAAGGAGAATGTGCTTCATGAATGTAAAGCATGAGAACTTAGAGCCTGAGGACTAAAGGATATTTATATACAGTTTGCTCAGTTTTACAAGATGAACCGCTGGGGAGTCTCTGGAAGGTCTAGATTCTCTGCCCAGGTTAATAATCAACACACTGCAACACAAAAATTGGTCTGGGTATGGCAGGACAGTCCAGAATTTTCCCCTAGTTCTTGTACCAACTAGTTAGTGAACTAGTTAGCTGTGAAGGTGGCTAAGAATTCAGTCAACCATTTCATCTCAAGTTAGTTCACTGTTTCAAATTGTTCACTATTTTGTCTCTGCAGACGGTCAGACTGAGAGTTTCTACACCACCCAGTGGACTTGCCTTGATGAGCATAAGGGCACAACCCTGATATCCAGCTACACAAGAATTATAGTTACAGTGCAAACTTGAGGAGTTTCATACTTACAACATAAATTTCATAGCTCTTGTCACCATTGAACTTCTTGGGGGTAAAAAACCCTGCTTTTTAAAGTTAATTTTTACAGTAGTTGATACCTACTCATAGAAAATATTGTTAGTGAATATTTTCCTTTTTATTTTTACCTATGTTCCAGCTACCTCTCTGCTCCATGCATATGCACAGAGACAGCTGCTATTTCAAACTCTACTCAGGCTTTAACAGATAGTGATGTCTCTGTTCTTATATCAGAAAGAATTCTTACATGATCTAAAGCTTTAGCTTCTCTAAGGCTGAAAAAAATTATCAAAGAAAAATATTGTCATAACTTGAACCATATTCATGGTTGAAATACTAAAATGTATATTCAGAACAATCTTCAGAAAAATACAGTTCATTAGGTTTTCCTCATTTTCACACTATTCTTCCTCTTCCTCCAAGAAGATTTCACTTACATTTTAAGGTTTGGTGCTGTAATTAAAAGTCTCTTTTCCCTGATGCTAATGTTAGTGTTGACTTTGGGGTGTGAGGAGAGGACAGACAAAGCAATGGGAAGCTAACTCCAACTCTATGAGCAGCAAAGGAGTGCTTTGAGTAACTGACAGAACAGAGATGAGACTGGTATCTAATGTAACCTGAATATCAAACCAAACTATAGAATATCAGAGAATTCATCTTCAGATAGGAGTGATAAAATGGAGAATTTTGTGTACTAATGTGTATACCTTTTTCATGTAAAATGCTACGGAGTTTATTCTCAGCCAAGTATGTGACATTTTTAAAAATTGTTTTTCCCTATAAAAATATTGTAAAATGGGAAAAAAAAAAAAAGTAATTATGATCCTTTCAGGCTCTAGATCTGCCCGAGTAAGAAAAGTAAACCATTAGAGCCAATTCTCCCCAATAGGAGAGAGAACGTATGTCTTACATACACAACAAGTAAAAGGAACAGATGTAACACAGCTCGTACTGACAGTAAAGATGCTGGGCAAGAAATTACAGTTTAAGATAACTTGGACACAGATCATACAGATCAAAGTCAACATTTTCATGTATTCAAAAGAAAAGTGTGAAGCCAAAGAAATCTAAACTGTGCAAGAATAGGTTGCTATCAGCTGAGAGACACAAGAGAACAATTGCAAATCACTCTGATGAAAGCAGGAAAAGGCACTCTTGGCTGCTTTTGCTACCTGAAAATTCATGAGTGCCACTGATTGGTGAACCTTAGTAATGAACTCGAGATGCTCTTTCCCTCTGAGGCCCAGGGCAGTTACTCACTTTGCCACTTCCTCCCAATAATCTTCAACCTCACAAGTGTATTAATCCATAGTCAACAAAGTCCCTGTAGCATCTGTTGGGTTGTCAGTGATTGCCAATGGACGGCAACATTTAGGTCAAGAGTAAATGAAATGAAAGGTTATCAGCAGATTGGAGGCAGTGCAACATATACCAACACAATATTTTCCCCAGTGATTTCCACATATGTTGCACAAGTGTCTTTTGTTTTTTCATTCTTTTCTGGCCTTCTGATGGGTGTACATTTGTGATGATATTGGGAGCTAAATTGTGCTCTCCTGTCTTCAACTTAAATAAAATGAGTTTTTAAAAAACTGTAAAACAGTTGAAAGAGTATTGAGAGACAATCTTTTACCATGAAAGATGAAAGCTAGGAACCAGAGAAATTATATCCCTCTCTTTCTTAGATTACTCATTATTTGAAGATTAACATTAGGAGGACCTGGAAGCCTGTCAAACACCAAATCAAGAGCTCCCACAGGAGTTCAAATTGTAAAAAGCGTTATCAGCAAGAAGAGGATTCACTGGATTATGGTTGTAGTGACAGGATTAAGTTTTGCCCAATAAACTGCATTATCAGAAGTAACAAGGTCATTTTTATGTTAAGAAGATGAGGGAAGAATGTACTTGTTTTGCAAGCAGGCAAAATAATATGGGATTAACTGCTAAAATAATTTCATAAAATTGCTTCATTTGTGAAATCAAGGCAAATCTTAATCCTATAGATTTGTATTTCAGAAAAGACCCTGGTGGATTGTAGAGGCAAAATCCTGGTGCTGACACAGGTGTGACAACAACCCTCTGCTGTAACAACAGGAAGCCCTTTCCACTCAGAAGGTACCTACAAAGATGCGTTCCCACAGTCAGGCAGCTGAATATGGGAATCTCTGCAGAGATACTCACTAAAATAGTTAGTACAGTGTAACCGTCTGGGATAATTCCCCATATAGATCTTGGAATAGCTTATTATCTTCATTTTTCTCTCTGTTTTAGAACCAAAATATCCAAACATGTGGAAGGTTTTAAACAGCTAGTCTCAGTCTGCAGCTTGCTCTGAAGCCAGGAGTAGATTTACCAGACAAGGCAAAATCAGCTGCAGCTCTATGTATTTATTACCAATGGTCAGTGAGGTACAAATAACATAGGCCATGCAATGGGACAGCAGTCTTGAGTCCTAAAAGTTCTGAACAAATAATTCACAAATAAAACATAATTATGTGAATTTAAACTTTTTTTTTTTTTTTTTTTTTTTTTTTAGTTGCATACTGATGACAATAGAATTACTGCTGCCAAGAGTTCCTCACAGTCAAGGCTGTTAGTGCCGTGGAAGAGGTGGGTGAGTCAAGCTTGCTTGATGCATCCATGATTATACCTACATGATAAGCATCTTTTGTCCCACAATTCATTTCCTCATTCAATGCTCATTTGAGTATTTAGAGTCCCTGAAGTACTTCATGGCCAGCCACACTTTCTCTATTCACTTTCCAGTTTGCCACACAGGACCTGCAGGGACATTTGTGCATTGCTTATTTCTGGGACTGACCAGTCACAGTCACTATCAACGATGGATGTGGAGTCAGCCCACCATAAGTGATGGACATTGACCTATCTGTCACAAAGTCTCATGTGGAATCAGATGCGACACAGCTGCTGATAAAACTTACCCAGCTGATCAATGTGCTTTCTGTGTGTCTCATTAACAGTATTATCAGAACAAAATAACAACAAAGTAAGTGAGGTCATATTGTGATTTCCTAAAATGTATTCAGTAATGACATTTCTCTCCTTCTTTTTTAATTCTCCTTTTTCCAAATATCAAAATTTTGAGTTATGCTGATTAGTATTGAGTAGATGTAAATATCATGCATTATTGTTTCTATTACAAGGATCAATTCCACCTTGTATTAATTAAAAGTTAGCTCACACACCAGCCTGTGAAATTTGCTATATCTAAATATTTTTTGTCAGAAAAAATCAACTGCTCTAATGTTCACCAAAGTATATACAAAGAAGAAGCAGAAGTCTCTACAGTCACATGTATATCAAAACTAATTTGTATTTAATAATAGCTGCATCTTATGTTGCCTTGAACTGCTGACCTGCAGAATTCCTGATGGTGATTTTTGGGAAGCTGGGTTGATCACACTGTAATGTTTTTCTTCCTGGCCTTTAGCTGCTGCTTTTCTTTAAACTGTATCTTAAAACACATTAAGTACTTTCTTCATGTGACTGTCTAAGCAAATTCTGCATTCCCAAAAAGATGTGACGCAACTACAGATGGGAGTGGGTATCATTCTTCTTTTTCAAAATCAAATAGATTCACCATATCACTAGTGTGAGTCTCTATGACACTGCAACAATCTGTTTCTCAATTATTTCTCATTTAGACAAATTTGATGGAGGTTGACAAGTATAAATCTCTATATGCTATTTATTCAGATTCCACTTATTTGTTCTATTTCCTTCTGGCCAAATAAACTCAGTTCGTTTCAGCTCATATAAGACTAAAACCTGGCGTTATTTCTGCTGAGGGAAAATTTACTGACAGTTCTCAGCTTCTGCACAAGACCTAATTTGTATATAATAATATATGTAAAAAGCTGCAACTAAACTTCAAAGAATTTAAGCATGATAATCATCTTTATACTTCATTAAAACGGTAATGACTTATAATTTTTCTGCATAATTGTAAAGTTCCCAGTTAGCTTATATATTTTTTTTTCTTCTTCTTAACCTCTGTTCACTAAAAAAAATTACAGTTAAATATCTTAAAGAAAAAAAAAGAAAGAAAAAATAGGGTGTTTTTTTGTTTGTTTGTTTGTTTTTTTTTTTTCCCACAGGGGAAATCAAAGCACAGACCTGTAAGAGAAGGGGTATGTGTTTATTGGCTGTGCCTGAATACCAAAACACTGCCCACACTGGCCACCTAAGTACATATGCTGAATCCTACAGACTCCTCAAATAAATTTACAGATTTCAAAATAAAAGTGAAATAGGACCACTATGTTGTGTTTGCATTTTTTAGTGATAAATTATATACTTCTTATTTGGGCAACTGAGATACCTCACAAATGCTGGGTGAGAACTGCAGGATTTGCAGTCTACTAAATAACAATATGTTCACAGGAGTATATAGCCATACTATAACTTAAGGCCAAGTAAACAGAAAAATGTAACTTCAGCATGTGTATGTGAGGTTCATCACAAACATCATAAACAGTTCTATCCATGAAAGATTCATTTTCTAAATATGTCATTGTAGCCAGTGATTCAGAAGTAGAACACTTCCATCTGGCAACAGATGGTCAAGATGCATCTTATTTGTAGGATAGTCTTCTGCTAAAAGAACTAGTGCTCTCCACAATCTGTATAATCAGATAAGCAGCTTCTTTCCAGTACTACTGACATGAGAAATCACACCAGCATCTTATCTCGCAAGATCAACCAACCCTGTACACACCTACATCCCTTCTTAAGTATTAAGCCTCCTTCTATGTATCATAGTCACTTCTGCACTTCACTCCTGATTATGTAGTTGATAACAAGCATGTTACATAGGTAACACCAGTGTAGTTTCCCTAACATGTTAGTTGGTGCTCTGAATCGATGTAGCATTCAATCATATGTTGTGCTGAGCTTATGGAGCTTTTCTTAGGGGTGCTTGCAGCTTCCTAGTAGCATTGGCTAAAGGTTTGCAAAGCCATCCCCTCAGACTGAACCTACTGTTTTTAATCACTTGCACAAGGCAGCAGTATCTGTGGGAGTAACAGATGGTTGCTAACAAAGTTGCTTTATCCTATTTCCTCCCTCACCATGCCAGATATGTGTTACCCATTGCTGGCTTTCTTCTCTAAAGGTTTTAGGAAGAATATTCCAAAGCTCAGCACATCCTAAACAATTATTCAGTATTTACTTTTTGTAGAAATCCAACAGATTCTCTTTCATGATAACTGGAAAAAAAAAAAAAAAAGGAAAAAAGGGTTATTTGCACGAAATGAGTTGGTCCTTAGGAGTTGTTCACTCAGCTCTAAGAAAAAGGGCTCAGACATCAGCACTGGTGGAGAGCTATGAGTCATCAGATAAGAAAATTCAGCTCTCCCATTTTTATGTGATATGGTAAACAAGAAAAGCACTGCAGAATTAATTCAGTGCTGCCTTTGGTCACAGAATCTGAAGCGACTGTTGCCATGGGTACATAGAATCAAGTTTTTAAGGGGGATTTAAGGACATGACAGAGGAGAAAAGACAGCATGGAAGATTCAAGAACTGTGGATCCCTGAAGAAAATGAGGATCCGAAACACAGAGACACAGAAAAGAAATGCAGCCATTCATGCCATGAAGACAAGGTAAAAGAAAAGAGAGCCAGCTGAAAGATCAAGGTGGAGAAATAAAGAGAAGAAGACACACCAAGGGGGCATGAAGAGCAGCTAGCTCCATAAGAAAAGAGGAAGGGACAATGAAAATAAGCACTGGATCATGAAGACAATGAATTGCATTATACAGAAGGTTATGACAGAGATCAGAAAAGGACAAAAATAATGGAGAAAGAAATAACAGATGGGAGATAAGGGACAAAGCCCATTTGCAACATGAAAACCAGATATGTATGGATGATTGGGAATTTTTGTTAAAGAATCAATGAGCAAGTCATCAGAGCTGATCTGGAGGAAAGAAAGATACGTAGTGTGTCAGGAACAAGAATACATGTTGTCCTGAACTGTGAAAAGTTATTATGGGAGAACAGAAGAATCCACTAATCCTACCTGCTGAAAAATGCCACTGCAAAATTCCATTAGGAACAGGATCAAAGAGCTGCTAGCTGGGAAAGACAGGCTTATCTGGTCTTTAATGGAATTCTTCCAGCCTCAAGAGAAGGAACATGTATGAAATGCAAGTTCAAATAAACTGGGAGATGATTCAATGTCTAATCTTAGAAGGAAAGTTTTAAGTTTCTTGGCCACTCAATAAAGGACTTTTTTTCTGAAGGGAGGACTTTTTTAAGGAAGGGACACTAAGAAGAAACAAAAGACAATATTAAAGAAAACATCAGGTGAGTCAGTGACATAGCTACAAAAATCTGGCTTTAAAAACAAAATAGTTTTAAAAAAATACAGTAATCGACACCTGAAATACATGTGCATAAAGGAAAAGAACCTCTAGAGGGAAATCATGTTGAAATAGCAGTTGCGACTAGGATAGCAGCAACAAAAAGAACTTGCTGGGCAGGAAAGGGATATAAATCTAAGTATAGTGAGATGTCGTTTCACAGTAAAGATGTGACAGACTATAAAGAAATAAGAAGGGCTACTGTGGATGAAACAGAATCTAGGTGGGTCAAAATCAGTGTGTAAAAGCAGTCCTACTGAGTAGCGCCAAAACTGTGTGAATCGCCACAACTGCCTGGTTGGATCTTTGTTGTGAGATCAGTTGCAGGAAATGTCCGTGTAAGTGTTCTTACCTCAAGACACTCACTAGAAAATACAAGGTTACCTATTCTTCAGTGAAAGCTTAGCTCCAGAGTAGCTTTCAGCTTGAGAAGCACAGTCTGGCCTTTCTTTATCTTGCTGTTATAGTGTTAAGAAATGAATCACTAAGAAAAGAAATATATTGTTTCAGAAAGGTTTTTGGAATTTCTACATTCTCATGGAAGCTAAAGCTGTGAAAGGGTTCCCAAAAGAGTTTAGATGAATTTACTGAGGACATGATCGGTTTTTAAATGTGATGATCCAGATGAACCTTCAGATTATAAATCACTAAATTCAGGATGTCTTTTGAAGGGAAGGACCATTAAGACATACTCTTGACTTCTACTTTTTCCTTCAGTATCCTTTAATGGTCACAGTCAGAAACAAGAGACAGGCTAGATGGCCTTCTGTTCTGACTCAGTGTGCCTCTGCTTTGAGTTTGAGATCGAAACATGCCTTTGATATGGAACAAGAAAAAGAACATTTACATCCCTGTCACTGAGTGCCTGATTTCTTTATCCTATGGAGTGTGGATAGGGACACAGTGATCAATGAGTCTTCATTCCATAACCCTTTTGCAGATGAAGAGCCAGAGGGCTTAATTTGATACTGGTAAAAACCCACACTCTTAGAGAAAGGAAGACTTGAGAGCTGAAAACTGGAAGTTACAGTCTCATCCATGGCTTCTTTCAGGACTTTACTGCATGAAGTGACAGTGCAGTCTAAAGGGATGTAATTCATGAAAGTGATTGAAAAATAAAGTTCACGTGCTCTGGAAAAAAAGTAATGCTAGCCTACTGTTTAGACTGGATGTCTTTCTTTTTCCATAAAAGACATGCTGAAAAAAACTGTTTCTAACAATTATCAATAAACATTTTATTTCCCCAGCAGTGTGTTATGTTTTGTTTATGAGAAGATTGCTGCTGTACAATTTACCACATGAAACAATCTTTTCCTACAGGAAGCTTATACTGTACATACAAAGAGTAAGGCTCTCTTGCTATCAAAAATAGGTTCTTTTGCTTTCCACAACTGTCAAATAATCTAAGACAGATTAAAAGAAATCATTGCTACTAGAACATGTTAATGTTATTAAAACACCCCTCTTCTTTTTGAAGAACTGTGTATGTTTCCTTCACAGTCAAACAGATTTTCAAGCATTTAGGTCAAACATGTTTCAACTGGTTGAGACCTGTTGGAAAGCATCTTGCAAATGTCTTCTGTACTATGTGAGTTTCTTTGTGATAATTAATGTGGCAGTGCCATGTGGCTTTATTGCAGTTTGTAAAGAAGTTGCATAATTAGTAATATTCATTAAAGTTTCAGTAATACTCCAAATCTATTAGCTGCTGTTTAGGCAGATAGGGAAAGATAGTCACTGATGTAAATGGCTTGTAATTTAAAATCAGTAACAACAAATAAAGGAAAAACAAAGGTGTAGGCTCAGATTATCGTACTGTCCACACTTCATAAGGAAAATTATTTAGCTGAAGTATTTTTTAAAGTATTTAGGTTAGCTAACAAAGACTACTGGGACAATGCCAGTACTTGAAAATGTGCAATGACCTATATTCATTTGAATGAACCACTGAAAGCTTTAGCATACTGTGGAAGAACAACTGTGTGGGCAAAGGGGGATGCAACCTACAATGACTTCTGCACAATTAAGCACACAGTTCATAATTTAGCACACACTATGAAAACTGACCTTTCAAAAAGTTGTTGACTATGGATATAGCCATGATTCATCTTCAGTTTAGCTACAGCTATGATTTATACTACTAGGCTTCTGGCTAGCTTCCCTGAAAGAAATGCATAAATGGTAAACACCACATAGTAAAAAAGGGTGCAAATGCATACTGCTGTCTCAGAGAGTCACAATTTTTTCCAGGTTTTTCTTTTCACTTTCATTAATATAGTGTCTGTTCCTGAGGCCCAGATGCTATTGCAATAAAAACAGTACAAGAGATAGCTGGAAAAACAGATTAACATCTTGCTGCATATGTTTAAAAAGAACGTATTGTGAATACACTTTTTTCAAGATAGGCAGCAGTAGTAATAACAGAACAGGCAAAGACTACCTGACACTGAAATCTGACACTGACATGTGAAGGATAACTTCAGTTGTGATATTTTAAAGATTCTGGAAGAGAGCATAAGAATTTATTTTTGTTATTCACAGTTCTTTCCAAGCTCAAAAGAAATAATAAAATAAAAAAAAAAAAAAAGGAAGAGGAAGAAAAGTAATGATCCTTCCTGTTTCTGTTGAAATGAACTGGACTTTTGGTCTTAATGCACAGAAAAACAGATTTCAACATCCTGTTATTTTCTGAACAGATTTGTGCCTTTACTTTGGTGATATCACTTTGTATACTTTTGTGCATAATTTCAAATACTTGGTGATAAAACTTCTTAAGACATAATTTATAGCTTTTAAAAAAATGGCCTTTGAAGCTGTTAACAGTGGTGTCATCCAGACTTACGAGTTAGCGAAGTGTCAGCTTAAGGTGTCCTGAACACCTGCTTGTTATTTATATATATGATGAATTTTAAAGTGTGTTTGCAAGATAAGAGAAGGAAGAATCAACTCTTGCAAGACTTTCTTGCTCTACCTGTATATCTGCTTCTGTCAATTCATTGAGGGTAGATATTCTCATCCTCTTAAGACTTCTATGTATGACTTCTATGCAGTGAAGCTCTCAGTCTTTATAGAGTGCTAATTTAGTGTTGTCAACATGGACTAAAGCAAATATATCAGACTCTTTTGCTTCTCTCCACTGCAAAGCTTCAGAGCTTCCTGCTACCCAAAAGCACTGAGTCATGTTCTGGGCCTCGGCTTTCATCCTCAAACTGTTAATCACATTGGTCAAAATTGTGAAAGTCTGCTGTAAAGTCTGGGGGTAAAGACAGGGACACAATGGACTTTTCTACCATCAACAGATTTTCACTGAAGGAAGTAGAAGTCCTCTCCAGTCAAGTTGAAGGCTATGAAAGAACTACCACAGGAATGCTCATCCATCAACCAACCTCACTACCTCCTGCCCCAAGTTCAGTAGAAGGACTGCCAGCTCCAGGATAAATCCAGGGCAGCATGAGCATGTGTAGGGTCTCTGCTTCCCTAGTACAATGCCTATCTCACACAACTCACACCTGAAGGAAACAATGAGGCAGAATGAACTGATGTCATGGGTTCTGAAAAAAATAATTACATGGCCCACTAATCTCCTGAAAGGCCTTCAGACTCTTTGGTGATTATGGAAGTATAAGAGACAAAAGAAAACAGATGAGAACTATGCAGGTAAAAGCCATATTAATTTGCCTGGGACATTTTTGAGATTTGAAACAATGTAAGTCATGCTACTGTCTCTCTTTGAATGCCTTTAGAAAGCATTCCAAGAAGTATAACACAAAATCATTACATTTTTCTGTCGTATAATTTAAAAAACAGCAGACATCTATCCTGTAAAGGATGTCAGGTGTAAAACATCAACACTACAGAATCACCAGATAAATTGATAGCACATAAAAATTAATACAGAAGTGGATCTTTGAAATCCAGTAAATCTGAGATTAATTTTTATGAACAGTGTAGGTATAAGTTAAAGAAAAACTGTAAAGTGGAGTCCTCTCTATGTAATAGATGTAACAGAATTGATGAAGCCATTACTCCTTGCCTGCAGAACCCTGTCACAAAGCATGCCTTCACTTCCAGGTGTGATTGAGCACTCTTAACCTCCTTTATACTGAAAATCCGCCTATGTCTCATTCTTATTGGACAATATGACTGTTAGGCTAGACAGAGCTGGTCTGCTTGATTACAGCACTCAATGTCAGGACCATTTTTTAAAAAATTCATTAATTCAGAAGCACCTATATGAACATGAGTAAATAGCACCATGACAAACTACAGTCCATTATGACCATTCCTACCTGTTGCATTCTCTGCAGAAATTTTCTGGTGTACCTATCTCAAGTGCCAGGAGGTTCACTGTCACTTAACATCTCATTTTGAACAACTCACAGGACTAGAAAAGTCAGAGGAGAGGAAATTAAAATCTATTTATGTGGGAATAAGTCCTGCTGACACCACTGGTCCACCAGGCTGAGCATGCTTCTGGGTGACCTTACACTGGCTGGTCACTCATTGTGTCACTGCCTCCCCACTGGTCAATCCCTACCAGGATGTCTCTCCGTTCTTTGTATAATTACTTTCTTCAAATTATCCAAAGGTACGTAAATATGCACTTGATGATTTCTAAGAATAGTGAGTTTTTTCTAATGTACACAAAAGAAACCTCAGAGTAGATAGGTAGTAGAAAGCTAGTAGCAAGCTGAAGTTTATAATTCCTATAAGAAGACCCATTTGTGCTCGATTTTTATGAATGGTATACAAACACAGTCAGAAAAAACATCACCAATGACACATAGTAGGAAACATCTCTACTAGAAAATATTACATTGTCACTACTAGAAAATAAAATACATTGTCAAGGTTGTTTCCTTCCCAACATGTCATACCATGGTACTGTAGAAATATCTTGGGGGAGGCCAGAAGGGAGTTGGAAACAAATTCTGTAAAATTTTGCAGCCATACTTTTCAAGTAGGCATCACTGGAAGGAAGGACACTTGTCTTAGTACTCCATGTACATGTATTTCACACATACTTAGCACCCCTGTTTCATTATTGAAAAACTTTTCCCAGAAAACTAAGGATAATGAATGAGGCTTAAGAAAGACTTCACACAAAATCTCAAGATCTTTTTGCTATAGCTGCATTACTGTAAATCTGTATTTTGTACTTCCATCCATTACTCTCCTCTATACCTGCATCTCTTAATGTTCCCAGGTACCTTTTGTTTCCTTCTGTACTTAAACCGTGACAAAGGTAGCTCTGTTTCTCAGAGGTCTCAGCTGTGGGCATACGAGCTGCTATGTTCTTCCATGACATAGGCCAAAGGCCACATGCTATTTTTCCATCAAGAGTACAGCCATCATTGTGATGTTGTGCCAGAGCTAATAGGCTGCTCAGAGACCTATCTCAAACCCAGCTCCATGTCTTTTCCTAGTTTGTCCCCATCCTATAGGAAGAACATCCCAAACATGATTATGGCGGATTAATCTGGTACAAAATCCATACAGCATGTTTGAGTTGGGTAGGAAGATGGGTAAATAGTGGGCAGATAGGCATTTTCTGTGACAAGAATGGCACTGTATGTGTATGCAGCTTAGAGAAAAATGTAAGGGAGATGTGATACATCCATTTAGTGGAAGTCACTCCTAAGACCTCTTAGTCTGATTTCTAATGAGAATTTTAATAATAAAATTAGGAAAATAGTTGTTTTAACATTCATCCAAGAAACAAATAAAGTCCCCACCATACCTGCTGTCATAATCTGGGAAGAGTTAGATTCTGTTCACTCTAGGACTATGGTAATGATACAGCTGATGTTGGATGTACAACTCATTATTTCTATGAAAATAATTGTTCTCTATCCTTATCAGAAGGAATATGCCTGTTTGGCCTATTTTTGGTCACTTTACTGAGCAGTATTTAATTTAGAAAAAAATATTTCAGTAACCCGTTTAAGCTCTTCCTCTTTAAACTATCTTCTTAGATCCCATCCTGGGCATCTAGCTTGGAGTGGGGGACTCTGTTAGGTAGAAGGGCATTATAGCTGTCTAGTGCTATAGCAATACAAACCAGTGACCTCAGCAGAAATGCACTGGTTACTGGTGCATTTAATGGAATTGCTGTTTCTTTTCTATTTTCAGAGAAAAAGCTTTTGTGCAAGGAGATTTTTGGTAAATGAAGAATGAAATATGCTTTATATTTTTTTTCTGATAAATATTACTGAACACCTATTAAATATTTTCCACTTTTATAAAAAATAACATTCTGCACCAAATCCTACTACTTTGGAGATTTCACCAGCTGCCTTCTGTGGGACATTTTGCGTAAAGAAGCAAGGTTTGTGTGGACCAACATTTGCAACATTTCTTTCTATTTTAGCTGTCTGTAGCAATTTAGGAACATTAGAAGCACTATACAGGAAAAGATCAAATATCTTTCCAGCTTTATATCTTTTTTGTAAACCACTGCTGCTCTGGATAACATTAAACTCCAGTAATGCACTGTTTGATAGAGGGATAAACTTACTCCCATTCTGAGTGGCCGATCATTTAAAACACCAAAGTTCAAACATTCTTAGTGCTGCAGTCAGTGCATGCAAAGCACACCCCAGTTCAATATGGAAAAGCATCATATACCTCATAAATTTAAGCAGTTCTACTGCAGAAAATATCTTCTGTCAACATCCACAAATAATTTGTGAGTTTAGAACTGCATATTGGAAGAAAAATCTACAGGGAAAAAAAATGCAAATGTAGAGTATTTTATTTTTAAGTCCCATATATTGCCTTCCAGTACACTTTATTCCCCACTCATTAGGCCTCTGACATCAGCAAAAACATTACTGTTTACATCCTGCAAGCTTTGCATAGATTCATCCTGTTAGATGAATGCCCTTAGAAATCAGATTCCATTTTTTCCAGAGAAGTTGTATCCAGTTTTGCTACAGCTGTGTGATGCTTTGTTTCCTTATTTACATACCAATCCATCACTCATTGCATACAAAAAGCATTTTGTGAGCCATACAAATACACATGTACCAGATCTCAAAAGGTAAAGTCTGGTTTGTGTCCTACACTCTTACTGATTTCTGAAGACACAGCAAGGTACAGCAGTCCTTAACTATAATTAGTCTTCCTAAATACTGATCAGCATTTCATCTATGTGAGTTCTTATATTTGATTCCCCAATGAATTAGAGGGCATTTCACTGCATATTTCAGTCTCTTTGGTTTATTTCTTCCAGAGGATAGACAATTTTAGGTAATTAAAAACATTAAAAAGTATTACTGTCCTTGTTAACAACATTAGTTATTCTTTATGCCTATTAAATCAACATGAACACAATCAGGTGCAAAGTAACACAAATATTTAGGAAGTTCCCATACGCATTAGGTACCTATGTAAACAAACTGCCTTACGTGCTTTTATTGAAATTAAATGGTTGGTTCTGTTGAAGAAAAATATACTGCCAAAACCAATTTTGAAAGGCAACTAAAGGAAGTGCTGGGGCACTGCAGAGAGCTGGGCTGGGGAGCGCCGGGGTGGCTCTGGGCACATAGAAAGGCTGCTCACCATGCCCCTCTGCTTGCAGCTGCTGCAAGGACTACGAGAAATAACAGGATAAAAAGGAAAAGCTGTCATAGCATGTGACTGCTTCTAGATTCCATGGACTCACTGAAAAAAAAAAAAGCACCAAAATGTTTGAGGGTTTTTTGACTGAGCAAGTTTGCGCATACTCACTTCTGAATTTCAGAATGCGGTGTGCCGATGCAGTGGAAAATCCCAACAGGGACTGCCGGTGCCAGCTGAAACAGGATTATGCACACATGACTGACAGTCCCTTGTACATAGGCAGAGGCAATGCAAATCACTGCTGATTGATTTTTACAGGTCAGCTATGCTCTAAAGACAACCTATTTCTCCCATCTCCTGTAACGGAATTCCCGTCTGGCTGTTGGGGCCCGAGGGCCAGAAGCCGTCGTGGCTCTCGGTGTGGCTCTCGCGGTGTCCGGGCACCGCCGCCCGCCCCCCGCCAGCCTCGCAGCGCCCCTGGCCGGGCCCTCCCCTCACCCCGCAGCCCGGCCCGAACCGCAGGCCCGGGCCGGTCCCCGCTGCCTCGGCCTCCTGCCCACTCCCCCGGTACATGGAGCCCACAGACCGAGATGAGAACCTGGGTAAAAATACTAGTGACACATCTTTGCACCATGAAAAGAAATTAAGAGAAAAGGAGCAGAGCCTGAAATGGAAAAAAAAAAAAAAAAAAAAAAAAAAAGCGCAGATAAATACCAGCGAGGAGACCACTGTCTCCATTACGTTTGCAAGAGCTGAGCGCTCGGCAGAGGGCTCCAGCCCCGCACGCAGGCACCTGCTCACTGCTGCCTGTGCCCGGGGATGCTGCCGGCAGCCCACGAGCAAGAGGGAAACTGCACGCTTTGTCCAACCGCAGGAAATACAAACCTCTGCCTCGAAATTGAAGTTAAGATATTTGTTGACTTGAAAGGAAAAGAAATAGGTTTAATGTCTTCTGTTCATACCATTATCTGCAGTTCACCCTTATTCCTAGCAGAAAAAAAATCTACGATGTTCCTGCACTAAGGAGCTGCAGGGATGGAAATAAAATGGCTTATGTCCTTTTAGTTTCTGTGAAACATCCACCACACAGAAAAAAGCATGCAGCAGAGCAGGAAGCATGCCTGGCTTCACGTGCCCATGCACTCCGTGTTAGTGACATACTGTAACTTGTTCTACTCGAATGAACGGAGTGAAATACTTATTCTCTCCCTCGTTAAAGATATTCCTAAAAAACATGCCTGGATGTCAGTCTCTGCTCCCATCTTCTCCTTTACTGAGTGCTCTCTAGGCTATAGAAAAAACACTGAAGGAGTCAAATACAGACAAAACTGAGCCTTAGTACAGAAGAGCAGTACTACCATTCCATGTGTTGATAATACTACTGCAAAGTGCAAACACTTGACACAGCTATTTAATTGAGCCTAGTATGATATATAGAAGCAATCTGACTGGCCTGATTTTGAGTAGGTGCTAGGATTAGTCCCTTCACTGCAGTACAGTTGCAAGCAGATCAGCTCTTAGTCTAAATTAAACCCTCTTCACAAGAATATTCAGTCTCTGTACCCCACCCTTTATATAGTGCTCTGCAATATATGTTTTCTAGAGGGTAATACAATTATTACTTCTTTTTTATTACAGTCATATTTAGATGTTCAAAAAAGAAAAATATTTATTTGTGCTTAGCACTGTATATTTGCTCAGTTAGTGGTACATCCATGGATTATTTTTGTGGTCCTTAATTTTACAGTAGGGGACAATTGTATTATAGAGGGCAAATGTACAATTGTACATCCCTTCCTTCCCTTTTGCCCATACACTAACATTTTTCTTAACAGGTCTCCAACAAGCAGACTAATTGTGAGTGCACAAGTATGCACATGGATTGATACACATAAAACAGGGCTAAGATACAAACGGGCATGCTTAGTGGAAAGAATGAGCCTACAGCTACCCACTGCAGTATACGTGTATGTGGGCAACCTTCACATAGAGTATGCACAACTGAGTTACAGCAGTTACACATGCAGGCATCTGACATTATCTGACCTGAAAGCCATCTGTAGCTATAACCCTAAAGAAAACCCCAAGGATTCTGATGAAATATTGCTCCCCCATGAGAAAATCTCACTGAATTTAATGTATACTAACATGTTTTTTACTGTTTTGTAGTATTTACTATAGAACATCAATGACATTCTTATTGAATTCCCCATGATTTTTGCTTTTCAGTTCTGTAAGATCTTTATGCCATCTCTCAGCAAGATTGTCCACTTGATGAATAAATATTTTCAGCTTTATCCAAAGTTTGAGAATTTTGCACATGGGATATCTTATCATTAAGATTTTTGTTCTTCAGCATTTATTGTAAAAAACAACCCTCCCTCCCTCAACAGAAATTCTAGAAAGGCTGAAATCACACTCAGAAACAATTTATGACTAATACCCTGGAGATGAAGGTTTTCTCTGGTAGAGATATTGTCCAAAATTTTGAGATTTTACTCCTCATGATGTTCAGTGGCACATGTGGCAAATTCATTTGTTCACTAGTTAAAAACATTCAAAGAGGAAGAGAATTGCCCTAATGCCCCATGTAATATGACAGACCACTGTACTGTTGGTGCTGTAAAGCACAAGCATGTAGATGGAAGATGCCCCCATCTCAAAATCAGAAAGAAGAAAATCCAGAAGGTGCAGTATTGGGGTGTGAAGTTAAGGGAATGCTGCAAGTCTTGCATAATTCTAACCAGAAGGTTCTGTTTATTTCAAGAAGTCTATTTAAATTAAACCAGGAAGATTTGAAACACAACATTCCTTAAATGTGCGTCTCTATCCTTCTCTGACTGGTTTATTAAGAAAAAGGAGAGATCTGGAGTAGGCCATGAAACGGGTATATAGTGAGTTATGCATGCACAAATGAGATTTTGAATGAACATAGTCATAACAGCTTTTTACAACATTCTACATTCAGGACTTTAGACTGTCATATGCTGAAGTACCTTAGCACTGTAAAAAGGAAGAGTATGTAATCTCAGTAAAAATATCTATTTTAATTACACAACCAGCAATTTGAAATAGCAAAAGTGCATTTTAGAGTTAATTTTAGAGCTAAGGACAAGAGGTGCTAAAAGCACACTGTGCCATATCATGCAGATTTTCCTCTTTCGTTTGGTTTGTTTCTGTCACAATGGGAGTCAAATTTTTCTTCTTCTTTTTAAATAATAGAAAACTATCAGGACCAAGTTAGTCATTTGCAAGGGTTCCATTATACTATTACTGAGAAAGAAATGTAACAGTTTATTAGATATTTCAGAGCAAATGTAGTTCTGCACTAAAACCCTGTATCATAGAGCACAGGATTTAGTACCTGGGACTTTAATGTTAGAGCGCAGTTAAAATAACTAGCTCTTACTGGGAAAGTGCAGGGATCTTAACCCCTACAGGTTTAGCATGCCTTTTATCTCAGTGAAGTCTATGGGGAACAAAATTCTCTATTTTGGAGAAAGGAGGAAGAATGTCACTGCATTGAGATGGTTTTACCAGTTATCATGGTGGAGCAAAGGCTACCAGCTGAGTCATGAAATCGGTCCTGCCTGGTGCTCTTTTGCAATTGGAGCGCAGATAGACCCTTATACGAACACAAGCTGCTGTGACAAGGAGGACTCCACTCTGTGAAATATGTAGTTTTGATTTAATATTTACTATGAAATTTCATATATGTGTGGTTTCACCACAAACATAATTTGGCATGACATTAATTGAAGATACATTCTAAAGACTGCACCTCATAGTGGGTCTTAGTTTAATGCTATATATGTAAGATGGATTCTTTTCAAATTAATCCTGACACTCAAAGTGACAGATTTTCCCTGGCATTGCCTGGGGGATAAAATACATATCAAGGCCTGGATTCATCAAAATTTAGTTATTTAACTGAAGTACCTCAGCTAGGAACTTCCAACTACACCAAAAGTCAGCAGAACCTCAAGAAGTACATCCCGTCCTCCTAAAACCCCAATCACCTTCTGGAGATGCCTCTCTCTCACAAAACACGCTCACTCTCTCAACTGACTATATGGAAAACCTGGGGACTGAGTGCCTAAACTTGGGCAGAATTTATCTGTGCTCAGGTATCTGGCCTAGACGTCTGTGGCTTCCATGTGACATGGAACAATACTGCACTAAGGAAGAGTATTATCATACAAAGAATGATAGAACAGATGGATTGCATGAGGCAGACAAGAACAATCAGCTTATACACTACTCAGCTCACTGGGGAGGTGGCAAAATTATCCTCCTCTTCTTCTGTGAAAGACATTTAAGACAACTTAACCATGAATCCTTTTTTCCTTATACAGCTATTTCGTTAAACACAGATCACTGCACTGCTGGGCTGATAGCATTAAAAAATTATCAACTGACCATAGAACATTCCATAATGACAATTTTCTTTACAGCATTAATAGACTTTATATAAATGATAAAATGCAGTTATTCTCCATGCCACGTTACGTATTTTCACCACAGCACATATCCCTGAGTATTACAATGGTCCTTGCATTACAGGTGCCAAGATAGCCTTCCCTTTCCACATAGGAGGGAGAAAATCCTGACAGAAGAAGGTGAAGACAATTATATATATTTCAAAGTACATATTTCCTTTGGTGCTGCATCTTCAGACCAGCTGTCCCAGTTTTCCCAGATCTCAAGTTTGGGGCAAGCACACAGGACATTCAGAGAAATATGGCCTTAGAGGTCCCTTGGTCTACTTCAAATTTTAAAATTAATGTGAGACGACTTGACTTAAAATACACAGTAAATAAATGTTTAAAATACACATTGTAAGGGAATTCATATTTAGTTCCTGCACAGTGTTCCAAATGGACTTTCTGTATTACAGCTATACTAAGTCAGCTCCTTCACTCAGTGGAGCTCTACAAAATTGCTGAATCAATAACCTTTTCTTTCTGTAATATACAGTTTGGAAATACATAAAAACAACCCCCTAAACAATGTTTCCATATCCTACCGAAAACAAAAGGAGCTACTCTGAAACACTGGGAAGCAATAGTTGGTTCTAATGGGTTTTGCACACAAGGTGGTTATGTTCTAAATAGTTCCAACCAGGAAGATATTTTGAAAGATTCATTAGATCCATTGACTTCAGTCATATGATAGTTTCACTGGCTTAAAATAAAATGAAGGCAGAATCAGGCTATTTCCTGGTTCAGAACACAGCTGTTCTCCCCCGATGGCTGTTCTTCCCCTTAATTCATTTAATAATATTCAAAGCATTCTATAACAACATATTCTAGCAATTTCCAGTTGACCATTATTTTTTGTTTCCCCTCATAATCAGACTTGATTGAGAGAAAATGAGAGGAAAAAATACATACATTATGCATATGTAGTGAATAATGTCTGATCTGTGATGACATTTCCCTTCATTGGTGCAGAGAGACAGAATCATTGTCTCCTGGCTATGCTGTTCTTGAGTTTTTCTTTCCCTTTCTGCTCACAAAGATATGTTTTATAGTAATGATCCAACATTATATGATACTGAAATGATGTAAGCCATAGTAGCAGGGCAGAAAATATCAATATTATTATAGCAAAGTTTCATGCTTTGAAAGATGAATCAAAATTTCAGAGAGAACATTTAAAAGATACCTTAAAAAATCTCAGGCAACTCTAGACAAAACTGTCCTGTATGTATAACAAATAAATGTGAGCTTTATGGATGTATGATTTAACTTTTTTCCTCCCTTGTATCCTTTTTTCAGCTTAAAAGGAACATACATTCATTTCAGTAAGTTATTTCCTTAGAGAGACAAAGGAGTGCAGGTTCTCACGAAATACTTTAAATTACAGTTTGACTGAAGTCATTAACTTTAATTGGGCCTGGATTTTTCCCTCTTAAGTGCAATATTAATCTGAAAAGTGATTATGTTAAAATAGTCAGTTTTTACATGGTAGATCACCTATACTGAAATATCAGGTCACTTCTGTTGACCATAGTCACAAAACTATTTCCTTTACTTCTTTTTAACTCCCAAGAAACATGAAGGAGACAAACACCCTTTTTTTGGTTTTGTTTTTGATCAGCATGATCATTTACTAAACACCATGTTTTCTAAAGGATTGTGGCTGTTTTGCTAAATACCATTAGTGTTCTCAGGCCCTAAATATAGCATAATCGCCTGAAGTTTCTGGCGTGGGGTCACTGACTGAAGATGTGAAGGTTTCTCTCAGGCATCTCAGCGAAACCTCTGCCATCTCAATAAAGACAATTTAAGGCAATTGGGCAAAGGAGCAAGGCCAGAGCACACAGGTACATAAGCTTCACTTGTGTGTTCCTGGAGCCATTTAGCCATGGAAGTTGTAACCCGGTTGAGCAGGACCAGCCAGGAGCCAAGACAATCCAGACTCAGCAGAGGGCACAGCTGAGCAGTAACCAGCGTTTCCATATACATCCTGCTGGGCACTTGTACAGAGCACATTGCTTGGGCCTAACTCTCATCAGTAATTCTCTCACCAGCAGAAGGCAAACATTACGGCACAGGGGTCAGCTCAATATAATTTGAAGGCATTGATGTTACCAGGCGTAAGTAAGTAACTAATACAATCTGCAGCATTTTAATTGCAGGTGAGGATTCACTGGAGGAAAAGACTCAGCATGATTCTCCCATTCAGGGTGAAGAACTCAAGGCTGAAAGTGAAGACAAATAATCGCTGCTAGTTTTCAACATGTTTTACAGGGAAACTATTGAAGGGAATGATGTTGTCCTGATATGCTAATTACTGTAAAATCCATTCCAGATGGAAGTGGCACTTACAACTCCCAGGAGGTTGAGTAGGTTTTTTGAAGAAGGTGGGAGAGGGGCAGGGGTGAGGAACAGCTATGAATACCTCCTTTTGATTTTTGCATTTAATGCCAAATTAATGCATGCCACATTATTCAGGTATAATCTGTACCTCTCTGCTCTATATCTTATTGCAAATCTAGGGGTAGATTAACTAGCATCAAATAACTCAGAAAAATGCTTTCTTTTTTTACAAAGTAACCTATTCACTATAGATCTGATGGTAGCAGGGGTGACCTGAAAATCTGTGCAGCTTGCATCTGCAGAGCCATGTGGGGATTATCCTCCCTCCTATCCTTAGAATCCACACAACTCCTGAAGTAAAAGCCCACAAGATAACGTGGCAAACTTCTCTTCAAATTCATGTACTTCTTTTATGTCCTCCTGCACATGCCAGAGGTATGTTTTTAGACATACTTTTTATAAATCATAAGTGATTATGATTTTTGTAACAAAACTGCATAAGAATCAGCTTCCATTTCTCCTATATTCAATACAGTTTTCCAAAATACAGAAGCTGATCTTACTCAGAACTGAATTCCATGACATTTGATTGTTATATTGCTAACACTACTGTTTCACCACATTTCCATAATGGGAACAAATTGGAAAAATAGCTACTGCATCAGAAAAAAAATCTCTGCAATGCTTTGTCAACCCTCATTTCTTTTCTTTCCCATTTTACATTCTAAAACACTCCTTGGAGACCCAGAAAAGATTAAGGAAGAAAGTACTTAAGAATTCAAGTATAGCAAAAGCTAATAAATTACTACATTTATATAATAAACTTGTGTGTTATATTTAAAAGGAAAACCTGTGACATAATTTATCGAACAGTACTAATAATAACTCATATTTCTTACTTTCTGTGGAATTTCTATATGAAAAGTCATCCCTTTGTGTCATTTAAAAAGTGTCATTGCATTAAAAAAGATACTAGCCATGGAAAATACCTATTTGAAGGCACAACCTCAGGTTCACTGTCTCCTAGAGAAACTTTATATATTATATGGATATTCTTCTAGAGACACAGAAGTAGCTAACAACTGCTGCATTGCCATTTTATGAGAGCATGATTGGAAGAAGTTAGATGGAGTAGGAAGTGAACCTCTTGTTATCACACCTGATTCTAAAAATTATGGGGACAGTACAGGAACCCCATAGGTCCTCTGGGAAGAGGACTCAGTCTGCAATCAAAATGTATAGAGAGGAAAAGTTCATAGGTTTTTGTTCTAGGTCTCCAATATCTTTAGAAGTTCCTGAAAAATTCTAACTCACATCAACATTGCTAGAAATTGTACCCAACTGAGTATCTTTAAAGATTAAAGTTACAGTAACAACAAGAGACTTTCTTTTAATGATGTCACAGTACTGAGTTTAATTAATGGCTTACATAGCCCTCGTATCATCTCCTGAGACTGTAAAGGACATTGTCCCCATTTTACAAAAGCATAAACTTCAGCATAGAGACTTTATGAGAGATCAAAAAACAAAAGTGGAACAAAGTTAATGAAAGAGACAACAAAATTTTATGCACTGTACCAATGCCACGTGCTTTTTGGAGAGTGATTTTATAATCCCATATTTCTGGGTTTCAGGAATAGTCCCTCTTCAATCACTCTTGGAAAGAGTCACATAAACAAGCGGGAAAACTGAGTCACAGAAGAAACAAATTAACTACACACAAAGAATTCTCAGATGTACAAATTAAGCAAACTAAAAAATAGCCAAACTTTCTCTAATCCCTCTAGGTATGTCTCCCTACACAGATGAAAATATTCTAGGCAAGAAATATGATTACTTAGTTGAAAATGCCTGTGAAAACAAAGTATTGTTTGGAGCAAGGAGAGCTAAAGGTTGACCCTTTGTACCTGTCAATGTCTCTCACCACATCTTTGATACACCAGATATCCATTGCATATTTTAAATGAGAGGTTAGATCAACAGACTGGCAGAGTGTCCTTAGCTGTCCGTTCATGATATTGATAGCCATGCATGGAAGCATGTTTTAAAAGCATTTTCCTAAACAACTGAAAAAAATCACATTGAATGGCATTAATGGGATATAGAAAAAACCCAACATATTAGCATATATGAAAACTCCAGCTAGGCAAGTGATTAGGGAAGCAGGACACTGATGATCTGCCTGTAATTTCATCTCCATGTGGAAACCGTATGTTCTTTCTGCCAGATTTTGCAACAAGAGATACTGCTTTCCACTGTGTTCCTTATCTTCTTCAGCTAAAGTGGTGTCTAAGCTGTCTGCACTGCAACATCCTACTGACTCCAGCACCTTGAGATTGCTATCCTGGATTCTATTAGCTGGTCACAGATCAACAGATACCTCCCCACAGACTAGTGGAGTTACTGGGGCTGAGAGAATGAGAGGCTTCCTGGCTATGCCTGCAGCCGCTTTCCTGAAAAGCTCAGTGCTAAAATACTGAAGGGGAAAGACATAGGACAGGACAGGACAGGATGGGACAGGATAGGATGGGACAGGATAGGATAGGATGGGACAGGACAGGACAGGGCAGGACAGGACAGGATGGGACAGGATAGGATGGGACAGGACAGGACGGGGCAGGACAGGACAGGATGGGACAGGACAGGACAGATGGGACCGGCAGCCATACCTTGGACAGCTCCTCAGCCTCACTTCCACCTGCAAAACTGGGACGGTGCCACACTGGCAGCGGTGACCTTGGTACGGGTAATATTTAAAGGGGTATGGTAAACACAGGGCACATACACAAGTAAAGAGAAGGGTGTCATATTGCTCTTCACTTCAGAGCTTAATCACCTGGTTTCTGCTTACTGTCTCGATTAAATGTTGCCCTAAGCATGACTGGTTGGCAGGCAATACCCAGGAGATAGAATGACAGGGAAAAGCAAAGAAGAGGAGCACTGTGGAGACAGGGGCAGGGAGTTTGGAAATAGACATGGTGAAGGTAGACAAAAGAGGGTGAGAAGACTGAAATGGAAGACTGAAAGAGCTGGATGAGAGAAAAGGATATGGAAGGGAGGATGGGGAAGGAAACAAGGAAAGTAAGAAACTATGTAAGAGGGAGTGAACAAGATGAAGATAAAAGAAAGAAAAGGTGTGTAGAAAATGGAGTGATAGAAATGGGACGATGAAATGGCAAGGAAAATGGGGAAATTATATGGAAGAGACATGAACAAGAGATGCATAAGCATCCGGAGAGCATAAAATAAAAGAACATACAAAAATGCATAGCAAGAACATACAGAAACGTGTAGCCGTATTATGGGCATTGATACCTACTTCTGGAGCATCACATCCTTCCTCAGATCTCCAAAGGTTACATCTATATCCCAAGACAAGTCAATATTCACTGGTTCAGTCACCAATCCATTAACAGATTAATAGATACACTTTAACTCCTGGGAAGGTGTTAATACCTTCTATCCTCTTAACAGTGGTCATAATCTTGACATCATAGTGATTAAAAATGTAGCTTTTCAATCTATTTCATTAAGATGATAGGTGCAGTCACTGCTTTTAATTTTGCTTTTGCACCATAAATAAACTATCCGATCATATCTGAGAGTCATAAACAATTTCCATCTGGTATCCAAGATGGTGATATGGTTCATCTGCATATTCATCAAGTGGCGTGCACGCAAATAAGAAAGTTTTGCTGATTACTTGCCCTTCTTCCTCTACTATAATGAATTTCATAACCATTAGGATCTTATAACAGCAGATCAGACTATCTGAACTTAATTCCAGTGTGAATGAAAGGAAACATTCCCATACTCTTATTTAATTATTATCAATTAACTGTACAATTTTGCATTAAAATGGCAAACTTTTCTGTTGCCAAAATGGTGTATTAGATGCAGAAAAAATAGTAGAAATAAATGATTGACACTGGAGAGATAGATGAGCCCATCCAAAGAACAGTAAAACTAAGTATTAAACAGTAACAAAAGTATCACCTCCATATATTTTCCCTCTTTTTAGACATGTGATTTGTCATTGGTCACAGTTTCCTATTTATCATTAGAATTTGTATCTGGAAAGTGTTCTGCCAGGGCAGGAAGGCAAATAATAGTAATGAAAAACACATGAAAATTACATTCTACCAAACAAGTGCTTATACTGATGTTTTGTTATCAGATAAATCCCAAACAAATAAATCCCTCAATCAACATAAATGGACTCTTGGGAAAGATGAAGAAAACTATGGTATTGTATATTTGGATTAATTCGGAATTAAGAAAATATTTGTAGGGCTTTTGCTTCTTTCTATATCCAAGTTTGCATTTTAATTTGAGTTAGATTAAAGATATAAATCATTCTATTTCAGTGCCATTCAGGGCTACTGCTGAAAATTGGGCAAGGGGACATCCATTTGTCCACAGTGGGAAAAGAGATTTTAAACAATTTCTGGTATCTAATTAAGCTGCATATTAATTTGAGATCTTAGTATATAAAATGCTGTGGGCTTTTTAAAGTAATATATCAAAGAAGGAATACTTTGCTTTTCATGGATTTACAAGTGTTTGGACGAAATAACTTTTTTAGATCAATAACAGCTTTTACCAAAGCATATCACTAAGAGCTCCCTTAGCGTACAACGATCTGTTGCCTCACGCAATGCACAGCTCCTTGCTCCACAGGTAACTGACAGCTGACTTACCCAGTCAAAAGGTCTGTCTGTCCATGGAAGCCATTTTCTTGTTTTCTTCCATATTGTTCAAAAGGAGGTTCTCCCCTTTTGTAGATCTCACCATCTAATTCATAAAGCCTCTCCTCAGTTGGAACTCCCTGGGAACAGCAGCTGAATTTTGCTGGGCTACACAGCATCTCCCCTCTGAAATCAATTCAGATGATCTTTCCCAAGTATCTGTCCTCCTTACACTGCTAATGCCACATGTATGCTGAAAAGTACTTGTTTATGAGAAAAACTCCTGATATCAAGATACAGTAAAATGCGTCCATCTTACTCCCACTAACAAGAAATGAAGTAATGGATGAATATCCTGAAAATAAAGAATTCTTATGGTTATAAAGGGACATCATTTACTTGGAAGAAATTAGTTTCTATTAGAAAATAGGGCAAGACAAGCATTCATAAAAGCAACATCTCTATTACACATCTGTTTCCTTCAGGTACCTGAAGGACTCAACGCTTTCTATCTGGCTGGTTTTGGTGTCACACTGCAGAACATTCCTGGTTGTAGACACTGCTCTTGTTTGTCACTTGATTGTGTACATCTATGTTCAATGTAATTTCTAATCTAGAAACAGAGTTTGGTAGGAATAGAATAAAGGCTTTCTGCTATCTTGTCTGTTCCCGCTTGGATACAATTATACCAAGGCTGATTGGAGAGCCTCTGCTTCACACCTTCATATGTCCAAGTCACAAAAAAATTTTTTCTGAGATTTTGTGGTTGTAGAGACATTTTGAGCTATTCTACAAGGTGAAGAAACAGTAAGTCAATGTGCTTAATTTAGCATTAAGCTTTTCTGTAATCATTAGACCACAGAGAACTTGAAGAAGTTGATTTCTTCAGAGCTGCCAGGGCATTAAAATATCTAATCTGCTAAACATCAGCTACAAAACAACCGAGGTATAAGTTTCAATCCAACCTGAATGACTAAGTCATTGAAGAATTTATGGATAAAATATTAATTAAATAGGCAACAATACACACAGATTGAGATCTTGGAAAAAGGTGGAAAACATCACAATTTATATTTCTAAATTATTAAAGCACAAATGGAATTTTTTTACAGTACGATTAAAGTTATCAAAGTTGAATAATTTAAAACTATTGAGAGACTGGAGTTTGCCTGAAAAAAGCTAACTAGATCTCTAAGTTCAGAGTAGGAAACATGTTTGTACTCAGAGATCCTTGTTTCAGTTAAACAAAATTAAAATCCTGCAAGAAAATCCATGTATCTAGTCAGGTTTAGTGTGGGTTTATATGAAATGCTTGTACATAGTTATTTAAAACTACCCATGTACCACCCTGCAGGGACACAAGTGAGCCAGTAGATGACTTATAATGCATTTAATTATGCATTGGGCAAGTTTTATTCTCTTACAGCTCAAATGTGGAATGTGAAAGGTGATGACTTTGGCCTATGGTTTTTTTCATGCAAATATAGCAAATCTTCTGGCAGTATGTATCTTTAACTATGTCTGGAATGATATAGTATTGGCTTTCCATACAAATAAAGTTGTTTATTGTATTCCAGAAAGAATAGATCATAACATCAACAGAATATGTCCTCAGCCATTCCACTTAGGCAAAGTTTACAACTCCATGAAATGATGTAACCAGTGCAGGGGTTATATTCAGTATATACATTTAAAAAATCAAAGATAAACACTGACTCCTCTCAGGTTATATGAACAAAGCCTTTGTCCCTCATTTGGGGCTTTCTTACAGTTCTCTAATTATATAGAAGCCATAAAGATGTCAGATCTCCCTCTGGAGACATGTCAGTAAACCGAGGGACACACTGCAGAGATATAAGGCCAGCAGGAGAACTCTACATCAGCCAGTCCACAAGGCAGAGGCCTCCAGAAGCTGTGATTATTAGAGCACTTCAAGTATTTGGTGTTTCTCAATGCTTCCATAGCGCATTGTTGCAGGCAACAAAGTTGAGGTACACTTGAGTTACTTCAGTTTACCTTAGGTAACACTTTGAGCCCTAATTTCCCCAGATTTTATATGTAGTAATTTTCTTTCTAGACTGTGTTAAGTTCAGGGAAAACCACACAAGGAAAGCCAGGTGCTAAATTGAAGAACAGGAAGATAAAAGCATTCATTAAACCATCAGATATGTCTAGTTCCCTGCTTTTTCCCATTTCTTTTTATCCTACCATTGCAGCCATACAGAACAAGAACTTACTGCCACACTATGCACGAGCTTCACACAGCTCAAGCAGATATACAGTCTCCACTTCTGCTTGTCCTATTGCAAAATCATATTTTCCACACGTTCTGCAAACATAACAAGCTGTTGCAGGACAGTTATCTGGGGACTGAATCTGCAACCATCAGCAATAACTGCCCACTCCCAAATGCTATCTGAAAAATCTGCAGATTTTTGTAGATATGTACCAGAAGACAGACTGAATTTAGATGCAGAGTTGACAACTTGGAAATTATATGTCCTAATATGCATATGCTCCCAATCAAGTGTATAAATATCTATTTATTAAAGCAGTCCATTTACTTAAATGAATTAATTATCAGTAACTGTTTTTTTAAGAAAAAAAAAAAAAGCCAAGTTATTGAATTAGTACAATCATAGAAAATGTCACCCATTTAAGTCTCAAGCACATACCGTACAGGCACGCCTGTATGCACAATATGGCCCATACCACCCAAGTTACAAACAAGCATCTCCATGTTTTCTGCAAGGTACACCTAATAGTTACAATCCTTAAAACTCAGTGAAAAGTCATAATGGTTTTAATGTGTTTGAGACATTCCAGTCAAGGAAAATGAAGAATTGCACCAAGACAAATTGCCCCCTTACATGATGGATATCTTTTCATTATTGCTGTTGCCATTACTTATGATAATTTTCCTTAAGTTATTAAGCTAATTAATTCAGTCTCTGTTTTATTATTCTTTGTCCTCAGTTTTTGGCACAGGAAAAAATGGAAACGTGGTCCAGTGGTTTAAGGCATTGGCAGACTCAGAAGATACTAGTTGAGCTCCCAGCTTCCCCTCAGGCAAATTGCCATGGCACAGCTTACAAAATTTGATTGTGTAACTATGTTGAAGAAAGTGTGAATTTTTTACTTCAGAAGCCTTAAATATAGTTGTATTTTATACTGCAACAAAGTAAGTCTCATAACTAGAATAATGTATTCCTATTCTCCCAAGTGAAAAGGCATAATGAGAATTTTTCTGTCAATATCACTGAATCCATATTGAGCTCTTACAAGTCTATGCCAGGTATGTCTAACCAAATTGCTATTTCAACAAAGCTAAGGTCTTGTTAAGGACTTAGTTTTTCATATTTCGTTTCCTCCGTTACTAAATAGGGATACCTTAAGGATAAATATTCTAAATTATGAGGTGTTCATTTACTGTGATAAGATAAATCAGTATATTTTAGAGGAATAATCATAATAACCCCAATACTGAACATGAAATACCAGTTCTCTGTTTACCCAGATTGAGAGCAAGCAAGCTCAGTGTACTTGTCACTGAAGTCCTTCACTTCCAGTTGACTTCAATGGGCTGAAGGTAATCACTATATTGCAGAGATCTTCAACCCTGTATTATTGTAAATTATACAGTATTTCCACTGAAGCCACATTTTAGGTAAGAACAAACAAACTGTATGTGAGTTATGTGCTCATGTGCTTCTCTGCAGAACCATAATTCTACAAGGGCAAATTTATAAGTAGGAATAGAGATAAAAGCTTGATGTTGTCCTGCCCACCCTGGGAATGTTCAGAACAAAAAAAGGACATTTTGACTCACTTTAAGGAAATCCCAAAGCCAAACTCATGGAGCCAAATTACTTCTAGAACTGATTTGACTATAACAATGTCACACAGATGTTGCTGAGAACTGGTTCAGAATCATTGCATTTGAATTTGCATAATTTTGAATGCCTATCAACCATTCTACTTTGTGTCCTTTACACAAGCAAAGTATTAACTTTTTATTCAAACACTAATAGAAACTCATTCCTAACTGCCCAGTGATATTTTACTCCCTTTTTATGTAAGGCCTCATTTATTGCTTTTTCCTAAAATATTTGAAATAACAGAATAATGGGTAATTTGAATAATAGATAAAAGGAGAAAAAAAATGCTCAATTATTTCACAAACCAAAGTATCAGCAATCAATAATACAGGCAATCATAACTGCGTCTTGAAAAACACATTGCTTTCAGTTTCAAAGGTGGGAGCAACTGTATTAGAAAAATCAAAGCGGCAGAAAATACGGCCTTACAATGTTTGGAACAACAAGTGCACAGGTGTAACACCTCCATTTGGGATTTATACTCTGAACTTCACAATATACTTCTGTCAGACAGAAGTCCAGAAGTTTCTACAAACAATGCACTTGTCACATAGAAACAAATTATTTGTTACAGAATAAAGATAATATTTAACTGCTTACACAGGCCTTTATTCACTGGGAATGTATAGAAACAGGAGTGTGTGCACAACCAACACTCCGTAAGACTACATCTACTGCGCATGGTCAGTATTGCTGATCTCCGTGTGTGTGGTAAATCCACACTCCTGGGAAGCACTGCAGCCACTGAATGTGTGCAGACAGATGGTAAAATATACATATGGTAGATTCCATCATATGACAAGAGGATTGCAATTTGAAACACCTCATGTAATTGGAAGAAGACTGAGCACTGTAGCTGTAACTATTTGGAGAACCAAATATCCATTTCTGCCACTTTCATTTTACAGTCTGTACTAGAAACTACCCAGAGCATCGGGGTATGTGTAAGATGTATGTCTTTTTGGCATACCTCTGCTATGCAGGCACTATTGCTAGACATAATTTTTTAACATCAAGTGCTAAATCCTCAGTTACCTGCACTAATGATAACGCAAACTGTACAGTTATATCTTTCTGTATATCAAGGAATAATTACTCAGTTACTGTTCCCTTTCTATGGTGTACACCTGTTGACTGTTTGTATCTACATTCTCACTGTTAACAAACTTCTCCACATTTAATTTAGGAATGGCTGATTTTAACAGCTTCCTAAGCATGATCACAAAGGGGTGGAAAGCCATCTGACAGCTCCTCAGCCTCACGTTACAGAACCAAGATACAAAATTATTGTATAGCCTCTTATATTTTTGCCCAAGTGTTAATTTTATAAAGAACTTTCTCTCTCTGAGTATTCAACTAGCTTTTACAATCAAACTATTTCTACTCAACTTACAGATCATTTTTTTCACTAATAAAATGATAGACTGATTCTTGTGCTGTGCTATTTCTGCATAACACTTATTAAGTTTTTCTACTGCCTGACGATTAGAATTTTTTCAAGGAAAATGTTATACAGATAATAAAATACACATTTCATGGTTTTCCCTTTTCTGTTAGTTCAGTGATAGAGTTCTTCAGTGCTATACAGTATAAATAGTTAATGCCAATATATATTGAGTGCTATTGTGGAATAGCAGTCATTTTTAGCTGACATGCTTTCATTCAATTGCCACGTTGCATCTAAGCCTTAACATCTCATAAGTACGTAAAAACACATTAATGTGCATATGTACATATAGGGCAGGTTCTTATGCCTCAGTTTTAATAACTAACTGAAAATTAGTACTTACTGGTGGGGTACATGAGTATTTTTCAGTCCTGAGGCCACCTAATTTGTGTCCTTGACAACCAACAGCATTAGGAATATAAACTTCAAAAATAATTGATGTTCTTGTAAGAAAGTTAATGTTGGACTTCAGTACTGCAAAAAATAAAAGATTTTTGTCTTTTGTGAATTTGGAACATCAAAGAACATTCGGAAAAATATGTATTTTAGTATTTAAGACATTTTTTCTGCTACCTCCTATGAATAAGTCACCATCTTATGTTTTTACCATTCATTTGCTAAACTTCCTTCTCAAAACCATGCATGAAATTTGCCTTGTTCACAGAATCTGAAGCAATGATTTTCTTAAAATGTATTGAATAATATCACGTTTATGCACATTACTTTAAGAAAATTTTTTTGAGAAGGAGGTTATTTAAGTCACAAAACCAAAACATCAGCATCTTGGAAACTGCAAAACTAAGTTCAGATGCAAATATGTGCAGTGGTTTGAAAGGGGTGGATTAATATCAACAAGCTATTGTACTCCTCAAAACATCAGACATGTCTAACAGCTCTTTTCTGACTTGGTATTTCATGCAGGCTGCAGGGCAAACAGGATTCCCACTGGGACTTTTTCATAAAATACAAACAGGACTGTCCTGTATTTTCATTTAGACAAACGGGTAGTACTGTTAATTGCATGACTGAAGTTTCTCATTTGACCTCTGCCTCAGCTGATGCACCAAATGTCTGATGTTTAATTAGCTGGTTATAAGTAACTTGCCCAGATTCAGGCAAAATCTCTGTGACAGGTCACTGCACAAAAATCCAGATTTGTGTGTTCTTGGTATCAACACAAAGTTGCTTTAAAGAGCCATTGATATCTCAGAAAACAGTCTGGGGTTTTCACATTCTAATGTTTTCTCGCCTTCATGCCTGTAACTAAGATCTTAGATCCAGGTGTATGCAGATAATCAAGAACATGATATTGTCAGCATCAAAATAAAAGCATATTGGGCATAATAAATAACAAATATAAACTAATTTTCCCATATTTCACATCAGCTATCCACAAGGCAGCTTCACTAAATGCCACATGATCACTCAGTTCAGTGCTGAATCTGTCTTAAGTGGAAGCATTTCATACAAACCACAGCCCAGCACTCCTCTTCCGTAGCCACATAGCTTGCAACCCAAAACTCTCCTAAGACCAGAAAGCACAGGCACCTATGTCTGCAAAATACTATGTAGATGTGTTCATAGGTAGTATTTAAAAACACAAATTTAGAAGAATACTCCTAACTCACTCAAAGCATGCAAAATTCATTTTCTAAGCCAAACACTGCAGTATAAAAAGCAGCAGGAAAGCCAGGAATTAGTCATCTGCTACTTTAAAGCTGTGACCTATATCTAGTAGCCAAAGAAAAGACATCAGAAGACAGATGTTTATAGCAACAGAAGATTATTAGGCATAGTGGAGAGACAATTGCTTGATGCCATTACAACCTCAAAGCAGAATTTCACTCTCCCATCTGCACTACGGATCTCTTTTGTATGTTTTGCACTTGTTCCACTATGAATCTCCCAGTGCTGTCACATGCCATCTAACCAGGATTGTTATGTGCTGCTCACATGGGAGCTACTTGGGAGCTCACATGGGAGCTACTTTGCCCTAACATGAAAAAGTATGGAAAAAATAAACTTGCGCTTGTGAAAAGCTAAGGCAAATGTTAATAATTTAGAGGATGCCCTTGATATCATTCAGCTATCCAATTTTGCTATATCCTACCAATTCTCCCTTTCACCACATTTACCAGGTATATATGTAGGGTACCTTGTTAGGATGCTAGAAAACGTGTTGCCTTTTTCCCTGACATGGACTTTGTCCTGGGAGCCACCATTTTCTTTTCTCCAAGTCACAGACTATATTAAAGTAGTTTCCCCAAAGATTAGAAAGTCTGTTCATGAAATATTTGTAAAAAATTATCTGTATTATGACCACACAATCTTTTAAATGGATTACTCTAAAACAAGCCATGTCCTCTCACTTGCTCAGGGCAGATTTATTTATGGAATAACAAGTGAATTCAATACACAGAAAATTCCCCCAACCAGACATTTTCCTGAGGGACTGGGGGGAAAAAAAGAAGAAGGGGAAGAAGAGGAAGAGGAAGAGGAAGAGGAAGAGGAAGAGGAAGAGGAGGAAGAAGAAGAAGAAGAAGAACAACAACAACAAGAAGAAGAACAAGAAGAAGAAGAAGAAGAAGAAGAAGAAGAAGAAGAAGAAGAACAAGAACAAGAACAAGAACAAGAACAAGAAGAAACATACACACACACTGCTGCAACTCTGAATTCTGATGTGGCAAGCAAAGCAGAACAAAATCATCTGTCAGTTCCACACAGCAGAGCCCAGTTCCCATATGCCACTCTTTCTCCACAGGAGGATTACTGTTTTAATATGCTGAGTTGACAACATCTATTCCACGCTCAGTGGGAAAAACAAAATCCAAATCTACATAATATGAAAGAGTTAACCTTGATCCATACACACAGTTCCAAAAATGTTCTTGGTGCAGGGAAGTTGTGTGGCGACCAGGGGAAAGAGGTTTTCTTGGGCTACTAAGCAATGGTAACTGTAACTGCAGCTGCTGCTGCAGCGCCTGGCCAAACTTCTGCTTGCTACAAAACCCCCTGTGCCATTGTATGACCAGTGGGTCTGCACAGCCACAGCCACAGCAGCTCTCAGCCAATTCTAATTCTTTCCCAAATTATTTCATCCTGCTTTTGCAAGGGGGTTTATTCAGTGATGTAGCACAGGTCCCTGCTTATGCAGTGTGCTTTCTGTTCCCATGGAAGCAGTGAAACCACAAGCATTGCCTGTGTCCAGCACTTACCAAAGCCTGGGAATAAAGGCAGACTTTGCTGCAGAGGGAAGAGAGCATCTGGATAAAGAGATGATGACCTGCAGTCACGTTTTATACAGTGCAGCTTTGCCAACACACTAGACTGCCAACACACTAGACTGTGCTGGAAAATAATTTCAAATCATGTTTCTAGTAACTGTGGCAGCTGATGTCTCCCTGACAAGTGCAAAGAAAGGTGCTTTCTTCACCTAAAGAAGCTCCACTGAAAGCTCATACTTCTTTAGGAGAGGGCAAGGTTTTGTGTCAAGCTGAGCTCCTAAAAACAAGCCTGGAATCACCAGAGGCACCCACTGATGGCCAAGTTGTCTTTTTATTGAAGGAAGATGAGTTGGAAAAGGCCTGTACTCCAGATCTATGAATTTTATCTTTTAATAGTTCCCCAAGTTCTTCACATTTTTCTATGAACTCAATTGGTTTTGCTGCAGCAAAGCATAAACAAACAGTTTTATGCTTTATGCTAACGTGTTTCCATGACACTTGCCCATTACAGAGATTGCTTGAAGGTGGGGGAAAAAGCTGCCAGCGTTAGTGCAGATCCTGTACACATAATTGTCCTGCACATAGGTAATAGGCATGCATCACCACACTTCCTTCTAAGACTATCCTGAATGAAATGGAGAGGAGGTGTTTTCTAATTTTTTTACCACCAACACATTTTCTTTTAGGAGATCATATAGATGAGATAGTTGTTGTGGTGGGTTGACCCTTGCTGGGCACCAGGCGCCCACCAGAGCTGCACTATCAGTCCCCCTCCTCTGGGGGAGGATAACATAACAGGGAAGAGAAAACATAACAGAAGGCTCATGGGTGGAGCTAAGGCCAAGATGATCTCTCAGTAAATACCATAATGGGCAGAACAGACTTGACTTGAGGAAATTAGGTTAATTCATTACTAATCAAATCACAGTAGGATAATGAGAAATGAAACCAAATCTTAGAAATACCTTCCCCCCCACCTCTTCCTTCTTCCAAGGTTTAAAGTCACTTCTGATTTTCTCTACCTCCTCTCCCCGAGCAACACAGGGGTATGGGGAATGGAGGCTGCTTCAGTTCATCACACATTGTCTCTTCCGCTCCTTCATCCTCAGGGGGAGGACCCCTCACACTCTTCCCCTGCTCCAGTGTGGGGTCGCTCCCACAGGAGACAGTCCTCCATTAACTTCTCCAACGTGGGTCCTTCCCACAGGCTGCAGTTCTTCACAAACTGCTGCAGCATGGGTCCCTTCCACAGGGTGCAGTCCTTCAGGAACAGACTGCTCCAGCGTGAGTCCCCCACAGGGTCACAAGTCCTGCCAGTGAACCTGCTCCAGCATGGGCTTCTCACAGGGTCCCAGCCTCCTTCAGGCACAGCCACCTGCTCTGGCGTGGGCTCCTCCACGGGCTGCAGGTGGAGATCTGCTCCACTGTTAACCATCATGGGCCGCAGGGGCACAACCTGCCTCACCATGGGCTGCACCACCGGCTGCAGGGGAATCTCTGCTCTGGCACTTGTAGCACCTCCTCCCCCTCCTTCTGCACTGACCTTGGTGACTGCAGAGTGGTTTCTCTCACACGTTCTCACTCCTCTCTTTGGCTGCAATTGTTGTGCAGCAACTTTTTCCCCTTCTTAAATATGTTATCCCAGAGGCGCTACCACTGGGTATCTTGGAGCTGGCTGGCATAGGCTTTGTCAGACGTAGGGGAAGCTTCTGTCAGCTTCTCACAGAAGCCACCCCTGCAGCCTCCCCCGCTACCAAAACCTTGCCACACAAACCCAATACACTCATTTACACAAAAGACGTTTCACACTCTTCTATCAAAATTGAGGGAATTTAATAAGGATATAAATGTACGTTACACCCATGTGAAGGCTGCTTATGCTTCTAGAGCAATCCAATGAGATTTTATGTAAATGGGAATCAATCCCCTAATTTCTTATAACTAACCATCAAAAGAGCTGAATGCGACAGCACTGGGGGGACCTGTGTGCTTCCAGGTTTTAATATATAGATGAATCCCTTAGTCCAAAAGCAGTATCATTAAACTCAGCAAGGAAGGACACACAGGAACCTAAATCTCAGTCTTGAGAAGTAGAGAAGAAATATTCTTACTCCATTATGTTAGTTCAGGACATAAGGTCCAGATAACTGCAGCCCTCCCTGGATACTGCAAGAGGCAGAGAGATAAAGAGCCTCTGCACAAAGTCCATCAGGTGCTCCCTTGGAGGCTCGGGCAGGTAAGGCAGAAGCAAGGAATGCATTGGAGGCAGCACAGCAAGGGTGAAATGATGAAGTGGCACCTCAGCTGCACTTTGGTTACTCACTCTTGAGAAAGTGGTTGCTACAGCTGAGTCGCAACAGAGAACAAGTGAAAGCCCAGAGAGAATGGTGCGAGACGTGCACTAGCCATGTCCCTACTGCAAGGCAGACCTGCCACTTTCAGGGACCCAGGCATCAATGATCCTTTTTCTCCTCTATTTGACTGATAAAGGGCAGAAGTTCTTGCCAAGGTCTGTCAATGACAAAAAAGTAATTGCTTCACTTCAGCTAAATTGTATGTAACCCCTCTGCTAACTGCTTCTATCAGTACATACACAAAATAGTGCAAAACCCCCCAGGGAATTAGCACAATTCTTCCTGGCCTTACAGCAGTCACACAGCTTGCATTGCATCTTTCCCACCAGACATTATTTATAGTGAAAATTTGTAGAATAGGGACTGGTTACTACCCTGTGTTTTACAGGACCTAACTATCACAGCTGCACTCTTAATTGGCCTCTAGGCAGTACAATAATAAAATATAATTAATAGTAGGGGTTTTGCCAGCTTCTGAAGTTACAGCACGATTTGAGTTTCTCAGTTCATTTTACCAGTGAAGCACCCTAACCCCCCTGCTCTTCCAGAATGAAGCAGTCGTGTGTGAAATGGAGGCAGACAAAGCACTCGAGTCATTTTAATGGTGTGTACTAATGATTTTCAAGCGAGATTCATGATTTCAGAACAAGCGAGGTTAATACAGTAAATGAAACCCTAAGTGGCCACCGCTCATTAACCACTCTCCCCAATAATAGCTACATATTGGGCAGTAGCAAAGTCTTGCTACAGCTCCTCAACACTTGCAGCAAGGCTAACAAAAAGGGACTTTTTTCACTTAAAGATTTGGCCACCCATGGGTAGAAACCACTACCAGACACGCCCATGCTGCCCAGTATCATTTCCTGGAATTTGATGCTGATAGTCAGGCACAAACTTCCTCTGCTCACAGATCTGCTACTCCCAGAAACCCTCCTGGCCACCTCTGATGCTTGGAGCCCCCTGGTTTCGCTTTCATAGGGGTACCCCTGAGCCAGCAGAAACCCTGGACATCTTTCCTAACACGATTAGGACAAGGCTATGTTGGTATGGCAACACTTGCAACCTGATGCAGCTCTGAAAAGCCTTTTTCAGTGATTTGTAGTCAGACTACAGATTTGCCTTGCACACCTGCCTGCAGGCAGGGGATGTGTTTTCGCTTTTACCTTCTTATGAAATTTTTTTGCTTGTCTGCTCAGTGCAGAGCATGGATTGGGCCATCCTCTGTGGGTAAATGAAAGGAGAACAGCTAGAAAAGGGGCTGGTGAGAATCCTTACCTTCACTGCCACAGCACACTGGCTGCAGCAGCCAAAACACTAGTGAACATCTGAATAAGAACAGCAGGTTATTTCCCATGCTCCCCCCCCCCCCCCAAAAAAAAAGGAGGGACAGGAAATAAACAATGACTGCCTGAGTCACACTTCTCTCCTTGAACATTAAAGCTAAACACCGCAATACAAGAATAAACTTACAAGACAGCCTTTGCAGACATTATTAATTTGCTACAAAAGAACGAAAATGCTATTCCGTACAGAGAGCGCCCGCGGGCCTTGTTCAGGGTACCTCTCATGGACATCAAGAGGAGCTCGCCTGAGAAAAGCCTGCAAACTTTGATCCATAAATAGAATCCCAAAATAACACATCTCGCCGTGGAAACTATTATTTAGGTTAATTCTGTTCTCTTTAAGGTGGTAGCAGGAGCTGCACCAGATACTGCAGAGATCAGAGAAATGCCATGCCTCGGCACCGCGCACGGGGTGGAGGAGCTCGGCTTTGCTCGGCCCCAGTCGCCCCGCTGCCCCGGAGCGGGGCCGAGCCTGGGCTGAGCTGCCATTAGCAACTCCACCTCAACAGGCGCACACCTGCAAGAGCATCCCGCACGGGCGTGCTATTCCCAGGGCCATTTCGCTGCTCCGTTTCGCAGCGATTCCCCGGCGACACGATAAGAGCCCCGGGCTGCCCACGGCGCGGCCCGCCCGCCCTGCCTCCCGCCCGCGGGGGCCCGCCCCGGCGGCTCCGGGCCGTACGCGCGCGTTGGCAATTGGGCGGCTGCCGCCGGAGCCCCGCTCGGTCTGGGCGCGCCGCGCCGGGGCCTCCGCTGCCTCCCCGGCCGCTCTGGCGCTCCGCGGAGCGCTGGCGCGAAGGAGTTAAGGCGGCCGGGACCCCGCCGCCCGCAGCCTCCTGACGTCAGCCCCGCGCACGGCGCAGGGGCCGCGCTGGCGGGCGGCGCGGGGCTCGGCGCGGCGGCGGCGGGCGGAGGAGACCCGCGGCGGGCGGCTGGCAGCGGCCGGGGGAGCGCGGGGCCGCCGCCCGCAGCCGCCGCCGGCATGTCCGCCAAGGAGCGGCAGAAGGGCGCGGTGACCAAGGACAGCGTCACCCTCCTGCCCTGCTTCTACTTCGTGGAGGTGAGTGGCCGCCCCCGCCGCGCGGGCCCCGCGGGAGCGGCGGCGGGCGCGGGCAGCGGCGCGGCTGGGCGCCTCGCCTCGCCGCCGGGAACGCCGCCTTCCCCGCGGACACGGACCTCGCCTCGGCACCGGTTCCGCACCGTCGGATGCAAAATCCCTCCGTGGTGCGTTGCCTTACCGAAATCGGCACCGGAGCCGCCACGAGGAGCAGGCATAAATTAACCGCTTCTTCGCGGGCGTTTCGAGGGGGAATTCTTTCTAAGAGTTACTCAGAAAATGAAAGGCTTGCTCAGCTAAATTGCGCTCTCTGTGTGCACAGGAACCGCTCGGAAGACATGTTTCGGGAAGGGCTGGCTTCTAGGCAAACGCCGCTCGCATTGCTTTGGTAGAATAAAAATCCCCTTCGTAAGAGAATGCTTAAGAAAACAGAAACGTTCTCAAAATGCTCATCAGTGCTGTGTTTTTACCGTCCCCGGGATTATGTGCTTCCTCTAAGAGGGCTAAAGATGTCTCTTAAAAATGGAACGAGGTTCTCGGCACCTCTTAAAGAGGAAAACCTGCTATGGCTGCTCAGCCGGTAGCAGGTGGAGTTGCAGAGGCACTAGCTGCCTGGTGTGTCACTTGGAGGCATTCAGCCCCCCTGGAAAGTACAGTCACTTACTTGCTTCTGTAAGACCATGAGTAGACATTAAGCTTAAGGAAATCGGTGTGAGGTGAATCTATTTAATGGCACAGCGGTAAGAGGGAAGTAAAAATGTTTTATGGATTGAGCAAAGTGTTTCAGGTGACCCTGCTCAGAGGGAGGTGACTGAAGCACCATGTAACTTAGCTCAGAGAGAGAGTGTGAAAAGAACGTGAAGACCTTAATGGTAAAATATGGTGTAGGTTAACTGTAACTGGTACACTAAATAAAAGCATAAAAATATATACAATACTTTACACAATATTAAAATATAAACACTGGGTGAAATACGAAGCAAAAATTATTTTCTTTCAGGTGCACTTGAAGGGCTTTGGAGGTTCTCTAGAAGGTAGAAGGGGTCAGGTTGAGAAGAGATTTTAGGTAACAGTGGAGTGTATCTGTCCCCTGTGCTCCCTAAGCACCTGGACATGGTCAGGAGCTAACCCAAAGTAAGCTGCACCAACTGGGAAGGTTTGCAGAGGCTGGTTATATGGAGGCATCAGACATTGATGTAATTAGGCCTGCTCAAGAAAAGCCCTTTGATGGAAGGCGCTTGCTGTGCCATATGTCTTACATTAGCTTTGCATAGAAGGGAGGGGTCAAGCTTAGAGAAGCCCCTAAAAATGTAGGGGTTCCCTCACTCTCTGTGCTGACTTTGTTGCTTTGGGAACCCAGACGGGAAGGGAAATGCTGGACCTCAGCTTGGGCGTAACTCTAATGCAGGAGATCCTGCAAGACACAACAGAACTGTGCTGTTTGGTGGGCTGTGCTGTGGCCTGCAGCAAGATGGGACAAAATACAGAGCAGCAACACAAAACGTGTCTGATGCTCAGAAGAGTGGCCTTATATAACATTAATTGCATACGTGTAGTTCCCCTAGGAGCTCCCTGTAGCTGTTACAGGGAATAAGGCGAATTTTATGAGCAGCGAAGAACTTAAGACTGGGCCCTGTGTACACTTCCCACATGAAGCAGGTGAGTTCTCTGCTTTGGAGACCTTCAGCAAGTCATTTACAGCTAGATCTAAAGGAGATGGAGAGCTCAACACTCAGCTTCTCTGAGAGGGAGTCAGAGTCCTTGCTTAACAGAGTGGTCTCCTAATGAACTGTTAGGACTTCTGTGGTGTTCAGTCACAGGTGCAGATCTAGAGGCTGCATGAGCCCTTCTTCCCCAGGAGTGAGTTCTAATTACTGAACTGCAGGCCCCTCTTGAACTGGGGAATATGTAGGTATTCAGTACAAGTAAAAGCAACATCAAGAGAAAAAAACTAAATGAAATACACCCGAGCCTCAACGTTGATTAGGAAATTCTGTGGTGAGTTATCAGCCCTCTCCCGTTACACAGTAGGAGGATTTGAAACCGTTTCCCACATTTTAGCTGAGTATTCAAATTGCTTGAGTGAAAGGGTGACAATTCATATGATATTTGGAAAGAAACACTTAGCTTGTGTTACTTGTGTACACCCACCCTGCATTTACCCACGTGCGCCCTAATTCTAGTCAGACTAATGAGAATGCCTTTCTAGAGATTTGTAGCACAGGCAGATGCCAGCACTTCAACAGCATCAGAAAAAGGACATGATGGCTTAGATTCTTTTGTTATGATTGGCTCAAGAACCAAAGACTCAGTTATACCTTATAAAGAGGGATTTAATCAGAGATAATTTAATTGCAATGAGAAGTTTGCAAGTGCAAGGGATAGAGGAGTCAGCCAGTGTGGTTGACTGCCATTACTATGTAGTATGGATTTCCTGTGTAAGCACGAGGTAAGTTCCTAATGTGACCCAACAGCAGCCAACTACTTAAAAACAAAGCTTACCCAACTTAATTAAGGCTCTCTGAATTTTAAAGCTTTTACTTTCATGAATGGTGGTTGAATGATGATGGGAAACAGGCTTTCCCCCCTCTCTCTTCTGATTGCTGATTCTTTTATGGGTTTTTTCTTCTGCCACTCATTCACTTCCATTTTCTCCCTATCCCTTTCATACCAGACAGCCCCTACCCACCCTGAATTACAGTAAAAAAAAAAAAAAAATCATATTAAGTTTTCACCTTCAAACAAGAAAATTAGGGTTTGCCGTCATCCACTTTGCATCAAGACCTAGGAAGTCTAGCCCAAAGGAAAAGGAGATTGTTTAGAAAATACATTACAAAAAAGTGCTGGTTTTTTACCTCAAACACTAGACAAAAGGAAAGACATAGAAGAAATGGTGTTGGATCAAGGAGGAAGTCAAAATTCCAAAGCAGTAGGAAAGGCATGTGTTTGCATTAAACAAATATTATACAGTTAAAGAGGGAAAAATATCTGTAATAACTAATATAATTCAGGCACACAGAACAAGTAAAGATGGATTCTCTGCTTCAGAAGGACCTTAGCTTTAGACATAGTAGCAAACAAATATAGATTTGACACTGTTTTCTGATATTAAGATCCTTAAGAATGTGTAATGAATGAGACTAACTACTGTAAACAAATGTGTTTGGTGGCAGCAACTTTCAGGGTTGGATGAAATATGATTACGTAGAATGTAACTTCAAAAGAAATACTCTGGGACTGATATTGTTTTCAGTCTAATTTAAGAATAATTCCAACTAGCAGATTTTACCAACAACAGAGTTAAAGCATAAAACCAATATGCCTCACAAGATCATTGATATCACTAGAGCTATTCTTCATTTACACAGGAAAAGCGAAAGGAGAATTGGGCTAGAGCTTTGGAAAACATAGAAATGAAAAGGAAATAAAATGAAGAGAGGAACCTTCTGAAAAATGTGGATGGGTCATTCTCTAAAAATGTCAGATGCAGACAAATGAGCATTATGAAATAAATGTTAACACATTGTCAATTGCATATTTTTCAAGTTTCATGATTCATAAAATAACTTGGTGATTTATCCTATGTATCATAAGGATGTTTTAGAAGTTATTTTAAAACACTGGTAATACTTCTGCTTAGCAGAGCCTCTGATCAGCACACTCCTGAGAGCTGAGTAGTTTTAGATTGCCTTGTGCATCACGCTCACCTGAAGTACATGGTAATCAGCACTGCCAGACAGTTTGGCCTGTTTTATTCTAATGATGCTTGTGGCATTTTAGGGTTCTGTAGACTGTATGGGTTATCTGAGCTTCATGTGCATAGCTGAGAAAGACAAAACTTGCTATGAAAAGTCTAGTGAGAATTTATTGCCTCTGGGAGATATGGAAAGTGAGTATACCTGGAGTAAGTTTTGCTTTTTGTTAACTTTCTTTTCTGCATATTCAGAGTATATCACAAGTATATTCACTTACAGAAGAAATATGGGTGTCTCGCATTTTAATATGAATCTGGAAAACTTCCAGGGTTATGTAGTTTCTGTTTGTGGCAGAATGGTCAGACTTAAGAGGTAGGACAGCTGCACATTTCTTCTTAGTGAAGGAAAAGACTGTCTTCACCCATGCTATCCCACTTCAAAAACTCCTGGTTTAAATTCTGGTTTCACAGAATTCACTATGAATTTTGCCTTTCATTTCAGTGTCACTATTGCTTCATCCAGCGCCCCAAATGTGGGAATGCAAAAGGCCAAGGTGTTGTCAATCTGAGTGATTTGATGCACTTACTCTTCAGCTAAACTGTGGTCCTGTGGCACAGCCTTCATCTGTTGGTTGCTTAACTTCCATGGACTAAAATCTGAGACATTTCAGACAATGTCCCTTGTACAGTTATTTCCCTTATTGTCTTCTAGACATTGTGTATGATGCATGCATACTGATACACGTAGCTTCTTTTTCTACATTTTCCAGAGCACAGCCAGGAGTTAATCACACCAGGATTGTTTGGAAACACTTTTCAGTACTGGAAGACCACTTATTTTTCTTGTTCCCCAAAGGAGCTGGAATTCCTACCAGCAGAAAGCACAAAGATTTGTTATAACTGTAGGGCTGCAAAACACAGGGGGTCATCAGCTTGCATTGAAATAAGTGCATGTAGAGAATGTTCACTGTGTCTCAGCACCTCATATGCTTTATTTCTGTTTGTTTCTAACATACACTGACAGAGCTAAGCTTGAAATGTCCAGTGTTTGTACACATCACTCGGTAGCTCAGTGCCACTTCTCAGTCACGTCTAGAAGTTTTTTTCAGCTATTCAGCCATGCATGACCCACCACATTTAAATTATGCACTTTGTCACTTGCAAGTCCTGTATAGGTGTGACTGCAAGAGACACAAGAAGTCAAGGGAGTGCAGTGATTAGAGTAAGAGTAGAGGGAGAGTAGGCTATAGGGCTGAATCTTTCTTCTTAAGAACAAGAAGTGTGGATCTAGGGTAAGAGTTAAACTAAACTGCTGTGTCTTGGAGGCACAGTGTAGTCACATTCCTCTCTAGATTTTCTCTTACGCTTAAATTAGCTTTAGGGGGGAGAAAAAAACCAACAGAAAACCCAACTGTAGAAGATAAAACTATCCCCATATTGTGGAAGTAGCATAATACTTTCCAAATACATTGCTTTTTCACTCAAGAGTCAACCGTGTGTGAGGGGAGGGGAAGGAGGAGAAATACATTTAAGTCTGCTCAGTGAGCTGACCTTGTCATGTGGCTCACTTAGAGAGGATAGATGTCAGATTTGTTTATAACAGTGCATTAGAGACCAGCATCCTCAAAATATTAAGGGGCTATCTGAAACGTGAGGAGGCTGCTATGCATTCAAAATAGCTATACTGGCCAAGTCATCAACATTATATCCTCCACATCACTTCTGTGCTTATAGAAGAGCCGTACAGCCTGCACACTACCAGCTTTTAGCAGAAGATGAGCAGAAAGGCTAACAAAAGGGGAGGTGTCGGGCCTATGCCAAGGCTGTCCTGGGAGAAGAATTGTAAATGTCACGTTAGATCTCCCTCTGTGTTTGGCTACTTGCTTGGCAAGCATAAAGTTTGAGTAGTTCATGGTGGAAGAAGGCCCTGCTTCGTTATCAGCCCTGCACCATCCTCCTGACCTAATAACCTCAGTGGTAAAAGCAGGCCTAAATATGTTAGAAATTAAAGGAGATTCACTTTTCTGTTCTTCCAAAAATTTATATCCCTCTGTGGTTTTTTTCTATAATTGTTAGAAATGTGTTAGTCTGCAGCCAAAACGAATAAAGAACAGCCTGTTGTGGAACCTTACATACACAGGAGCTGAGCTGTTACAAACACTGTATCTTGACTGATGATCTTGTCACTTAAAAATTCAGTTTGTAGGAAGAAGTTCAGAAGTGGCAAAACAGCATAGGAGTAAGGCACGGGAGGAGGGCTGGTACCCACAGAATTATTTTTGTGTGTGTGTATGGAAACCAGTGTGTTTGAGAGAGTAGAATAAATTGTATTGTGTAGGGATGAGCAGCTTTCTCCCCTAGAGATAGAGTTTTTGAAGAAACTTTTAGCTGAAGTTTGGTAACACTCTAAACCAAAAATAACCTTTTTTTGAGCTGTTGGTGTTCTTGATTTCCCATAACCTTGCAACAGGAGCATAAAAGAAGTTTCATAATCAACAGTATGTGAGATATCCTAAATCTCATTGTTTGTAGTTATTAATTGATTATACCTAATCACTGATTTAATTAATAATCATATTTAAATGTAATAATAATTAATACAATCATTTATGTTTGAAGTCACACTGAAAAGAAATGTATTAATGATATTTTTTGTGTTGTAAAATTTCTGCATTAGGATTTGCTTTCTATTTAAGCACAGATACTTACTTAAATAGAAATATTTTTAAATTATTTTTAGATTATATCTGCCTGAGAATATTTTTGTTAAACAATTCTTATTTTGTTGCTTTCTCCCTGGGTAACTGCTGCTTCCCATATATTTATCAAATAAAAGAAATAAGCAACTTTTAGGATTAATGCATTCAGCATGACTCTGAGATTTCTGAAATAAATAGAAATTTTATCACTGATGTATCAGCTCTATTTTTGGTCTTACACATAGTGAGAGGTTTTCTATTAAGATTTGGCAAAAGATCAGGAGGTTTGAGGAGTTGCACAAAGATATCTGTTGTATTTCTAAAGCTAGACTCTAATTAGCAGTCACCAAACAATTAAATTAAACTCTAAAATCAATGCTGGAAATAAAGATAACTTAATTTTCCAAAATGGTAATGATAATGGATTTCAATGACACCTGGGATTTGAAATTAAACTGAGAGTTGAAATTAAATCCAGTAGTGTTAAATAGAGAAGAAGACTGACCATCGTATCATGTCTCTGCATTAGTTTCCACAAAATTTAGACAATGGTGAGGTACAAATCTTTTAGAGAAAAGAACAGTTCCTTACAGCTTTGGACAAGATGAAATCAGGATCCAAAAAAGAGACAAAAAGCAGCAGAAACTTGAGTTCAGAGAGAAAAGCAAAAAATCTTTTTTAGAGAAGCAAATCTTAGACTTCTGAAAAGCCTGAATGCCTTCTCTTATAAACCTGAGGCATTTAAGAATTCAGTTTAGAACATAAAAAAAATCTACAAACCTGACTTTTTAGGTCAAGCAAGTCCCTTGCGTTACAGCCATCCTGTGCTTAGTACTATCTCTCAAAAGTCCTCATGACAGCCCAGTTTGCAATGCATTTGAGCTTGTGCTTGGTCTTAATCCCAGCCCTGCACAACAGTCTCACTAAGGGTGAAGGAACAGCACTGGTGCAGCAGGAGCCATGGATTCTCAAAACCAAGAGAAAATGGCAGAATTGGGGCCAATACCATTTCTTCTTCCTATTTCTGGAAGGTATTCAATCCTAGTTATGATCTCAGCATTCACTCCTGTCAGGATAAGAGAGACCTGCCCTCCTTCCATTCTCTCCTCCTGTCTTTTGTGAATCTCACAGCAAAATACAACAGGACAACAGCCAGGGTGGTTGAGAGCTGCAATCACTGTTACTTGGCTAAGAATAGGAATACCTTGTCTCCTCAACCCACCACAGCCCTCTTTTTTGTCTCATCCATCTGCTATACCTTGTCATTTAGACCATCAGTTCTTTGGCACAAGGACTGACATTTATTATACATTTTAATAGAATCTTCGACAATGCCACAGCCTTGCAGTGCAAACACAATATAATTATTAAACAGAGCATACTTCTACCAAGTACTCGGCTGGTATTTTTTCCATGAGGAGAAACTGATGGCATTCATTAGGTATCTCTTTGAGGCAATCCTGTTTATTTACTTGATTGCTTACAGAGATTCTGTGATTCCTGGAAAACAGGAGAAACACCAGGAGACAGCTTCCATGCTCAGGAACTCCTTGCTTGCTGTGGAAGGGTTGCAGAACAACCTAAGGATCTAAGAATTTCATGGCCATCCAAGTCTAGAAATTATTTACAAAATATAAAAGATCCAAATAGTGTATCAGGCATCCCTTAACCCATTTTGACAGGTGGGCTAGTTATGCTGGTTTTATTCTACATCTGGCTAATCATGTCTTGACTTCCTCTGAAAGCTACATACATACTGTTTCTCTCTTTTCTGTCTATCTTTCTTACAGGCAGGTAAAACTAATCAATTCCACAGCCAGCATCCAGTCTTGAGGAAAATCACTCAAGTCATTCCAGCCAGCACACTGAGCAGTGACTTCAGTATTCAACTATAATTACAAGAGAGTCATTTCATTTTTTCCCTCTACTTTGTCTGACTGAAATACAGCCCAGGCCAATCACTTTTGTAAGCCACATTTAAAGAGTGTCTGCTGGTAGCCATCAACAGAGCCCAATACACCACCACCACCGGATCTGGATACGAGTTCACGATAAGAGATAAAACCTGTAGTGTATTTCAGCAAAACAAAGAGAGGTCACATAACTGCAACCTACAAAACAGGTTCACACATTTGAGTATGTGAAACTACGTGGTTGCACTCTCACAAAGCCCATGGATTTTAAGATGGTATTCTCCTGAAGATAAATATGGACTCTGCTTAGTTAAGTGCTGGCAAATACATGACTTAGATGTCTAACTTTGAGTGTACAGTTTTAGAGAAAGAGAATTTATAGAAGCTACTGATTCCCAGAGAGTTTTTAATTATGTATGTATGTAGTTGCATATTCTTTCAAGGTAAGAGAGAGATGGGGGGTGAGAGTGCTTATTTGTTTCCTTTTATTTTGGTTTGACCCTCACTGTCTCCATGGTGTCATTTAAGAAACCGTCAATATCTGGTTGCTACTGACTTGCCTGTAACACTTGCAGAGAGAATGTTGGGTTTAGTGAAGCTTTGATTATTTGGAAACTCTCCCAAGGGGAGGGAGCACCTTGAATTAGAAATTTAGAGTTCTGCAGAGACTCTGTGGAATAGTGAAGTTAAAGGTCCTACATTTTAACTCAAGAGCAAGCAGTTCAGTGTTTCCTTCAGAACAACAGGCTCTGTGCCTGGTGGAAGGCCGGAGACAGAAGTCAGTGCCCCAGATGCTGAGCTATCCAAAGGACAACCTTGTGCTACTTAAGGTTCTATCCACTCCAGTAAGATCTTCCTACTAATGCTTGACCTTCCACTGCCCCATCTGCCAGACCTCTGCTGTCATGCCAGACCTGCATTCCTGCATTACAGAGGGTGTAATGTGGAGGAGTTACAAGTGTAGGGTAAGAGGTGGGGAATATGCTGATACTGGAGACCTCAAGGCTATGAACAGCTCACCCAGTGGTCAGACAAAGAAATGCAGAACTGCAGCTGGCAAAACTGATTTTAGGGGTAACAGTATGAAGGACAAGCATCCAACATGTGTAAACCATGCCACATATAGTAAATCGAGATGTAATGTAAAAAGACAGACCAAAAGAGAAAGAGCAAGGTGTAAAAGTGCATCAGCAAATGAAAGTGAACCCAAGTGGTTCTTAGAGTGAGGAAGAATCAACATCAACTCTTCCTGACAAAGGATTTGGGATTTGCTATACTAGAGTCAGAAATAGCTTATTTTATACAGAATAACTACTTGTCACTACTAGATATAGATACAAAAATCACAAAGAGTTATACCCTACAAAGATATGGGAAAGTAAAACAGATTAGGCATAGCCTAATTTCTAAGGTCATTGGAAAAACTTCTGTTACAATTAAGCCAAATAAAAACAAAGCTCCAGGCAGGAAGACAAGTACAGTCAAAGCATGTTTGACAAGTCCCAGTCCTGGGTCCTTGCAAACTCAGTGCAATATTTGTGGCTTGTTAGTAGCCATGACAATACTGTCTTTAGTGGCTTAGCTTTACAGGTTCCTCTTTTCATGCATTTGAAGTCATGGAAAACTAATCACAGGGAAGTTTAACAGAAGGATTTCTATCTCCCTGGAGCTGGCCCAGGAAGTTTGGGCCTGGTGAAGGGTTTTGGGCAGGACCAGCATGGCTTCCGTGTGTAGGCTATATCATATGACCAGTAACAAATTGTGCTGGCACTGTGGGTCCTGGATAGTCTTAATCCTCACAAGTAGACCAGGAGCACCCCAAAACAGCCCAAGGAGCAATCACAGAATGTCCCACAGAAGAGTGATGGGCAGCCTAAAGAATTATTATCTCCTACCTCTGAACTCCTCTCACAGCCATCTCTTCTTTCAGCTCTCTGCAATATGGGATACGTGTCTTGTGGTTCTTGGCCAGAAGGAGGATTTGTTACATATCCTATCAGTTCAGAGTAGTTACTGTGCTGCCAAATGCTTTCAGTTTGTGCTGCACTGTGTAACATACAGGACCTTTTATTTTTCTCCTTACAAGATCTCTAGGTATTTACATCCTTGTTGAGCTCTTGGGAATAGAGATCATGTTTTCTTATTCCTGGACAATCCCTAGCTCAATACAGCAAAATCTTTTTCAATATTAATAGCATTAATTTTAATTAATAGCAAAGTCCTGTGATTTATTAAAGGCTCTTAACTTACAGTTTAAGAAAATAACAGGAGGAAAAGGAAAAAAAATATTTAAAAAACAAACAAACAAAAGAAACAACCACAAAAAAAACCCCAAATCAAACCTTTTCAGCAGCTGTGCTGGTTATGGTCCTGACTATAAGACTCTTAAGCCAAACAGAGTTTGACCACTTGGATCAAACTCTACATTTACAGGTCTAAATTACAAGCTAAACAGGGATGTTTCTCCGTTAGCCAACCAAGGAAGTAAGAGTATAAAGACATTACTCAAGATACGTGAACTGAGGTTGGGGGTTTTATTATTCTAATTAGGAACAGGAAAATTCCTATTCCATTTTGTAATTAAAACAATACACATTCTACCATCTAATTATATTTGACATTTTCAAGGTGTTAGGAGCTGGTCTATAATTACAGAACTACTGCTGCCTTAAGCAGAACACTCCATAAATATTCATATATTAAATAGCCAGTTATACTGTTTAGAAGATTATAGAAACATTTGCTTTTCTTAAGAAATGTTAGACTTTCAGAAGACATATTTTCTATTTGTATTTTTTAAAAGATGGGAAGAAAAATGTCCTGTGGCATCTGACATACTGTATATGGCAAATTGACTATAAACCTATTCATTAGTATTGTAAGCAGTTACATTGGAAACTCATTTAAAATTATTTCTTTTCTTTTAGCAAAATGGGTAATTACAGTCAGAAATAATATGGGAGTCCTGTAGTGAAGTCATAAGACAGTAAAATGCAATTCTTACAATTCTTTCATTTTGTAATTAACAATAAAATTATAGCATTTATCCACATCTTTTCTTTTAGTGTCTCATAATAAAATATCACTTCATATATGGCCTATTTTTGATAGTTCAGTGTTGCCATTTAAAACAGTTGCCTGCCTAAGAATACCATAATCAAAGTAGAGGTGAACTTGTGGGTAGTGCAGAGCCTGTTGTTCGAGGAGAGGCTTTCCTTTTCTTGACATTAGAGAAATGGAAAAATACACAATGAAGATGAAACTCTTGAGTACAAGGCATTCCATCAGTGGGCCTGTTTGTTTCCATTCTAGGAAACGAACCTTTGGAGACATCTAGATAAAGGGCATAATTTCTGAAAAGAAGGGCAATAGGCACTTTGCCTATTTTGTCGGTTTAGCTTATTGGAATATGTTGTGTCCTGTTATAAGATGCTTTGCCCCATGGGACCTGGATGCTGGCTAAGTCATTAGGTATGACTTTCAAATAGTTAATAATAAAAACACTTTTTGCAAGTGTTTCAAGAGTTGAATACTGTGAAGTTGTGATACATGTGAGTTCAAATACTGTGCAGAATATTGGTGTCCCTGCACAGCAGGGCAGCATTCTGGTCAGGGGGCTCCTTATCCCACACAGCTCCACAGTCTCTGTGCAGGCAGGTGTGGAGAGAAGGGCGCCCAGTTCCACAACAATCTTAATTACTCCCAGAGTATGAAGACTTTAGGGAAGCCCTCTTTCATCCCTGCACATCTGTATAATGACTAGAAACAGTCTAGCCCGTGCTGACTACTCATGCATGCTTGAATTATAGCCCACCAGGGACTGCATCCAGCAGGAAGTGAGTAGTATTACATAATGCATCCAGCTAAAGAGATGGACTTCTTCCTGTGATGGATGGGAAGAGGGACTCAGTTTAGTTATATTGTATAGAATTATTCCATACATATGACAGATTATAGAAGTTACGTACTATCTATTCACATAATATGCATTACATATGGTTTATTTTATATGCTATACATAATACGTATGTGTAATATAGTATGTGAGTGCAAATATACATATATGTTGGGTTATACACACACACACACACAATCTGCTGAAGCAAACTTACTAGATGCCAATACACATTGCCTCCCTTTCTACACAATCACAGCCTCTATACTATGTGACATTACAATGCAATTGATTTGAACACAGCTAACCAGGCAGGCAAAATTCTTCCATTCTTCACCTTCAGATTTTGCTTAAAACACTTTGAAGATACAACTCTTCAAATCTGTCCTTCGGCACATCAGAGATAAGCTGTTCTTTTCAAACAAAAACTAAGACATTCTAAAAAATGTTTCAGTGAAATTTAGCTAGAAGTTTCCTTCTTTAACCACCCAGAATTATATTTTATGCACAAAAAGTCTGCAGTTTAAAAGCACAGTATTTGAAAATCTGAAATTGGCCAGTTAAGGCAAGAAACCATTGTCCCTCTGCCATATATAGCAAGTTTTATTTATAATTTTACCAATATACGTATTTATCCAATTTTACCTCTGCTTATTTATTCCATTGTAGAGTGGGATGAATGACACTGATTTTAATCAATCCATTTTTGTAAATGTGTGCTGAACATTGCAAGAATATAATGTAAATATGCCTGAAATTGTGTTAGGATAATCCCCATTTCTCATAGTGCGAAGTGCTTGATGTAAAAGAGGAGAGTTTTTTTCTCAAGAGATGTGAAACAGCCTGTCCTGATTCTAGCTGGGATAGAGTTAATTTTCTGCCTAGTAGCTGGTACAGTGCTGTGTTTTTGATTTAGTATGGGAATAATGTGATAACACACTGATGTTTTAGTTGTTGCTAAGTAGCGCTTATTCTAAGTCAGGGATTTTTCAGTTTCCCATCCTCTGCCAGTGAGCAGGAGCACAAAAAACTGGGAGGGAGCTGACCCAAACTAGCCAAAGGCATATTCCATACCATAGGACGCCATGCTCTTTATATAAACTGGGGGAAACTGGCCAGGGGAGTATGATCACTGCTTGGGGACTGGCTGGGCATTGGTCAGCAGATGGTGAGCAATTGCATTGTCATCACTTGGCTTTCTTGGCTTTCGTTTCTCTATTTTTGTTATTCTCCTTGTCATTACTACTACAATTATTATAGTATTATAATATTTTATTTCAATTATCGAACCATTCTTATCTCAACCCATGGGTTTTTAAATTATTGAACCATTCTTATCTCAACCCATGGGTTTTACTTTTTTTTCCTTCCTACTGGGAGGGGGAGGAGTGAGCGAGTGGCTGTGTGGTGCTTAGTTGCCGGTTGGGGTTAAACCATGACACAGCCTGATGAGATTTTAATGATGTTATCTGTGTAAGTGATGAATCCATTTAGTAGTTGCAAACTTTTACTTTTCAGCTGCAGCTAATAGTGAGGAAAAGTTAATGTGATAGCTGTCCTAAAAAGATGAAAAGGAAGCAGATAGGCAGTTCACATCATATTATCCATAGGTACTTTCATTGCAGTAGAGACACAGGGAAGCAGTCATTGCATCTCTGTGGAGGAGTAGGAAGTTGTTCTAATGTTGCCTTGTTCAGGCAGGACTCTGGGAAATAACAAACAAAAAATATTTCTAAGCATTTAAGAGGATACAGAGAATAATCAAATGCTGCTGGTCACTCCTGAATGCCCCAATGCCCACCCTGGGGGCAGGACTGCCCTCTCTGTTCATTTATAAACCAACGGCCTCAGAATGCCTTTTTGCTGTTTCTTCTCTTGAACTACCTCCTTCCACAGAGGCTTACTGGTTGAATCTGTGCTTTCAGGAGCTGGTGGCAAGCTGAAGTGAATTTACCCCCAGAGGTGCCAGCTTCACTCCTAATAAATTACTGGAAGTAATTGCGAAGGTTAAAATCACTAAATAGCTACAGGATAAAAGAATTGTGAACCATAGTCATCATGGTTCTAAACAGACTGAGTCTTGCCAAAGTTAATTGCTCTTTTGATAGAATTAAAAAATGAATGTGTGAAGGCAGAACACCAGATTATCCTGTATTTGGATTCTAGTGAAGCACTGGATACTGTTTTTCATTAACTGTTACTTTGAAACTTAATGAAAACTGGCTTTGATACATGACAGGCTTGCTAAAGGACCAAAACCGTGATGATGAACAGCAGAATGCTTGAGGCCTCACATGGGAGACTGCAGTCCTGGTACTTTTTTTTAAATAAAAAAATAATCTAAGTTTGTCAGTTAATGATTCATAGATGAAAAGGCTAAATTATGTGGCCTGAAGATTGGACTGGGTATTTTGACTAGTTTGGTAGACAACAGGGTTGTTTGATATCAACTGAATAGTATCATCTCTAGAGAATTAATTATTTAAAGATGGTAAAATGGATATGACAAGGAGCAGTGAGATGTAAATAGCAAGCATCATGCAGATTTATTAACAGGCTATGTTGTCTTTGCAAAAGCGTTGCTATTACATTTCCCAACAGTAATTTGTTGCTTTCTTCTCTTCTAGTTGCCCATACTGGCATCTTCTGTTGTTAGCCTCTATTTTCTTGAACTTACTGATGTCTTCAAGCCAGTTCATTCTGGATTTAACTGCTATGACAAGAGTTTGAGTATGCCATACATTGAACCTACACAAGAGTCTGTCCCCTTCTTGATGTTGCTTAGTCTGGTTTTTGCTGGACCATCAATTACGGTAAGTTTGAGGTGCCACTGTCACTTATTAAAGATTCTGAATAGAGTTTCAGTTGGCATAAAGAAAATAGCTGCTTTGGTTTCAGTTAGTCTGCAGAGTGTCATCCAGGCTAATTACCTTAGGATTTTAAATTCATCCTTTGTTCTGTAACAGAAGGAGACACACCCCTTAAAACATTCCTTGCAGCACTTCATCTACTTGCACTATCCTGATTGTGGGCATTAACGTTAAGAAACAGCATCTATAGTTGGGTAAGAATAGCTTGAGTCATTCTGTAATCCTGTACAAATGTTTGAACTTTTACAGATGGGACATCTCCATACTCTGAGATACGCCAAAAATTCAAGATTTGTGGGAAATGGAAGCCTTTCATTTACAGCCCCAAACATGCCACTTTTGTTAGAACTAGCTTTATTCAGTGAAGGTATATCAACCATGTCAGTGAAATCAATTACACTTTCCCAAATGGCACTGGGACTCCTCTAAATTGCAAGTTAGTCATTAAGAACAGTCAAAAGGAAGCTGGTTTAATCTTTAACCTAAAGGGAGGAGATGATTTCAGCAGAAGTGTTCTGTCAGAATATGAGCAGCTGAGTCACTATTTTACAGAAAAAAAAAACGTAAATTGTCTGGTATAGGTCAGTATTGTCCTTGCTGCAATTGCTGTGTCAAATTAAAAAGAAATCTAGACTTTTACCATACTAGGGGGACTTAATTGTATCTGATTTTAGGCAGCTCAGATATGAGGCTCATTCTCACACCACTCCTGTTTGGCAAATGGGGAGTGAAATTCACCTTGAGTGGGTGATTCCATGCACCTAAAAAGCTGAATCAACCTTCTGAAAGGGTCTCTTCTCTCCCCTGACAGCAATGACTGCCATCTCGGCTAGGCACTTCTCTAAGGCCAGCTGCAAATATATTTCTGCTGCCAGCTACTCTGAATTCCCTTAAATTCAACCAGTTCATTCCTTTTATAACACTAGCCAATTTGCAATTACAAAATCTATAAAATGTGATGCCCATATAGAAATCAAGTGCTGTTGTCTCTTTGCTTTCCAGGATGTTTTTTGTTTGTCTTTTTTTAATCTGAACTCTTCTTACTGTGTTTGATTTTGGTTGCTTTAGAAACCATTTTTGAAGGATTTTGCACAACCATCAGGCTAAAAATTATACTCATTTAGGAAGTGAAAACTAAGACTCTCAGTGTTCCTGGTACAGATGCTTGCAGCAAACACCAAATACTGCGATAGAACCAAAACTTGGTGGTATTGCAGTTTAGCTGGGTTTCTTAAGTTTAGATAGTGTTTCTGGTAACAGCAAAGTAGACTTACCTGAGATAACTGTGGAAGGAATCTATCTAGGCTCACTTGGGCCACAGTAGAGGGGTAAAAGCCAATTGTTACTTCAGAGAGTTTAAGTCAGGCCTAGATAATATCAAGCACCTTCAACTGAGATGAAAGATGCCCATGTCATTATGGAGGGTTTATTAAGGGCTTTAATTACAGCTAAATTATTTCAGCATTGCATGAAATCATGCAGTAGAAAATGTTATTCTTGATTGAATCATTCTCCTACCAGCAGTACAGACAACTAACCAAAGCCAAACTTGAGCATGTCTATCCAGTAAAGAAAGCAAATCCTGAGGCTTCAAATTACAACTGCTTAAAAGCTGCAAGCCTTAGGGAGGTGTAGTTAATTTGTATTCCTGTGAGCATGAATGTGATGCTTGTGTTAGAGAATGGGTTCTGATAGTGTGAAATACACCACCTCCTTTAACAAAAGGCACTGAAGATGGTGTAGAGCATCAGCTCTCTATTATTCAATACCACTTTGGAAGTAAAAAACTAGGGGTTTTTGTCCAATTCTCCCCTTTTTCATTGGAAAAATAGATCATTGGAGCTCAATGCAAAAAAAATTTACAATTGTGCCACTGTCATCTTTTAGAGTTTAGCATTTTATAATTTAGTTTTCAGAACATTTCAATGAATTACACTTTATAAAACCTGTAAAATATAGAAAAGAAAGCATGAACTATGTGAGGAATTGAGGATCTCCAGTAACATGCTAGCCTCTGTCTGCAGATCATGTACTTGCTGCAGTATGAGGCAGAAGGTCATCAAGACAAAATACAGGTGGATTAAGCCACATTTTAAATATTTCCAAAGAATGTAAATAAGAAAAAAATAGGGGGGGGGGGGGGGAAAGGGGGGGGGGGGCAAGAAAGTAAAATTCTAGTCTCAATCCCTTCTTTAAGCCATATATAAATATTAGACTAGGACTTAATTTTTTTTCTGTATTATGTTTGTTGATATACTCAGTTTTTCTCAAGACTGGAGAATGTATTAAATCTATTCACTTTATAGTCATTTTTTTTACAACAAATCTAGCATTTTGTAATTTATTTTCCCAAGCAGTTATTACACAAGGATCTGTGTGGATCTGGGGCTTTATGGTTGTTTTTTTTTTCCTTTGGGTTTTTTTGCTCATTATTAGTGAGCAGCAACTGCTCTTAACCCAGTCTGTTCTGTAGCCTTGAAGTACTACAGAAAATTATTACCTGTATGATTGACATATGTCTTATAGCTTGTGCCATATACGAAATTTTCTGTATGTATTTATAAACCACAGGAGACTTCAGTGTGGAACAACTGGACTTCTATGAAATTACCAACATGGATACTTTATGTCTGGAATATAGATATACCTGAATTGCAATATGACTTCCATTTGCTCCAAAGAACTCTGAATCTTATCCTCTGACATATTTTCTCTCTAGTTATTAATTCAAAAATGTTAGTACCAGTTATTTAATCATATCAGTGTAGGTTCAAACCCTTGTCAGCTACTGACTAAAAACCTACTTAATGGTAACAGTGTGCTCTCTAACAGAGATGACCAGGAAATTAGATCACATTAATTTGGGAAATCAATTCACAAGTAGAGAATTCACTGCTGGCAGTTTTGGTCCTACTGCCTCTTCTACTGTGGGAGTTTGTTTCCTTGGAAATACCAGCCTCTGAATTTTCCTTGACATAGGCCTTGCTGTTTCCCAATTTTCTCCTCTATCACACAAGTAAATCTATCTCTCTGGTGTTTTTCCCTGTGCCAGACATTTCCTAGAGCTTGGATAAAAACTATTAGCGTTTCTCTGTTTTTCAAGTTTGAAATAGTACTGATTTCTCCAGAAGTTTCAGCTGTAAATTGATCAAATGGAGACAGATAATACTGACCACAGTTCTCTTCTAATTAAAATTCCTTACCACTGACTTTTCCATGTAATGAGACAACCTTCACTACTTCAGTATTTCTGGCAAAGGAAGGAAATTTCCATTTATAAAACCTTTAGCTAAAAAAGAGCAGGCTAAGCTTGTCCATTACATCTCCCTTCTCCTAGGGTGAGGGGTCTTAGCATGCACAATCTTGACTGGTAATTACAGCGGATTCAGCGTAATTCAGATGACTTAGCACCTCACTGCATTGTCAGCCTTGTGCATCGTATATATTAGTTTTCAATGCATCTGTGGATAGACAAGGTGAATCTCCTGTTAGTGATGAGAACTGCCTCATTAATTTCAGTATTTCAACCCAACCCTTATTCTGAGCTCTGTACAAGCCCTGTGCAGATTTCCAAGTTGTTGCACTATTTAACAGGGAAAACAATCAAACCAGAGACTGCAAATGTGTAAATGGATCTGGATTTTCCAGCCAGTAATACCATTTTTTTTTTCATTTATATTCTTCTCTTTATTTCTGTTCTAAACTCTTGTCTAGGGCTTCAGTCATAGTCTGTTTAGCTTGGTGTGTTCAGAGGGACCATAAGGACAGAACTTTTTCTACTGCTGTGGATCTGGTTAAAACCCAAGCCAAATTAAACAAATACAGAAGAGCAGGCTGCCACATAATTAGAAGCTGCAAGGGACTGCTAGGCTTGAGGCCAAGACTGAGTGCTAAAACCACCTCAGGAGCACTAAGATATTGCAATGGTTCTGGATTATTTTAGAGGAGATATCTTCTCATTATTACATTTTTATTGTAGAAGCATCAAATTTCAGCTGTGGATCAAGACCCCGATTCCACTTGCATTTTATTTCATTCTTGCCTACCCTCACTCAGGCTAAGTTCCATTACTGAATGTTTACATATTGGTACAAATCTTTTAAAGGCAAATACATGTCAGTGGATGGCATTGGTTGTAGTACAGTTATATTTCAGCCCTTTAAATTCAATCACTGTTTTCTGAGTAACTGCTACATTTAATTTAACAGCTCCTTTGTCATTGCAGATAATGGTAGGAGAAGGAATTCTCTACTGTTGCCTGTCCAAAAGAAGAAATGGGATTGGAACAGAGGCCAATATTAATGCAGGAGGATGCAACTTCAATTCTTTTCTAAGAAGAGCTGTCAGATTTGTTGGTGGGTTTCAAATGTTAGTCACAAAACAGAGCTTTCCATATACATTCAGTATTCAGCATGCAGGTTTCCTTCTCTGAAACAGCCTTTCAGAACAGTGCAGGCTGTCACTAGCATAGATCTTATTCTGCCAAAAACCATGAGAAGAAATCATCAAATGGAGCGACAGAGCAGCCCCACGCTCAGTAATGCAGCATCTACGCTCTCCCTTTTCCCTTTCCTCTCCTGTACTATTGTCAGTGTTTCTAAGAGAATAATTTGTTTTTCCTTCGCTGCCCACCTTGAGCTGGCTTTCTTTCAGTGGTTTCAGTGTATAGTTTCCCCTGCCTGTCTTCAGTGCAGCATCAGGATCCTGACACAGTATTCAGCATGACAGTAAAAACCTGACTGAAACAGTAGTTTTGACATTATTTTTCTGGAATGTTTGTCTACCTCTTGGAAAATGAAAGGTTTATCTACCTCTTGGAAAAAAGCTAGAACCTGGCAGCCTAATGATAGAGAGGAACATGTTGAATTATTTTATTTTGCTTTGTTTTAATTGTTGTTTACAAAAACTGAACTTGAAGAGGCAACTGCCCTTTGTTCCCCTTCTTACAGTTAATTTCCTCTACCAATGAGTGGCTAAAGGAAAGGTTTTCTCTGTTCCAGAAATCCTTCATTAGAATGGGCAGCCTAGGCAAAGACAGCCTGCAGGACAGCAGCCTGAAAACCTGGTATACTAGCCTTCTGTAGTGTGGCAAGCAGGGAGGTAATGACAGGAGAGGTTATACAGTCTATAACCAGTAGAGCATCCTCTTAAGAGCAGCAGTGAGGAAGCGAGCAGAGGGGGTGGTAGATTACAACATGAGCAAGGAGGACTGTAAAGATACCCCATGCTCTTCACTTCTCCTGTATGGCATCCCATTCCATCACCAAAAAAGACAAGCTCAAAGATGCATGAATTTCATTCTTGATTCATACTAGGAATTCACAGATGCCTTCACATTTTAATGACTTTAGCATTCTTTCACTTTTAAGATGAAAAATAAATCTATTTATATGAATACAAGTAGGGAATTAGAGGTAAATCTTCAGGGGAATAGCAGTTGAAAATAGTAAAACAAGTGCATTTACTTCAACTGCCTTATGAATTTGGCATTATTAACCAGACAGAAACATTGATCAATTACCAAAAAGCCTGAAATATTTGGACTCGTGGCAAGGACTTGATACTCAAGAAATATCAGAGGTGTGAAGACAGCCAGAGGCATTGCCAGCTGATGAGTCCTCGGTGGTAAAAAGAGAACAGGTCCTCAGAGCAGTGATCTAATGGGCAGCTGTATCTCAGTACTGGATGAGCACATATGCTCTCCTCAAATTGTTGGCTGTCCTTTAGTCGGTTCAGAAAACTGCTTTCCAAATTGAAGCAGCTCCAGTGTAGTTCACTTTTATTAAAAGATGTTGGAGGACATCAAGCCATCAAAACACAATGTAAAGCATCAACAGGAAGAAAACAAGCATAAATAATTTTTTACATTAAAGAATTCAACTTTGCAGTAAGCTTTCCTAAAAAAATACATCTTATTCTTCAGCTAAAGTCTCTGGAGTCCAATGAATTCTGTTGAATGTATTTTGTCACAATGAATTCATCTAATTTATGCTTATAATAAAGTTAACAAGCTCTACTGATTTCTTCCCTAGGTGTTCATGTGTTTGGCCTTTGTTCTACTGCTCTTGTTACTGATATTATACAACTATCAACAGGATATCAGGCACCATATTTCCTGACTGTTTGCAAGCCTAACTATACATCCTTAAATGTGTCCTGCTCAGAGAATTCATATGTTGTGGAAGATATTTGCTCAGGAGCTGATACCAGTATTATTAATGCTGGAAGGTTGGTTCTATCCTTCATTGTGTACATTTTTAAGTATTTATTTCTTTTTTATTTTCTCTCCCACTTTCAAGATTTTTTTCCTAGTTAAAGTGTGAATGAGTTTTGTCATTTTTCTATAACAAAGGTGAGGCATAAGTGTCTTTTTAATGATGTTTAATTTTCTGTATTAGGCTAACAGTGGGCTTGGAAGACTTTGTCAGATTCTGATTCTACTCACTAGTAGCTTGTTATTTACCCTCCTTCAAAGGAGACAATTTCCTACACAATTATTAATATGTATAGCTTCTACTGCTTTTCCCAGTGGGATCTGCCCATAACAGGCAGGGGAAGAAGTCACCAAAGAAAGTATTTTATCTGAGACCTCTGTGTAACATCCATTACTGTTCTGGCATTTTGGTCTTAGTTTGTGAGGCGTGGTTTGGGGATTTGTTGGAGAAGTTTGTTTTCTCTTTCTTTAGTTGATTACGTTTTTTGTATTGACAACATTGAAAAAATCCCTTTATTAGAGGAAAGACCACAACAGTGCATATCTGTGTGTTCCCAGACACATGCCTTTTCTTTCACAGTATTTCTAACTGGTGGTTTATCCTCCTTGATCATTTAGTCTTTAGCCTCCCTACTTAGATAGCCAGGAGAGAAACTGTTTACAATAGCAGGTTTTGGACATGCATATCAGTCAAGATATAAACCAGATCATATACCTTAATTCTAAACAAGCTCAATATGACAAAATAGTGATAATTCAATTACTGATGACAGGTCATAGATTTAAACAAGTAAGTTGTACTGTTCCAATACATCTGCTACTTGTTAGTTCAAGGCCTTCATTAGTATGAAGTGTCCTAAATATAAGAACTACACTACTGAGAAGTCATGAAGCTCTTCACTGACTACAACTGTCTTCTCTATTTTTTCCTCACCAGGTTAACCTTTATTGACTGTTAGTCATTGAATGTTTGAATGTTTCGCAGTCTTTCAAAATTTTGGTGCTTTTTTTAATCTCCTGCTCTCAAAAAAAGTTACAGCAAAATTATAGAATGTTTGAAGTGACTACAGTTTCAGTCTCTGACTCAGCTGCCTAATTTCTCTGTGCACCTGATTAGTAGACATGAAGCTGTGTTACTTCTGTCACATCCACTTCACCAAAGCTTTGCACTCCTTTCTAGTTCTGTATGCAGCCCCAGATGCTAGCTTGTGATGCTTCATGGCATTACATTTTTGTCACATGGATATTATTAAAATGTTCTGTCCATATACTAAGGCATCTCATCCCCAGTTTGTTTGCCTTTCCATTTATTTCAATGGTCAACACACTTGGGAATCATCAAATCATTCACTTCTTAAGTATCTTCCAACAATCTCATAATCTGTCTTCTTTCACTGGGACAAACCAATTTCACTGATGTTTAAAGACCCTCAATTATTTGATGCATTTGGTCCTAAATACGTCTAGTGGGCATTGATCAGTTTTCCATATCTTTGCAATTTATATATATGGTCTTGATCTGGAGCTGGAATGAAGGATTGTAGCTCTATTTGGCCCAAATAATTTGGTGACAATAATTGCGGTGAAAGGCATAACCAGGATTACAGTACCAGCCTTCACCTCACTGTCTCTTTTCCCATAACCATTTGCTGTTAGTGGGATACTGCCGTTGAAGCCTGATGCTTGCAGGCAGCATCTTGTACCTACATGGTGTTCCAGGGAAATCAGTGTAGCTATACACATGAGCAGGCGGAAAAAATGTCATGATTACATCTCATCCATTTCATTATCATCTCAAATACGATGCTTACTGCTCTGAATTGACTGCCTGTAGCCATTCCAAAAGCGCTGATCACTCCTAAGTTTAAATATCACGTCCAAAAAACAGCTAAATTAGTTGTAACATATTAAGACTAATCAGGTTTTGTGTGTTTCTGTTTCTTTAGGAAGATAACAATATATTGATATTTCAATTTTATTCCCATCACAGAGGATACATTTGGTGATCTATAATATTCTGGCACCACCCTCAGTTTTTCCTTAATTCAATTTTACTGTATTTTTCCTTTATTAAATTGTTGCTTCCTATGCCTGTCTCAAACTGTACCAGAGTGATCAGCACTTGCTACTAGCTCAGTACTTCCTTCAGTCATCTACTATAGGAGTTATAGTATAACTACGCCAGCTCAGGAGGTTAATTCGACTTCAGTCATTTCAGCTTGTAAGGGACTTGTTCTTCTGAGATTGCTAATGGTCTTAATTTTTATTTGTACTTCCCAGAAACTTTGGCTCCAGAAATTTGCCTCTAGACTCCCCTATGAAAAGTATAGAGAAGAATACATAATTATCCAGATGATTATATGAAATAATTTTCTGCAACACCCCCACATATACAGTGGTTTCCTTTGTCCATCTTTTCATGCATTTCTCTTCAAAGAGCCTTTTCAGTCATTTCTATTCAGATCTATCCTCTATCATTTCTGATTTTCTGACTCAGTATGACTCTCTCTGTCAGCATTGCTCTTTCTCGTTGTTCCCCCTCTACACATTCTTATGCATGAGCATTTGGAGTGATACACTGTCTTCTGAGTTCAGGACATGTTTTCTTCGAGACCTTTGTTCACCTTTTCAATTCAGAACCATACAAAAAGGCTACATATTTTTAGCTTTAATTATTTTCATTTTAGATTAAAGGTAACAAATAGAGGAACAAAACCAGTGTCACTATTAGAGAGTACACAGTGCATTTAGTCTGTAACATGCTGTGCTTGCCCTGAACATATGAATAGAAAATAGAATAAAGATAAAATTGACTGTAGCATAGCGACACACCTTATATACTATAAAAATGCCATCAAATTAAAGTTAAGTTCTGAGTGGTACTAAAATTCATCAAAACAAATCTATCTATTAGTTCCACAGAGACTGTCAGTAGATTTATGCTTCTACTAAAACCTGCACAGTGTAAAGGAGCTGATTAGCCATTATAAACATTTACAATTTTTGATGTCATCCTCCTGTCCTCAACCCTGAACTTGATCCCCGGGGATACTATTTGTGAAAGGTTGGAGGCAGGGGAAAAATAATTTAGGTCTGTCTTTAGAAACAAAAAAGGAATCACGCTGATTTCATCTTGGCCAGTCATGAAGCTGCAGGAGCCATGGGCTCAAATTCAGGTCAGCAGTGTGGCATTCACACTGAACTACATGCACACATTTAATTGCCAGTGAGTTATTTAGAACAGACAAGGCAAAATACATAGGAAAGAACTTAGGCATAGGCAAAAAACCTCTGCTGCTTTGCATAAAAATGTCTTTGTCTAAAGGTAAAGGACTATGTTGCAGTCTTTGATGTTTTAAACTAAGTAACTCAGGTGCTGCTAGGAAAATGGCTATACATGGATCCCAGTTAAGGTGGGCAAGACTCATCTGCAAAGCTGAATGACTGTTCAAGTACTTAGTCCAAGCTGAGCTTTCTCAGATGAGCATGGCTGCTGGGGCTGCAAGATATACATACCCTTCTTCATCAAGACAGCCAGCACATTACATTACACGTCCATGCCATTTTAAGGAGATAAATGTACAGATATAAACTGCTATACATCTTCAGTGCATCTTACATATAGAACTCAGAGGTCATAAAAATTTTTTAGAGCTTCTATAAGCCATGAGCTAGATCTTCACTGTACAACAGGTGTTACTGAATCCACACCCAGCTAAGGTTTTCCCTCTACTGTGTAAAGATCACTCCTTCATCTTCCCACCACTTCTGTTGTTTTTAGAGGATTGAAATAGGTCTATAAGAAAAATGTTAAAATGTTGAGGGCCTCATTCTGTGCAGCTCGTACTTGCACAAAACCTCCTTTTCTCGGTCAGAAAAGTAGAGGCTAAGCTGTCACTTTTCATTTTCTTATCTGTAGTTTCTGACTCAAGATCCCGTCCACATCATTCAAGTCCCCAGGTTTTCAATGGCAGCAGGTGGCCCTCAGCAGTTTCAAAAATAGACCTGATACTGCCTGTCTCACACAGTTTGGACATATTTTCATTTACCCTCTTGTTCTGGGCTGGGAAGGGGCCCAGTAACTCTGAAAATGCCCTCTGCATGTTCTTGTGCTCCATTCACTCTTACGTTATAAAGTGCTGAAATTTTAAAAATAAACCTGTAGACATAGCAAATAAAGATGTAGTTTTCCCCCTCTGAGAAGAATGTCACCCTGTTATCCCCCCTTTATTAGAGCAACAAAGCAGGGGCATGAAGATGATGAATTCAGTTGCTGAAGTTAAGGCCTGATTATCAAAGTGTATGAGTCCTTACTTTGAAGAGAGTCCAAGTGAAGTCAGTGAGAGTAATCATAAGGTCGAGGTTCATGCATTAAATATGTTGTATAATTAGGTACTTACTGAAAAGTTATTATGGAAATTAATTTATAGAAATAAACATATAATTTCTCTCAAGCATTCAGGTCTTTAGCTCATTCCCACTGCCTTAGTACACACTTTTCTTAGTACACAAAAAGAATTTCATGCTGAATAGTTACTTCAAAACAAAGGCATTTCACCAACATTGGTCCTTTCTCCAGATTATAGAAAAGAAATTTAGAAATTAAACATTGCTCATCGGTCATATATTGCTTAGGAAGTGTAAGCTGAAAATGACTGTACCACCCAGTGTTTTTTTCAAGTGAACATTAGCACAGTGTATTTGAAATATGAAGCATAATTTGAGTGTCCTTCCTTGGCAGAAAGTCATTCCCTTCTCAACATGCCACCCTGGCAGCCTTTGCAGCAGTGTACATTTCGGTGAGTAACCAACTCTGTTCATTTTATTTTATACAAAAGTCAGCAAGTTATTTGCTTATATAGTGAAGTGATGTGTTGCCTGGATATCCTGGATGGATATAAGTTTTTATCTTCCCAGTTTGAAAGCAAAATAAAACTACTAAGAAGTAAAATCAACTGTGTTAAGAATACAGAAAAGATTCAGCTGCTTCACATCCTCTGTTAAGAAGAAAAAAAAAGTGTTATGTTGAAGTATATTTGGTGCCACATATTATTCACATGTCTTACAGAGTGATATTTTAACGTACCATTCAAATTAACCTTTATGTGTTCTGCCTTTTCTTTATTGCTGTCTTCACTTGACTTGCTGGTTTTAAACTTGAGGCATTAAGGAACAAACATTTATGTGATGTAGTTTCATTTGACCTCCATAGAAATGCAGCATGGATGAACTGGCACAATCACTCCCAGAGGCCTCCAAGGTGCTACTGCAAAGGAAGTGAATAAAAACCATCAGTAACTAGCAGCGAATTGTAAGACATGCTGCAGCGATCACAGCTGATTTTCCACATCTGACCAATGACATTTCTTCAGTATGGGCTACGATGTTTGTATGAGTGACCATTTACTTGAAGTTTTTAAAAAATAAAAAAGAAGTAATTCCGTAATTCCATCACTCATGCTGTAAAAATCAGAGAAAAACAACAATAATAACAACCAGTTTATCAAATTATATAATGGTATTGTGCATGTACTGGGAGCTTGCCAGTATTTATTCTGCCCAGGGAAAGGCCAAAACTTGAAATAATACTGATGACCCACCTCCACTTAATTCTTGTGACCTCCCTGACATCATGGCCCCCAGTTGAGAAATTACTCTCTAAAGCATCTGGTGGTAGCTTTTGTTAGAACGGGTTATTGCTTTCAATTGGCATGACATCTGGCTTCTGTATTTCAGAAGCGGTGCCTCCTTAGTCACACTTACAAAACATTTCGGCTCTGACTCTGAACAGTATTTAGGAATAAAGTGCTTATCCTAATTGATGTCAGTAAGCAACACTGCCTATGTTTTTGGAAATCCATTCCTTGTGATTTCAGATCTTCCTACAGTAAGTAAGCAAATTTTAACAGGGCTGCAAATAAAACTGACTACTTGCAATATTACTGCGTAATAGTGATCTAAAGAAACATTGAACACAAGAAATCCTCTTAGGCAAATTTAAGTTTCTTCAACTGCTTCTTCTTTTCTTTCTTTTTTCAAGATGTACTTCAATTCTACATTAACAGACTCCTCAAAACTTCTGAAACCACTCTTGGTCTTTGCTTTTATCATCTGTGGAATTATATGTGGTCTGACTCGTATCACCCAGTATAAGAATCATCCAGTTGATGTTTACTGTGGCTTTCTCATAGGAGGAGGAATTGCTCTCTATTTGGTAAATATATTCACGTAGTTAAGTTTTAGCAAATAAAACTGATAAGGCTATAATAAGAGTACTGGTAATTTTTATGAAAACCTTTCATCACGGTCACGTGCCATAATTAAAAACATAGTCAAAATGTGTTGAAGATGATGATGTTGGGGGTAATCACTTTAAAAATAAACAGGAAAAAGCAAATATGCATTGCAGTTTAAAGTGCCATAACAGTGCGCAAAGTGGTATATAATCATCTGGCATTGTATACAGAAACAGCTCTAACATTATGTGCTTCATGAAATACTTAAAGATACTCATCTTTTCTACTCCACACTTACAAGCATAACAGAAGAAAAATATTGAATTAATTGGTATTTGTTGCCAGCCTGCGTTTATATTGCCAATGTTAGCTTTATGATCTCAAAAAATGGTTGAATTAATATGCAGCAACTCAGCTGAGTAAATTGGTGAGCCTGCAATATTACACCCTTGTGAGTCTTTGGAGCTCCTAGGGAAATTACGCAGGCAAAATAGGATGCCCAAGCCAGGTTATTGCTATGCTTTTCCTCTGGAGTGGGTTGAAACAGATGGAGCACCTTGAAAGGGTCCTGGAAGGGACTATGTAGGATAGGCCCGTTTGTATGTCAGTAGGAAGCACATCAAGCATTTACTTTTGCTTGCTGTTCTCAGCGTGTCTCCAACATGACTGTCGCTGCCCTAGCTGTTCAGCACAGTGTCAGCCCAAATGCCTGTGAGCAATCAGGAACTTCTATTGACAATCCAGTATGGGCAGGTGAACAGAAGAGTCTTAAGAGCCAGTGGAACATTTTTGACCCATAAGAAGTCAATGATGAATTTTAGTACAATACTAAAATAAATTCATATCCTATCCCCCTTTTTTCTGTCATAAAATAATCTCAGGTACATGCAGATGGTCTGCAAAGGTGACTAGGGGAAAAGTGCCTTTCACAGTGGCAGAAGAAACAGCAACCAGGGTAGATAATAGAAACCCCACGAGTAATAAAGTCAGTTTCTGTGATTGCACCGTGAGTAGAAAGGCACTCTGTTGAGAATATTATTTTAAATGATTAAGCTATTGTAGGCTCTCATAAATGGAGCTGTTGTTCACATGTTTGAAATCCACAAACAAGTATGCTCTTTGTTAGATCTTCTCCATATACAGTTGCATGACAACATGTATCAGAGGTTACATTGTCCTGGATACCCAGTAGCCAAAAAATCTGCCCTGAAAACTACACACCACTAAGAGGAAAGGCAGGGGAATAATGTGAAACTACAAATAACCCTGAAAGGAGTGTAAAGAACAAGTAACCTAAGTGATTGAGTCAGGCATTTAACCCTTTCCTGGAATATTCTCAGTGGAGTCTTTTTAAAATAACAGCATTTTACAGTGAGTCTGCTGAATAAGAAAATGTTGTGTAACTAAATCTTGTTACAGTTCTGTGCAGCTTGGGAAGCAATTGATTTAAAGTTGATAAATTGTTCTATCATGTAGATATTGTATTACACTGTTATTATGCAGTAGAAAGGGCAGAATCACAGAGCACAGAACAACTCGAGCTGTAACAAGATCCAGTAAATCAGAGCAGACAGTAGTGTAGATGTAAAATAGCTTTGCCTAGAAGACTGCAAACATTTATTTTGTTATTTTTGTAACCAAACATTCTTTCTTCAGCTGTATCTGTCGCTTTATATAATGAAGAAAACTGAGGGCGGCTCAATCTTTTCCTCAACTATTTATTGCCATGAACTATGTGCCCTAGTTATCTTACTGAGACTACTTCATATATATCTAAATGTACCAGACTGAGGGCTGAATTTGGAATGAGGATACAGCAGTGAGGAAAGGGAAGTGAGTGTACCCTCTTGGTTAAGCTGGACTAATTCTATCAGTCAGTATTTATTTAAAGGCAGAAGAATAAAATTAAAATACCTTAAAATGCCTCTTTTTTTCCCATAACTGATTGTTGATGCTTCTGTTCAAATATCAGGGCCTGTATGCTGTGGGGAACTTCTTACCAAGTGACGAGAATGTGTTTCACCCAAATTTTCACAGAGAACCTCTAAGGTCTTTGACAGACCTCAGTCAAGATGCCAACAGAATCCTGCCAGGGAAAAATGGTAGCAGCAGTGATGGTATTGTCTCTCACCGTACAGAAAGTATCCTGAATAGAAACCACAGAGATTCAGGGTCTCTGACGAATATCAAGAGAGCAAATGCTGATGTAGAAATAATAACACCACGAAGCCCAATGGGAAAGGAAAATATGGTTACTTTCAGCAATACTTTGCCAAGAGTCAACACACCATCGTTGGAAGATCCAGCAAGACGAAATGCAACAATACACGCGTCAATGGATTCTGCTCGTTCCAAACAGCTGCTTTCCCAGTGGAAGAACAAGAATGAAAGTCGAAAGTTGTCACTGCAAGTAATAGAGACCGAATCTGGCCAGTCACCACCAAGGTCTATTGAAATGAGGTCAAGCTCAGAACCCTCCAGAGTGGGTGTAAATGGTGATCATCATGGCCCAACTAGCCAGTACCTGAAAATTCAACCTGGTAGTGTACCAGGCTGTAACAACTCAGGTCTGTCTGGTGGGCCAAGGGTCTCTATTCAGTCACGTCCTGGCTCATCCCAGCTAGTGCATATTCCTGAAGAGACTCAGGAGAATGTGAACACATCACCCAAAAGTAGTTCAGCTAGAGCTAAATGGTTGAAAGCTGCTGAGAAGAGTGTTGCATGTAGAAGCAATAGCCAGCCAAGAATCATGCAAGTAATAGCCATGTCTAAGCAGCAAGGAGTGCTTCAGGGCAGTCCAAAGAGTTCAGAGGGAAGCACAGTCACCTGTACAGGAGCCATCAGATATAAAACCCTGACAGACCATGAGCCAAGCAGCATTGTCAGAGTTGAGGCCCATCCAGAAAATAACAGACCTGTAATTCAGATGCCATCAGAAGGTGAAGGAAGTGGATCATGGAAATGGAAAGGTCCTGAAAAAGTCACCCTTCGTCAGACATATGAGCTAAATGATCTTAACAGAGACTCTGAGAGCTGTGACTCCTTAAAAGACAGTTATGGGTCAGGAGACAGGAAAAGGAGCAACATAGATAACAGTGAGCATCACCATCATGGAATCACTACGATAAGAGTCACGCCAGTGGAGGGAAGCGAGATTGGCTCTGAGACTCTGTCCATTTCTTCTAGCCGGGACTCAACACTTCGAAGAAAAGGTAACATCATTTTAATCCCTGAGAGAGGGAGCAGTCCAGAGAACACCAGAAACATCTTCTATAAAGGCACATCCCCGACACGAGCATACAAAGAATGAGAGGAGACATATCAGCTGGTCCATACCACCACATAGTAAACACATCTTGACACAGGTTCTGCTCTCTTCGTTTTGAGCTGATATTTACCTTTGTTGTGCCAAATTATTGACCAGCAGCCCAACTGATGTTGAACACTGCTGATGTGCAATGTGCATGAGCCTGTGAAAAGCATGTGGTGGGGGGAAAAGCACAATGCCAGAACCTAACTAATGTGAAACATTTTCATGCAACTTGTTTCTTCAGACTCAAAAGGTTTATCTGAGGGTGATGATATCAATCAAAACAATGATCTTGAACACAGACACTTTATTTCCTGAATGTGCCAACTTTTTATTTTATTTATGTGTCCAAAATTAACTGAATTTTTCACAGCAAATGCTGTATCAGTGGTATATATTCACCTTTGCAGAATTTGCACCAAATCTTTAATACAGGATGGTGCTGATGATAACTTTACATGTTTTGAAAAAATGCATACTTATTAGACTCTACAAACACATGACATATTGATGTGCAGTTACTTTAAAAGTAATATTGCTAATACTATGATGATGCTGGCTGCATTCATTTAGCGTAGGAAATATTTACAGCTTTGTTATAGTGGATCTGTCACATTCAAAGATTGCAAAGGTTTTGTGTAGTTCTTTAAGATGTCTACTGCAACAAAAAATGTGTGGGTGACATTCCATTAGAATGGAATAACTATCTATTTTGAATAGTTTTGCTGCTACTGCTCAACTTTTGTTTAAGAACAGGTGCTACTAATGAAGAGGCTGCTTCTTAGTTGGCTAACTTGTAGAATTGTTTTAAATTATGTTTTTAAGGGGTCTTTTAAAGTACTACAAATAATTCAGATTTCACATTTTTAAACCTCTTATTCTGTCCTTCAGCAACCCTTCTGTTTTTCTATTAGTTTTTAACCGTATAATGCAGGACACCAATAACTGCAAGAAGTGCAGATGTGAAAGGTGAGCCATGAGTAAATAAAAATAAATGGCCACTTTCCTGACCAGCTTCCAATTAATATCATAGCTCACACTTAGAAGCAGTCATTGACCTCACTTGCTTAGTGTGCCACAAGAACAATCACAAGTTTCACCCCAGTCACCATCATCTAGGGGATTTATGCTTCGCTTTAAAAATGGAATGCCTTGGTATTGCAGAATCACTGAATGAGTGTTGCATTGTGCCACTACTACTGTTCACCTCCCTTGAGACACCCTCCAGAGCCTTCTTAAGCATTATATTTTTTCCCACCACTGCCACTTAAGAATATGGAGGGTTTCTGCACCTAAGAATATGGAGTGTCTCCACACCTGAGAGAACACAGATTATTTTAGTAAATTGAACTTTGAATATAACAAAAGAATTTGCCTGCTAAAAATCTCCATTGCCAAAAATTGTTGAAAGGATAAGCTCTGAAAGGAATAAGCATAGCATATCCTGGGCATGCTAGAAGAAATGCCCCATTACATTTGGCTCTGACTTAAACGATGAAGGAAGCCAGGGGCAGTGCTCACCCAGTTCAGCTCCTCATTCTCTCTTAAATTATTTCCACCTGAAAGAGAACTACTACCAGACACCTCCCAGCTCCCCTGCTAGGAGGGTGAGGCAATGGTTTAGTGGTGCCCTCACCAAATAAGTAGTAGCAGATCAGGTCTGTTCTCTGACTTCTTGAGAGGAGTGTTTTGCTCTATTCCTCTTCTGATTTAGGGTATTAGAGAACCAGATTACATACTACATAGTCAGAACCTGTCTACAGACCCTACCCCACAGAACTCTGAGGAAAAGCCCACCCTACCCCAGCCAAATAGGAGGTAGAAGGAAGAATCATCCTGTCCTGAGAAGACAAATAGCACAACGCACAGACAGACCAAAAAAAACCCCCACACCCACAAAAAAAACCCCTCAAAACCAAAACAAAATCCCAAACCCAACCCCAATCCTAAGTAATTTCAGAAGTATGAGGATGGTGTTTGCTAATCTGAATAGAAGGGATTGAGAGTCAATGGAAAGCTTTATATACCTTCCCAGTTATACAGGTGCTCCAGGCTTATCTGAGTGCTGTCAGCCAACCCTGTCAGGCAATGCTTCCCTCACCTACCCGTCACCCGGTCCTGAGAAAGAGTGTTGGTCCTTAAGGAAATGAACACACTTTTCATGCTAGTGATAGAAGACCAACCCCATCATACATTTGATAACTGGGAGGAAGTATTCTGCAGGTTACATGTAAGAAGCTAACCAGCAAGGTTGCAGCATATTGTATATGTTAAAGGCACAGTATGTTGAAGACACCCTTTAAGGCACATTAACTGGGAAAAATAATCATAGCTGCCGGGAAAAAAAAACCAGTAATTTTTTTAGAAATATGTTCTCAGACTCTAGTATTTACAAGTCAAGATTTGTTTTTCCTTTTTAAAAGGATGAATCTTTAGTCCTTGGTATTTAATATCAAATTTTGTACAAGATTCCTAGGAATTACAAACACGTGGATTATCATGAACAAAACTCTTTGAATTTAGTTTAGTCTAGGTACATGATAAAGCAGGTAGGATTAGCTTTAAGGGAATGGGTAAGACACAATCACTGTTGGCCTATCAGTGCAGGGAAATAAGATGCAATCATTTGTTAGTTTGTAAGTGCAGGGGAAAAGAACATAAGTAGATGAACCTGGAAATAATGGAAAAATGAAATGGAGAATAATGGCAATAAAGCAAAGATTAGAAAATGTTCCCTCTGGCAATTTAGCTGTTTTGGAAACAGCAGGATTCCTGGTGGGAGTGTTTGTTCTTTATTCCTTGGTTTTAGTCAGATATATATTGGCATATGTGTTGCTTTTATTACTCTAAAACTTGCTGCACTATTTCAAGTGCAGTGTGATATTTTTCAAAGGTTTCCTATTTCTTAACAAAAGATTTTAAAGCTCTTGTGTAATCATTGAAATTGTGTTCTTTACATAAATATTGATATATTCTTTTTTACTCAAAGTGCCAAAGGCTACTGTTTTTAATAATGGCTTATCAAATTATATTGCATTAGAGAGCAGAAATGTAATAATATATACATTGGAACTCAGACCTCTGCATGTATATTTGATAAGGAGCCTTTTGTAAAATTACTCTTTGTTTACATTCCACTGATACCTTAATTTAAAATTAATCAAATAAATTGACAGGTGACATCTTCTTAGTGTTCTGATTTTCTTACTTGCTAACAGGCACGAATTTCTTTGTTAGGCTGTGCTTTACTGAGAAAAGAAAATACTCAAAAATAAAATATGTTTTTAAATGAGAATTCTCTATATAAAGTATTGTGTTTAATAAAATGTTATGCAACGTTTTCAAATGGAAAAGAATTTGTAAATTGCTATAAATGTATTTTGTTAAATAAGTACAGATCAATGCTACTGTGTGAGTTTATTGTGCTAACATCATGAAAATAAAGATAAAATTCCTCATTGATAGTCATCTCTGTGGTGAAGCAAACACTCATTCCCTCCCAAATTATTTTTCAATATTAGTTATATCTCAGGACATGTAAAAATGGTCATCATTGGGAAACCTCAGTTGTAAGAAGTTGTGAGGAACAGTGCCCAAACAAGCTTGTCTCTGTCCAAAAAACATTTTACAAAAAAAGAAAGCAAGTAACTTGGGAAATTCAGGCCGTGTGAGGACACATCTGCTAGATCATTCTGCAGGACCAGCTGCACTGCTAAGCCCCTAGTGCCTTTAAACCACCTTGCTAGCGCTGGGTAGAGCTGCCGGACACAGCAAGGCCTACCTTGGATTTGTGAATGAGAACAGAGCAGGTGTCAGGAGCAAACCTGAGAGGATGGGCTTTTCCCAGGGGAAGAAGTTAGGATGCAGGAATCATCAAGTGACATACACCCTTTGCTGGCAACAGTGAAAAACATGATGTGTAGCAGCATGCTGTCAGAAACAGTCTTATCTAGAAGCCACACAAGGTATGTTACAGCAAACACTATCTCCAAGCCTGTCTTGAAACAGGGGAGCAGCAGGGCCCTAAGTTCCTGGGATGGAAGACACTGTTACAGCTGAGGCATGCACAGACATTGCCAATGGCATAATAAGGACCACAGGTACTAGCAGGGCCCCTGCAATACACAGCAGCAAAGCAAACACACCGAGAAGCTTTCCCACATGTGCCTGGGCCTTTGTGCAGCTGCCACTTTGTAGGTGCATGTTCTTCTAGCCCTGCCTTGAGTGGGGTGGCAGACAGACTGCGCAGCTGATGGCACTGCCGCCTCCAGGCAGGACCCTGCTGCAGCATCATACACGAGCTGTGCTCCCAGCAAAGGCATGCTGGGAATGACTGGTGTCACCCCAAGCTGTGGTGCAAATCTGGATCACTTGGCAAACCCTGTCCCAGGACTTTCATGACAATTTAGGACAGGGGTCCTTGGGCAGTAGAGAATCAGAAAACAGCTTGTCACCTCTCAGAGGGAGCGTACGTACTGTTGTGATACTGCTCCCTCTGTGGTGGCTGAAGATGCTCTCTGCCTGTGGCTGGAGAATGTTCTGACCCCACAGCACAAGTAGCCGGTTTCAGGAGAGGCCTCTCCTTTGGCCACCAGCAGATGCTGGTGTGGCAACAGGTTCTCTGCCACAGCAGATGACTGCCTTGAACGAGGCTGTGTGAAGCATGTGGGCTAGGGACCAAGGTTGTGGTGTCCCGTCCTCTAGGACATGGTAGCCTGGGAAAGCTATGGGCAGCAACATGCCAGGTATGGCTTGGACAGACCCAGGGAAGGAGTGCAAGAGAGTAAAACAGATCCTGCTAGGGACTCTGCTGAAAGCTGATATCTCGTACACATCTGATGAGTTCTCTGAGAATGGCCCCTTCCATGGACCACAGAAGGGCCTAGACAATTAGTTTAAACATTTTAAAAGGCACATTTTAAGCATCTAAAGCTAGGCTAAAAATGAAGTCTCTCTCTCTCTGAAGGGTACCTTTGATGTAGAGGTTATATTATAAAACTTGCTCAAAGATGAGAAGTTACCTCTGCTGACAAACCTTGTCATACTCTCTTAGACCATTCTGGCTACAGCAACACCATCACTAAATTAAGAGAGCTCACTGTGATCCAGATTGATGACTGTATCTAATAATGCAAAGGAGTTTTCAAGGATGTGAGTGATTAAACTGAAACTGAAATCTATTTTGTGCTGGATTTTAAGAGTTTCAGAGGTCTTGATGTAAGAAGCCACGTAAGAAAAGACTGTACTGTAATCAATCTGGTACAGATTTATGAAGGCCTTTTATATGACAGATCAGTGCACAGCTGATTTGGCAGGAACATTCTAAAGGCATTACAATCCTGGTTCATAAAATCATGAATAAAATCTCTTCATAGGCCTTATAGCACAGAATGTATCAAGCATTGGACAAAACTAACAAGTGTCTCCACACTGCACATTCAAAACGAAAGTAAGGAACTCCACCAGCATATATGTGGAAACACACATAACAAAAGTTAACATGTTCAACCCAGGCTTTAGGAAAAGAAAGCTAAACAGATAATTTAAATCGAAGAACAAATTGTGGGAAGGCTGCAAATACTTTCTCCAAAATTTTTCTGCTTTGCCTGCAGTAATCTCATCAGGCATTCCAAATATGCATAAAGGCACCATTTGGTTATACCTCCCATAGAAGAAATCTGTTCCTCCAGTGGTTGGCCATAAAGCATAATGGGAAACTTGCACATTCCATGGTTCCACCAGCATAGCCCTGCTAAAAAAGAGCTAAGATGAGAAGTCATCCAGAACGAAAGCAAGTCTGCTCAGACCTAGAAAGCAGCTCTTACATTTGAGAAAAAAAAAAAAAAAAAGGGGGGGGGGGGGGGGGAAACAAGGGGGTTTTTCTTTTTTTCTTCCAGAAAAATCTCACTACCTTCAAAGGCCAACTGTCATTCGGATTTTTCCAACTGTATTATTTTTCCAGTGGTGCTCTGAGAGAAATGAGAGTCATGAGGATTTGTGGATGTGTCAAGTGTCTGCAGGAACTAAATGATGCATAAGAGAAAGCTCCGCTCTCTCACCAAATCATTTAGATGAGACTGGACTATATCTGGGTGTGGTGTGATCAACAGAATTTGATTCTTTTCCTATTTCTGTTCCTGTTTCAAACTGAGCTTGTTGATTACAATGTCTGTTCCCACACTGTACTGGGGCCAGAAAACTAGCTCTGCTAAGAGAATAACATCACACAACTGAGAGCAATAGATTTGCTCATGTTTCTCTGTAAAGTATATGACAATATAATCAATGCTTTGCAAACAGTAGCTGTATTTGAACTTTCCCTAAAACTAGCTATGTTTTTTCAATTAGTACATCCTATGTTTATCAGAGTCTTCAGTATGCATTCTTCTTTCATACATCTATTCATGTGATGTCCATTGCCGGGCTACATAATTTGCCCTGAGGGCCAGTCACCCTGGAACTTGTTTGCGTAGTACCAAAAGAGCTGTGGATACTTATCAGATTGACAGGTGTACACTTCCTTTAGCAGAGCACCAACTGGAGCCGAAAATTTATTCCTAGGCCCAAAAGAAGTATTAGCTAAAACCTCTACACAGTATCAGTTGCAGTTTCCTTTGGTACTTCTTATCTTTCTGTATAGTCTGAAACAATTATCTTCACTCTTATCAGAGAGGAGAGTTTTCACAGAAGTGGTTCCAGCAACCTATAATTCACAACACTGCAAGTGCATCAGCCTGGCAGGGGAATAGTTGTAGGCTTTGGCCACTTCCAGGTTTTAGTTTCCTGAGAACTACCATGGATTTGATGCCAAATTAATGACTTGGTTTACTACCAGGGAAAATTAGGTTTCTACCTTTAAATAACGAACAGAAAAATGGGAGAAGCATGTGGTTTAAATGATCAGGACTGCTAAAACTTTATATATATCCCATTCTGTTTGGTAATACAAAAGTGCTGTGAGCTCTGTATGTCTTAACAGATTGCAGACTTGTCTAATCTGCTAAACCAAGGCAGACCACTGAAAGAGGTTTCTTAAAATGCTCTAATTTTTAATGGGATTTATGAAAGATCTCCTTCACTAACTTTTTTTATGATGCAAGTAGAAGAATTTAGATACAAATTAGCAAAAAAAAAAAAATCCTAGAATTTACCCAAGAAAAAAAAATTAGTCAGGAGAAAGTTCTAATGAGTCAGGAGAAAGTTTAAGGTGCTTTCCAAAATGGAAGATTAAGCAGCACTTAACAAATCACAAAATCATCATTTTTAAATTTGTACATGATGTTTATCAAGTGGAGTAGGCAGATAATTAGTATAATCAGTTCTTTCTTAATCCCTCTTCAATTATTCATCAAATCATTGAACACTGGGTCACTGTAAAACAATTAATTTCCTCCATAGTTAATATACAAAATGTACCTAGGTTACAAAGCCCCCTGAGCTCCTGTCATCAGGAGGGGGCTGAGGAGGAATCAAAGGGACTGATCAGAGCATATTTTAATCTGTGAGTGATACAAAAGCTACATGAATACTTTATGAGATTTAAGATTAAAAATTTGGAAAATTGCGTAACTAATTCAACACTGGATGTGGAACTAACACAATGAAAATACTTCAGAACTCTTGAGAGGAGAATATTGGCAGGTCAAGCTTACAGAGTGGATTTTCAGCAAGGATGGTGAGCTGGGCAGCAGTAGTAGTTGTATGCCACTTAAGCAGTGTTAAGATTGTATAAATGGTCTGTTGTTATAAAGAAAAACCTGTAGAGAGACTTGGCAAGAGATCTGCTGCCACAAAAACAAATGTTGATGCTAGATATACTGCATCATTGCCACACTCAGCAGTGTGGCAGTGAACCACAGATCAGCAGTGTACCACAAACTGCATCTAACTTGCTTTGTTCAATAAGAACTTTAAAATCTGAACAGATACATGATGATCAATCAGTATATATAATACAACATAGCTTCACAGGCTTGGCATGCTTTCTAACAGGACTTAATAACTAATAGAAAACTGGAGATGAAAAACTCTAAAAATAGTAAGGATTAAATGTCATTCAGAAGCTTTAATCTGATGTCCAGGGTGCTCTGTATCCTCAGAAAAATGAAAAAAAGCTATAGTGCCTGATCCTTCATTTCTTATCCAGGCAATAACCCTACAGCAGTTACAGGGTGCTTTCCTTGTGCAGGTTTTGTAACTATTTCCCACAGAAGTTCAAATTTCATATTTCTAATGCAAGACCATCTCTCATGTTTCAATGGTACTTTCTTGTACATTAGGAATCCAACTGCCAGAACCATACGCTACAACATTGCGCATCTCATTCTCTATTAAAGCCAGTCTTGTACCGGTCTTGTAAAGTCTTACCAACCCGTTCACCTAAAGCACAACTGCTTTATGGGCATCAATGTACTCTTAACAAATAAAAATAAGCCACTGTCTAAATCACTGCAGAAACTGGACTTTAAAAGTTTACTTTTAGAAAAAATTATAATGACAACAGTTCAAGGCTGAAATGTTATTTTTCTGTAGTCAGTATCTCATTATTCATAATTCTATAGTGAAGTGCAAATGTATTTCTGCTTTAAAATTATGGCACCATGCAGCATTAGATTATCCAGAGAGAGTGTAGCATTGAGATATAGCTGATACATTGAATTTTGAACCCACCTGATTCTCACTTCCTTAAAAGAATTTGACTACATGAAACAAATTAGTAGTATAATAACTTACAGGGAAGATATAGTATCTGTTATGCGTATTATATTTAGGGCACAAAGGTGACATTGGGTAGATGTTATAATCTCCTGCAACTGTATTCATCTTTACTGAGTGCTGCCAGTTCCTGGTAGAATTCTGATGATATCACTTAAATGGAAAAAAAAATTATATGTTTGAAAATTATTCAGTTTTGCTCTCTCCTGTGAGGCCAAAATAAGGTGTTCCATTTAAATGCACTCCTACATGGATTTCACTGCATAATTGTACTCAGTGGCAGCAGCTTACACAGTAATGCTGCTTTGTATTAAAAAGCATGAATTGACCTTATGTAAACTGCAGTAATTGTGTCCTGCATTAATGGAAAGACCTTTCATCTTTCCAGAACAGGAAATTCAATTGAATTAAGAAGCTATTAATCCAGAAGTTCAGATATTTGCAATGTTTACACATCTCTGGTACAATACCATAGAACAACCAATGCTAGCAGAAGCTTCTGGATATGAATATCACAGATCTATCATGTTAAGCATGAAAGTGTTGAAAGTACTTCAATCTATGTCTTTTTAGGAAGACATATACTTTCCAAATACGGAAGCAGTACACATTTTTAGACATTTTGATGGGCATTCAGTTGATTCTGGTGACTCTTTACCTCGCTGAGGAAAGAACAGCCTTTGGCTCAGCAGTGTTGATCTCTGGGCATCTATTATGCCACATCTCTGTTGACTATATTGTCTCTCCACTGAACACAAAGTTCAGATTTATGAGTCTTCTGCTCCTAATTGCCTGAAAGGAGTGTTAAGAAAGAAAACTCTTCTGTTTGGGTTGGCCTTCTTTTTACTCCTTGAGAGTGTTTGGTATATACCATAGTAGTAAGTGTTAATTACGAAGGTGAGACAAAAGGACAGAAGGTTTGTATCTTGTACATTATTTCTTTTCAAACTGTCATCTTCATCACCTTGGGGGGAAAAAAAAAATAATTGTAGTGCCTCTTGGGACAGTGAAGACCCAGTTATAATGTACAAGAATCTTTAACTGTCATAATGGATGTTAAAAATTTCTGCAACTGTATGTTAGCTAACATAATCACTCAGTGTTTTCAGGATGTAAATTCCACTGAATTGACTGGAGCCAGACAAATCTGAGTGAATGTACACTGATTAAACAGCCTCATATATATCCCATATCTAATAGGGAATCTTCTAGCTGCTGCTACCACTTACAGCTCTGCCCCAGGTAAGCAATCCTGATATGACATAATGTCAAAATATGGCACACACATGGACACATATATGATTGATGGGTGGATTAAATTTAAAGATTAAAAAATAAAAAGAAACATTCCCTTGGAATAACCAGAATTATTTGGTAAGTGCCAGTAAGAAACCAGATGCACTATCCTTAGCACAACTATGTAGAACATGTGGATCCACACAGTCTCAGTGCAGCCCTGGCTCTCCTTGTTCCAGCGTAAGTAGTCTGTGTGAGGCTTTGGGCTTTGAAAATTGTTAACAATAAGAGCCTGGGAAATTACAAACCTGGGGTAGTAGTAGCAGGGTTCAGTGATTCACCAGCATGGAAAGAACAAGGACAAGAAGGTCTGGAAACCTTTGCTATCTCCATTTTCTTCCATTTTCTTTTACTGCTCTTAGAAAAGTGGAAATCCTGGGGTTTTTTTTAATTTTATACTATCTAGCACTCCTCACCATAGCACTGATGCCATGTCCTAGTACCCTCCCTTCTTTTTTCACAAAAACTACAACTCTATACAATAGGTCGTGTTTACCCATTTCTTCCCTTTACCGTATCATTACTTTTCTTTTTCCTTAGACTGCACATGTTTTGGGAAGTACAGTATCTCCCTGTGTTTGTCATTACACAGTGAGAAAGGTAGTGATTGTAACCTATACAGATGGCCATAATATATATGCAAAAAATTAGCCCTAGAGGATAATCTCTGTGCTAGCAATCTGGACACCAGGGAAGGTACTGCATAACCCAACATAAACTGCAATACCACAGCCCACTGAGACCGTAATGGCCCCTACTCTATTGGCAGCCTCAATCACTGGCAGCGTTATGCCCCTGTATCTACAGAAACAAAAGCTGACTGACACACACTTCTGGCAGGTTGATATTGCTTCAAGGTACCTATTTTTAATGCTCTCCATTCCTTCCCTCCTTACTAAGAAAGGTCGACAATATTCTACAGAAGGGAAGTGTAAATAATGTGCAGTACCATCACATGTAGCTTTCAAAACAGGAGTGTCTTCTAAGGCATTAACAAAACCATCAATGCAAGCAGGAGCTAATTATTAATCCACACTAACAAATGAAAGCAGCAGCATTTAAGCTCCCCCCTTAGTGTTAAAATTCAAAACCTTGAAATGTTCTAGCTGGAGCCTAGCAAATGTCCTAACCTTCTCTCTCACCAATCTGTCTTTCCTGACCATCAAATACAATTGACTGACAGGCAATTTGTTTGAGCCTTTGTACTATGCAAGCTTCAGTAATTCCTTCTTTTAGAAAGCCTTTCATTCCTGCTCACTGTAAGAGGCAAAAAAATGTGTCTGTGTGAAGAGAACAAGTAAATTTGGCAGAAAGCAACACATCACTTCCCATTAGCACTACTCCTGGGTATGGCAGCTGAGATGAGCCAATGGCCATAACTAGCTGCTTTCTCATCATTTTACTTAACCTCTCCAGAGATAGTGAGGAGATCTTATTGGCCCAATTAGCATCTAAGTCTTCTCAGACTATCTTGTCTCAGACTTAGTCGAGATTGTTTGGACAGATGAAGCTACAGAGCTAAGAAATACTGAGAATGACACATTTTATGACATGAATTGGTCATCTCTTCAAGGAAGAGGAAGGATTATTTCTCTCTTACCATTTCCCTAGCAACAGAGAAAATGAGGAGCTCTTTTTCATTTATAGAAGAGCCTTGATTTCAGGATTGCTGGAAAATAGAAGCATCTGCTTGTAACCAAGGCATCTTCTGAATAGCACAGCACTTTCAGTTAAAACCCTAAGAGCTTTTTAGACCTTATGTCTTATTATGGCAATTATTTCAGATAAAAGGAAATTACAAAGCCTGAGGTATGGGAAGGCTTTCATCACACTATGTAGTGCTCATATTATAATCCTTCCCTAGGAGAGAAGTTGCTTGACAAATACTATAAATAGGAGCCTACATAAGAGGATAAATAATTATTCATCTGCTGATAAATTCTGACAGATCATCTTTCCTATGCAACTTGAGTGAAAGACATAATCAGAAAGTCCTTGATCTGTTAATGGGCAAATAGCACTCTAAATCCAAACTACCCTGAAAAATACTGAAAGCTTTAAAACGTTAATTTACATTTTTCTCTTTGTCAGTTAAGTAGTATCACTGAACTCTAAGCATCATATTGACATAGGACTGTGGGTTGTTTATTTGTTTGTATGAGGTTTTTTAACTTTTTCACTCTATTAATATTTAGTAGAATTATTTCAGTTCCCACTAAAATCAGCCTAAATTCTCAAGCATTGTTCTTTGTCAGGGAGTCTGACCACTCTCTCAGTTGAGAGAAAGGGCTAAAATGAATCACAATTAATTCATTAAATCAATATATGAAAACCAAAATTTCTTACCAACTGCCACACTTGTGCTTTAGTCATTGCATCAATTTCAAATGGACAAGCAGGTAGTATTGAAGAAAAAAGAAAAAAAAATCTGCAACCTCCAACTATAATCCCATTATGTAATGATTGCTGGAGTCTCCAAACTAAGAATTTCAGCTAGTCCCATTCTTAATAGAGACTGAAGAAATTTTTAGGAAAGGCACTCGGATGACTATAAAGTACATGTCATTAAATAGAACCTAGAAATGGAAACAGATACAATCCCCACAGCTTCTTTACTTCTGTCCTGCCAATTTGCAGGGAGAGAAGGTGACTAGTGCTAAAGATGAACAAGAGAAGTATTTCTCCTTTTTCGACAGACCAATTATTTTTAGTATCACTGTGCTGCTGACAGTTTGGGGCCTGTTATGATAGCAGATCTGAAAAATCAGGATAACACACCTCTAGTGTACAAAAGGATAATGATTTTTAAAAGATTTAAAAGTACATCAATGCATATCAACCTGTCTTCCAAAAATCATCCACTGAAGCCATGGGGGGAAAAAAAAAGAAAAATAATATAGGTTTTAACCATGTGATATGGCCACATTTTTCAGATATTTATAGACATTTTGTGGAACAGCTTAGGGGGGTTTCCATTTTTGCCCATGAACTGAAACATTTAAAATAAAATTATAATAGCTCATATTCAAAATGAACCCTCCATGCCAGATCTCTGAAGAAGAGATGCTAAAAATAAACCGTTACCAGGGAAACTGAATGAAACAGAAATTAGCAATAGGGCCTGATCTAAAGCCACTGAAATAAATGGGAACAGGTTCAAACTACACTGAAGAACATAAATCTGTGTTCCAGAATTTCCTCCTTTCACATTTTAGTGGCTTCTGTTCCATATTGTGAAGAAATCAGTCTGAGCTGAAGTAACACATAACCTGTCAATAAAATACAGGTTCCTAAGATTCACTGTGCTGAGTACTGTGAATTCAGAAACAGGAGCTTTTGTATGGGCATTTTTAAAAGGATTCTGGCCCATTTTTCCTCCCTTTTCCTTTAAGGCTACAGACTAGAAACAGGAAATAGACTTCAGTTGAGGAAATAGTAGAGAAGAGCAGAGGAGGAGACAGTATAGCTGACTGTCTGGGAAACCTGCAAGGCACATCTTAGCTTGGACTTTATCTTGTGGAGGAAGCATGACTACAGGTGTCAGGCACAGGTAATATCACAGAACCACAGAATCAACTAGGTTGGAAAGGACCTTGAAGATCACCTAGTCCAACCGATAAGCGAACACTGACAGTTCCCAACTCCACCACATCCCTCAGTGCCAAGTCGACCCGACTCTTAAACACCTCCAGGGATGGGGACTCCACCACCTCCCTGGGCAGCCCATTCCAACGCCTAACAACCCCTTCTGGAAAGAAATGCTTCCTGACATCTAGTCTAAACCTTCCCTGGCGCCACTTGAGGCCATTCCCTCTTGTTCTATCGCTTGTTACTTGGTTAAAGAGACTCATCCCCAGCTCTCTGCACCCTCCTTTCAGCTGGCTGTAGAGGGCTATGAGGTCTCCCCTCAGCCTCCTCTTCTCCAGACTAAACACCCCCAGTTCCCTCAGCCGCTCCCCATACGACCTGTGCTCCAGACCCTGCACCAGCTTCGTTGCCCTTCTCTGGACATGCTCGAGTCATTCAATGTCCTTTTTGTAGTGAGGGGCCCAAAACTGAACACAGGAATCGAGGTGCGGCCTCACTAGTGCTGCGTACAGGGACAAGATCCCTTCCCCGTCCCTGCTGGCCACGCTATTGCTGACACAAGCCAGGATGCCATTGGCCTTCTTGGCCACCTGGGCACACTGCTGGCTCCTGTTCAGCCGGCTGTCAATCAGCACCCCCAGGTCCCTCTCTGGCTGGCAGCTCTCCAGCCACTCCTCCCCAAGCCTGTAGCGCTGCTGGGGGTTGTTGTGGCCCAAGGGCAGCCCCCGGCATTTGGCCTTATTGAAACTCCTCCAGTTGGCCTCAGCCCATGGCTCCAGCCTGTCCAGGTCTCTCTGCAGAGCCTCCCTACCCTCGAGCAGATCAACACTCCCACCCAACTTGGTGTCATCTGCAAACTGACTGAGGGTGCACTCGATCCCCTCCTCTAGATCATCAATAAAGACGTTAAACAGGAGTGGCCCCAAAACCGAGCCCTGGGGGATACCACTCGTGACCAGCCACCAACTGGATTTCACTCTGTTTACCACAACTCTTGTGGCATCCCAGAATAACAAGGAGACTACATGGCTGGCTGATGGAGGAAAGGGGATTATTCGCTGAATAAATTGCTCAGCAAGAATGCAAAAGGGGGAATGAGAGTGAAATCCAAGTTCCAGTGCTCAGGATGGGGCAGACACTGCAAAGGAAATTCAGTGGCAAAATGGTTTGTGTTTCCACATAAATATAAAGAAAGCAACAAGGATAAAATGACAATGGTTCAATTTGCTCTCAGAACTAAAAAGTATTGTCCTTGAGAACATTATTTGCCAACTTTATTTTTGTGTTATTGACAACCACTGTTATTAATTACTTGACTAACACTTCCTGGTCCTGAGGCCATAGGCCATAACTCTGCTTTTTTGGAGAGGGAAAATATGAAAAATGGGGAAAATCCCACTGAACAAAATCAACCTCACTTTGTTCCATCACTGTCAGAAAGGCATAGCTGAATACTAATGCTCTCAGGACCCCCAAAACTGTATTCTTACAGCACTAGGCCAAATATACAGATCTCTTGCAAAAGAAGTGACTTCTATTAAAATCCCCATTGTCTCAAGACAAAGCTGTAAGCCCAGATGCAATCTTTGTACAGGAATCACTCCACTAGCAGCTCAACAGACCAAATATTTGTACATGCAAGTAACATCATTGCAATCCATGGGAATTCTTATATAATTATGCCCACGCTAATGTGATCAAGATTCTGTAATTTTACTCCTGACAGAAACCTGCCATATTGCTGCCTATAACTGGTTAATTCCGTCTTTTTATTCAGTATTAGTTCTTGTAGTAGTATTTGGTTTTCCAGGCCAAAGAGTTTCTTACAATTCTTTCTTCCAGCAACATACAAAAACTCAGAGTACTTTATTTCACTACAGCTGATGAGGCTACTCTTTACATACTTTCAAGCAAATATCTTAATTTACTAGTAGGGTAGTGGGGAAAGAGAAATGGGAAGAAAATCCTGTTAATCAATTCAAAATTTCCTATTAAATCAAGAATGAGGTAGATTCTGCTCTTGTTTACATTGACACAATCACACTGACAGGTAGAGGGCTTTGTAAAGGCAAAGGCAGAGGAATACTTCAGCCATAAGTAAATTACTGTTAAAGTGACAAGCTTGATTTTGCCGAAGTACTCTGCCTGAGGACTTGTAGAGGACTTAAATCACCTCTGTCTTCAGTGAAGAGAGAAGCAGGTACCCAATTATTTCTTAAATACTGTTTCAAACTCAAACAGGACTTATTTCGTGTAGATTTGGATTAAGGTTTATTTTAAAGTGAGGGAGAATGTTGACATCTACAAAGCTGAAATAGATTTCCCATCCATTTCTTCATGAATAGCTCAAAGGCTGGTTTATCTCTGTGTTCCAAATTCTCTGTTCCAAAGCCAGTCTCCCAGATAGGAGTCAGTCCTGGACTTCCATATGAGGTTAGCAATTATTGCAATTACAATCCTTCAGCAACAAAAGCTTTACTCAGTTAGTATCTCTGCTTATAAAACAAAACCAAAATACAACTCCTGGCATGGCTTTTTTCAACTGTCTGAATGTCCTCATACGGGAGGGGGGGTGTGTGTGTGTGTGAACAAGATTCTCAACATATACTTAGTGCCAACAGGCTGCAAGAGGTCCCCAAGCCTGCCCTGCACTGATTTTCCTGTTAGCATAAGACCTAAAAACTTGAGTCAGTTTTACATAACTGAAATTTCACCTGTTCTGTCACTTATATTTCAACTCTTCCATCTTATGTTTCTAAACTCCTGAGAAAGTCAAAAGGTGGAAAATTATTCAGGATACATTTGATTAAGAGTCTAGATACTTTAATTCCAGCATACGATACACACATTCATAAAGAGTATAGAGTCATCTACCACAAAGGAAAAAAAAAAAAAATCTCTATTTCTGAATAGTTTAGTCTGCTGCTATAAAATAGCCAATTAACTATTTTCAGACAGAAGACATTACTTCAGGATTAAATTATTTACAGAGAAGTACAACTCGACTTGACATCTCCATCCCACATTTGCTAATTTTAGTACCAATCTTGAGCTTATTTCCTCACTTCACCCACAACTTCACTGTGGTATTGGTATCAAGAGATCTCTGCCACAATATCCATTCCTACTCAGTGATGGCAGAAAGGCTTCCCAATTTGTGCTACTGCTCCCCAGCTGAACAAATCTTAATGTCTACATCCTCCTTCAAGAGAGTGAAATCTTAATACTTACTAAAGTAACTACCTAAATACCTGTCTGCCCTTGAGGACCATGGTGTAAAACTCCTTTGCACCCCTATATTTGTTCTAGATAAACCCTAGAAACAAAAACACTGAAGGAAATCTATACTGTCTATGACACTGACAGCTCAAGCCAGTCCAAGCTCATGGAGGGCGCACTGACAGGTAGGAGCACACTGCCACATATGAAAGCAGATGAATTCCACGTTGCAGTGTCTAGAGCACACTGCATCTCCAAAGCACCAGTATAGCATAATTTTTTGATCCTTCCAGCACGGTGGTGAGCTAAAAAAGGAACATTTATAGGACTATATACATAATAAACAAGAAGAAATCTATGAGGCTTGCTAGGTTTCCAGGGTCTTCTCAGACCTCTGATAATTTAGTTTCTCTTCTGCATTATAGGTAATGTAGGCTGTACTCTGTACAAATGTTTTTTAAAAGTGGCTTCCTGCCACTGAACCCCACATTCTCGGTTGTCTTATTTCCTCACCATTTAGGAATTTAATGTCATATTTTTTCAAGCCATTACTTATCAACTTAATGGTGGTTTTCACTGTCCCATTAAAAAAAAAAAAAAAAAATGGAGATGCAGAACAGGCACAGCAGATCATCAGCTAATGTTGAAAAGCCTTAGGGAGTTTACCTAATTCAGAATTCTGCTGAAGAAGTGACTATAACCTGCTATACAAAGAAGAGAAGAACAGCAGCTTTAACTGACAATGCAGAAAGATTGGCACATGACAAAAGTCTGAAGTGGCAGAAACTCAGTGTAACCTTTTCCACAAAGAAATATTCCTTTTTGATGAACTTCTAAAATGAATAGCTCCTTTCACTTAAAACAATCATTAAAATATAAGGAGGTAAAAAACAAGCAAACAGGGCAGAAACTTCTGGACTTAGCCTAATCCCCTTCTTTTCACTATCCAATCCTCCTGTGACACTTGCAAGAAATCTGCCAGCTTAAAACTCTAGATTGTGATGGAGAAGGGGGAAAAAAATTTTAAAAAGAAAAGCCACAAGAAAAAGCCCTGTAGAAACACAGGTTTGAGAGAAAGCAATAGGTCTTCAAATCTAGGTTGCCTGCAAAAGCAAACACCCATGAAATAAATGTCTAGTTCTGACATTTATGGTACAGAAAAATTAAACAAAATACATTCAACATTATGCAGTGAGACAATAAATATGAGAGAATGAGCACTGAAGTATAGTAAGACTAGCAGTAGCAGCAGCTGAAGCACTGGATGGATAGAGACTCATTTCCCGTTCACAGAACTATAATATATAGATGCATCAGCGGGCCAGTGTTTTGGCATCACTCATGCCAAACTCTCCAGGGTTACCTGCATTTGATGTCTGTGTCAAGCCTTACATTTGCACTTGGATTTGCCTGTGAGCTATGAAACTCTGACCCTGCAGCTGGATTTCCACCAGAGGAGCTCTGTGCATAGGCAAGGACTCTGCAAAGGCACAGGAACTTTGGTGTAAAGCTCCCTTTGCAGTTAAGTCCTTAGATTCTGAGCAAGTACAATCAGAGCCTGTCTTCTATTAGTACAATGAGTCCATGCACCTTATCAAGACTTCCAGGGGTTACTGTAGCATAGATATCTACTAAGCAGTAATAATTATTATGCGATTATGTTTTTATTCTACTTCTCTTGGGTTATGCTTATTGAAGTCAGCTGCACTATTTCTATTTTCAACTTTCTTGAAGCTTTTAAAGATGTCACTACATTTTAAAGAAAGGAATCTTAGTTTCTTTCATGCATAGAGTACTCGTGTTATTAAATTAGAAACAAGAAATTGTCAGCTGGAAAACAAAACTATTTTTCATTTTTATCAGGTGAAATTTAGCAGTTACTAAAGCCAATACAAAAGGAAGAAACATCTAACATTAAAATCCAAAAGTATAAAATGTTTCTTCTTTTGGTCAAATAGAAGGATAGGAGTTTGCTCTTTTAAAAATATGACCCCACTCTTCCACATCTGGGTTTGACTCATGATTCATGATAATTCAGCTGTGCTAAATTAACACCAACCATTCCCGCTGTAAGAAAAAAACCATGAGAAGTACTGAGAGATCATGTGGAAATCCTCAAATCTCAAAAAATAAGTAGGTAGAAATCAGTGTGAAAGAAGGTCTGATTCAAATTCCAGTGAAGTCAAAGGAAACAGCTTTTGAAAGGAAATTTGGATAAAGTTGTGTGAACTCAAGAAACTGGTGATATTTTTGTCATCATGAATTATTTTAATGGGAACCCAAATGAATTCTATACAGTTATTCACTGTCTGCATTTGCACTGTTGCAAATCCACACTTCTCATAGTGGCTTTGAGTTTTTAAGCTATGTTCATCAGTCAGTGACAAAAGTCTGAGAGTCCCCATCAGAACATGGACACTGTCACGAATTAGTCATAGTGCAATATCTACCACCAACTATCACAAATCCCATTGCATTCTAACAACTGGCTTGCATTAAAGCATCTACACTGTACTCAGAGCATGGGTGCAGCCAAGCAGAGACAAAGTTGAGAGCATGAAGACTGCTATAAAAATGAAAACCCCATCTCATAGCCTGTTTCCACAGTCATCACTGAGGAATATTATTCAGGGATTAGAGTCCTCTGGTGTTCCTCCTCCCATTCTTCTCCATGTCTGCTTTTAGAAGATGTTGGGAAAAGCAGAAATGTATGTTTCAGTGTGAATATTCACTCAAGGGCATTGACCTAAATAGAATTGTTCAAGACATGATGAAGTCTGTACACAGGTATGGAGGCCAGAGCTAGGTTAATGCTAGCTCAGATATGTGTATCCATACTATCATTAGACTTTCCAGTTATAGTGTAGACATCCTGATAGTTTTATTTAAAAAATCCTCACCCTTAGTCTGGAAATCACTACTTGTTCAACATAAAGGCGTTCAAGAGGCAGTCTACCTGGCACCAATAAATGCAGTATGAGTCCAAATGAAAGAAATGTCCACCCTCTTACAATGATAACCCTACTTGAATATATAACCTCCACCTCCCCCCTACACAACTTGCTTTTTTCCTTCCTCACTGTAACCAGAAGCAATGCTAAACTCTCTAAATCCATGAAGAACTTTGGTAAAAATCCTTAGCACATGTAGTGGTTTATGTATTCATGACACCACATTGCAGTATGGGGGCTTTTTCGTGGTAAAAATTGTCACCACTCTCCGAAAGTAAAAAGTAAAACTAGAGAAGCTCAGAATAGGTGAAAGATACAACAGAAATCCTGCTTCAAATGTGTGCTTCGCCAGATGTAGCTGCTTCGTCTAAGCCTAGAAAATACAAGTCTTCAATCTTGCAAACAGTATAAAATATTTGCTCTTTTAAGAACCAAATCAGATTACAATGGCCAAATTAAAAATTAATTTATCCTGGCATAATCTGAAGTAACTGCAATGCAGTCAGTGGAGCCCTAGAAATGAGAGTGGCTGTTATACCAGATTCACGCTTAATGATTCTGCAATCACTTTCATTAAGTCACCTAATAAGTAAAATAACGCTGGCAGTTCTCTGAAGAATATTTTCTCTAAAACGTTATTGATTTCTGTTTTCTGGAATCTGACAGAAAGGTTCACAATATAGGTGTTAATCAGCGATTTTTAATGGCTATTCATTTTACACGCATTTTTGGTTCTGGAGTCAGATTTATATATCCAACCTAAACAGAGCTCACTATTATTGTTATTATCAATCATTTGTTCAGAGTTGTCATTGTGGGCTAACATTTTCAATTTGAAGCCCCAGGGTTCATGCACAAATTTGCAAACTCAAGGGTGAATTTTCATAATGCATTATCAACAGTATTTGCATCTCTGTGTAATTACTCTAGCTCAACTAAAATGTAGGCATAAGGACCCCAGAGTACAATATTTTCCTTCCTTACCTTTTGAAATCTTTTTATTGACTTTCAGCAGAGTAGAAATTTTAAAATCAATTTAAATTTACTTATTTTTGCAGAAACCTTATTTTAGATTTACAGATATAACCATTTACGTTGGCTTGCATGCCAACTCCTCTGCTTGGAAAGAGAAACAACAGTAGGGGATTTATGTCTTCCTTCTTCCACCTTTCTCTTCTTCATGTCCCAGACACACCTCTCTGAATGCAGGAATCAAAGCCTGCATGATATCAGTTCAACACATTAAGTTAAATTTGCAACAAAAGAAAAATCCCAACTCCATATTGGTCACTTCTGAGTCATGTACACATCTAAATGCTCAGTAGCAATGTCAATGTAACATTTCCTAAGCATTGTATAGATTGTATTACTACTACCAAAAAATAATTACTCACTACAAATGCCTCTTTGCCTTTACAGTATAGGCACTGGAGCCTCTTCAAAATTTTACTACATGGATAGAGCTGGGAGAGGGAAAGGAATCTGAAGAACTTTGTCTTAGTTACTGTGGTCCTACTTTTAAGAGACTGAAATGACAAGTTTGGGGTGATTCAACATGTCCCTCTTTCAGAAAAAGTCAAGTATCACATACCAACAAGTTACACGTCCTCTGAGATTTCTTATATAGCACAACTGTTTGCAGTGATGTCAGGAGGCTATAGACATCAGATGACTATTTTCAAATGCAGATCCTTGTCTGCTCTTGAAAATTAATTAAGGCTGAATTTGCAACTTTGAGGCAGGTCACCTGCTACTATGCGTAGTTCTACAGAAATTAACTCAATGAGTCAGGTGGCACTGCTCGCATTCCCCCAAAAAAGTCAAGACACTTTGACCCTCTCCCTGCTGGGAGCCCAGTCTGATGTGCCCTACGTCTATGACCTGTTCTTAAAGAGGAAAATAAGGCTGGATCTAGGCCAGGTCCTCAAACTTTGAAATCAGTCAATACTATTATTTACTGAAAAGCCGGTGTTATTTAACATGAAGTAAAAGTAAAAGCATGTACTGCGATTAAAAACAATAACCTAATGAGGAGGTAGACTTTCAGTATTCTTAAAAATTTTTAAGGGACTGTAGGTTTTACAGTCTTAAATAAATATGCATTGCTGTGGGCAAGATCTTGACATTAATAGAAGTAATCAAGACCCTGTATATTTTATGTGGCTTGTATGTGTTAGCAATCCGATAGACAGATGGAAGTTACCAGTCAAGGGAAATGCCCTGCTGTCATCTGCAATAAACTGAAAGTATAGAATGGAAAACAGGCTGATGACATTTTATAACTTTATTTCATTTGATATAGACAGACTATGAATACCAGTAAAATAGCCATTTATACATACATACATTTGTTTCCATGTCTAAATGTAAACTATGTGTCTATCATTTTCTGTAGTGTGGTGTCTGTCATCACTGGGTGTTAAGGGCATTCACTCCCTCTCCTACATCTTTTCCATACATCTTTGCATACACCATACCTACTTTTTTTTTTTTTTTTTTCCCCACTGTTTGCAGTGTGGGTCTAACCCACCAGTTTCAGAGGGTGAAAAAGAATTTCAGCACAGTGCAGTTTAAACACACAAAGATCTGGAAAATTTCCATGAGAGAAAGCACCCACAATGCCATTGGGTACATTAGTACACAAAGTTGATGACACTGCATTGAACAAAGTCCACATAAAATAAGAATTTAGAGCAAGATTCAGAAGAAACATCGCAATGGACAAAAGCAGAAGCACTGGCTACAAAAATTAAACAAACATGAAATAAAACCCAGTTAGTTTCTCAGGTAAACTAATATGCAACTTCATAGCTTCAAATAAATTGAAGCCTATTACTCTATTTTCATCCTTTGATCCTCCATATATATGTATTTTGTATCTGTCAAATAATGACCAAATAATTCCCTCTCACTGTCTGTTAAGTCATTTTCTTCACTAATATCACCTCATCTTGTTGCACCAATTCTTTTCTTTCATTTTACAGTTCATGGCCAATTACTGTTTGTTCCATTTCTTCTGCTAATTTACCCTCTCATCATAATCTTCTTTACCAGATGTATTAAACATTAAGTATTCATTACTTCTAAATGTTTGTAACAGTGATTCTACAGGGCCCGTACATGTTAGTGTAATGGACTGTCAAAAATAAAGACATAAAAGAAGTATTATTTATAAAAATATAAATTCCTGTTCACCATTATAACCTATATCCTCTTATTTGTATTTCAGGTGGCAAACATTAGCTGCAAACTTCACTTGTGCTTGAAATTAGGAAACATTTTTTCAGGAACTTGTGTGAATGTAGTAAGACTGCTCCAAATAAATAAATTGTAAGTTTGGGACTAGAATTGTGATTAACTTGATCCCAAAGAGAACTGGCATAGAGACAACACATTCCATGAAAAGGTTGAATTTTTTCTTTTTCTTTTGTTTTTTGTCATCCAAAAGGATGCACTTGGAAACAACCTTCTCAACATATTAGACAACAGCCAGGACAGCCAGCAATGAACAATTATGCACTAATTCTGGCTAACTGACAGTAAGATCCAGGTAATAGGGATAACTCCTAAATGTCAACTGAATAGCAAAATACTGTCAGCAGCTGCTTGTCTCCTTTTCCATGCTATGGATACAGCAGCACCACATGCTTCTGCTTCTGTATTGACACACCACTACCAGCCAGAGACCAAGTGATTGCTGGGTACCTAAGATCAGTGCGGCAGTCTTGTAATTTGCTGCATGTCCTTTCTCCTTGCACGTGTTATATATAAAATGTCTGCAAAGTCTTTATGAGCACTTCAGTCTGTCTGAGAAAAACAAGCTGATCTTCTGGATTGTGGGATGAAGCGCAAATATTTCTGAAGGGTGTGAGAAAGTGTCTATACTTTAAAAATTGTATCATACAGTAGATTGTAAAGAAAAGCCAGATAAAGCACATCCGCTGATGCAATAAGTTAACAGTGTTGTGTCAGGGTCTGTGTGTCCTGCATCATTGCCAAACATCCACAGTATCAGTTTCAATGAAATTTCTATCTGTTCAGTGTCTTTACTGCACTAGAGGAGATTCTCCTTTATATCCATGTTTGAGTCATTAGTGTATGTACCATGGTTAGAAGGCATGAAGTTGAATAAACCTTATTGTTTTCTACAATTCAAAGCAAAAATTGAAATGTAAATTGTTCTTGGGTTTAAAAATCTTTTAATCTCATTAACACTTTTCTATTTTATTTTACCTGAAATTGTTGGCAGTTATTTTTGAGTCTGTACTGCTGAAATGAGTACTTACCTAAAGCTACAAGAACAACGTGAGGAAGTTTGTTTGCCTGAGAAGCAGCTCTGCACACCTAATTTTTAACACAAGATCAAATAAACTTTACCTCCCTCCCAAAAAATTCACCTCAACTGCTCCCACTTGCTCTGTTTTCTCTTCAGTGCATTCTACTGGCAAACCACAAACAAGCTGTCTTCTCCCAGCAACATTTTACCTTACCAACAAGCCCATCTGCTTCTGTGACATACAATGACGTATACATACGAGAATGTCTGCTAAGGACACTTGAAAACATGATAATATTTTGTGACACTAACAGATAATAAAAAGGTGCAGAAGAGGATATTACTATCTTTTGATATAAAATATCATTAGTATGCAAAATACAAGATATAAAACAAGAACAGACTGCAGCTTTTAGTACAAAATGATAAAATTATAACTGCCTATAATACAAAGAAGATACATAGCCAGCAAGAGTTGTAGAACGAGCCATATGTTAACTTTTCTGAATGGCTTAACTAAAGTTCATGAGAAAATGGGAGATAACCTGAAAGGAAAAGAAGCGATAGCACAAGTCCATGTAAATTATCAGACATCACATTTAACACCTAGCTTGCATAACCTCCATCATTTTCACATAGCTATAGAACCATAGAATCATTTGGGTTGGAAAAGACCTTTGAGATGATCGAGTCCAACCATTAACATAGTACTGTAAAGTCCACCACGAAACCACGTCCCTAAGCACCTCATCTACAGGTGTTTTAAACACCTCCAGGGATGGCGACTCCACCATTTCCGTGGGCAGCCTGTTCCAATGATTGACAACCCTTTCAGTGAAGAAATATTTCCTAATACCTAATTTAAACTTCCCCCAGAAAAACTGGAGGCCATTTCCTTTCATCCTATCATTTATTAACCGGGATAAGAGACCTACCTCACTAAAACCTCCTCTCAGATATTTGTAGACAGTGATAATGTGTCCCCTGGACCTCCTGGTCTTCAGACTACAAAACCCCAGTTCCTTCAGCCACTCCTCATGAGAGCTATGCTTTAGATCCTTCACCAGCTTTGTTGCCCTTCTTTGGACAGGCTCCAGCACCTCAATGTCTTTCTTGTAGTGAGGGGCCCAAAACTGAACACAGTATTTGAGGTGTGGCCTCACCAGTGCCGAGTACAGGGGTAAGATCTCTTCCCTAGTCCTGCTGGGCACCCTATTTTCGATACAAGCCAGGATGCTATTGGTGCCCTTGGCCACCTGGGCACACTGCTGGCTCATATTCAGCCAACTGTTTACTAACACCCCCTTTTCTGGTCCTTTTCTGCCGGGCACTTTTCCAGTCACTCTGCCCTAAGCCTGTATCGCTGCTGGGGGTTGTTGTGATCCAAGTGCAGGACCCTGCACTGAGCCTTGTTGAACCTCATACAGTTGGCCTCAGCCCATGGCTCCAGTCTGTCCAGATCCCTCTGTAGAGCCTTCCTACCCTCAAGCACATCAACACTCCCACCCAACTTGGTGTCATCTGCAAACTTACTGAGGGTTCACTCAATCCCCTTGTCCAGATCATTGATAAAGCTATTAAACAGAACTGGCCCCAGTACTGAGCCCCGGGGAACCCCACTTGTGACTGGCTGCCATCTGGATTTAACTTCATTCAGCACAATTCTTTAGGCCCTGCCAGCCAGTTTTTTACCCACTGGTACTGTGTTTTACCCCAAAAGATACAGCTCAGGCAGATGGAGGCAGAAAAAGCTTTAAGTGCTCTTTTACTGGATTTGTAATGTCTGGAGGCTGAGGCAAGCCTGAGGGTTAGTATATCTAAACGTCATTCATCAAGCTGGTTCCAGTAAAGCTCATTGTTACAGACAGTTCTTGCCTCAGCCTGCTCCCAGATCTGGTCCCAAGACCGGACAGCTGGACAACACAGGTCCACCACACTTCTAAGTGACTTTTGTCCTGTAAATTACAGGCTGAACCAAAAGAAATAGTGACTTTGATGGCAAACACCAAGGTCTGCCATCATCACAAGGAAAGGTAGTATGTTATCTTCATGTCAAGGCAATATTAGAAAGGAAAATGCACACTTTATTTTTGATGTTTTGTTGACATGTAAATGAACATAGCAGCAACAGTTTTGTATTTTTCTTATAAGACATAAACCAGAATATACTAAAAATAGTTGCAGGGTATAATTTGAAATACCCTTTCAGAATCCTGAAATCAAATGCTGAAACTGAAATATTATTAATTTCCATTATGTAGGAAAAGTTTTTTAAAGTTGCTTTGTTCTAAATTAAAATGAAATCAAAACACACTTTCCTTTATGAAACGTAAATTCAGAGCTTTAACCAAAGCTATGCAGGGACTATACAAGAGACCAGGATATAGCACCTCATAAGTTGTGTCATAATGAATATACAGCTAAAATGCAGTTAACAGATATTCTACCTCCCCATATGGCTAAAATAATAATTAACAGGTATTACTGCATGACATCTTGTGGTTTATTACTAACTTAAGCATCTGAAACATCAAAAAAAGTGCCAAAACTGATCAAACCTGAACTCAGCCTAAGTGATGTTCAAACGGCTTTCAGACTTTTACTACCCTAAATGTAAGTGCAGCTGCTCAATATGGCAACGTAGCCAAATGGCAGCAGCTGTCTAGATTCCACTTCTGGAAAAGGCTCCTGGGAAGGCAGCTTAGCAGAAAGAAAGAGAAAATCCCATGATACCTAGCTTTTATTCTCTGCCTTTAAAAAAAAATAAATATACTGCAGTGCAGTGTAGTGGAAAAAGAAAGCTTACTGAACCTGATAAAAGCAGATTTCTGCTTGAGATCAAAGCAAAAGTACAGTCAGCAATGGAGTAGCATTGCCCTTCTCAACAAGATCACTTGATGATGGGAAATATCTGCTGCATATTCACGAAATGGTCTGAGGAAAAAGAACTGATTCTGAAACAGATTTGACAGTTTGAAAGAGGAAAGGCATTGGTTGCTCACTGAAAAATATCTCTTTCTAGGCAGCACTGTAGCAGCAGCCTGGCTGATGGCAGAACGGACAGATGGCTGCACATCCACCTGGTGGCCGGAATAATTATATCACCAAGTATTTTTCAGTTACAAACACCATGATACAAAAACACCAACTAAATTGTATCCTCCTACAATTGTATCAACACATTTTTATAGGTGCTTCAGCTGAAATGCAAGCCTGGCATAATGCACATGCAGTGTTTGTGATTACCAACTGGCTGTTACAAAAGACGTACAAGAATCAGCATTTCTGTAAATCCAGGCCTCACCTCCCCCTTTTAGTCACCACCACTCCTCAGCATTCTTCAAATCTGTAATTCAGTAAAACAAGCAAAGCCTATGGAATTCTACTGTTACTGTCAGCTGTAGCTGATATACACAACACACGTCTAACATACCATATTCTGTTTTCTCGACATTTATAAAGTTCTTCAAGACTAATAATCCAATGTGTTTGTGTTTCCTGTAATCAGGACTGACTGGAGCTTCAAAGTGAAAGCCAACAGTGTTACAACAGTAAGCGCTAGAATGGCTTGATGGAGAAAAACATCTCAGGATGTGGAAGACCAAGCAGAACTATCAATACAATAATGTAAATAAAATCTCAACTGGTTCGGAGTTGAGAATATGGTTCAAAGGGTTCTCAAACAGTATCTTTGTGGTAATACACATGACCTGATGCAAAGTGGATTTAATGCAGCCATGTTAAATGACTGTGATCTCCTAAACCACAGCCACCTTTTACTAGTATCTGACTTGAGCCCTTGCAAGAACATCTACCATCCGATCTCCTGGCATTTTCTATGCAATTTATCACCTACAGATTGGTCATGGATGGGATTGTACAGCACTGCCGCTCTTGCATTCTTGCTATTGTGTTCTAAGAAAACTGCAGCTGCCACTATGAATATATTAAGGCTTCATAAACAGCTGTTCTTAAATATCTCATTGCACCTCTCCATAGACAAGTATGGCATAAAGCTGTAATTTTTGTTTTCATTCTTCACATCCATGTCAGTTACAAATGAACAAACACACAGACGTTTTGAGACACCTCTGATGAACCATGTTACTCTGGTGATAACTTTCTCTCCAAAGTGCAACTGCAAAGCACCCAAAAAAAAGACACTAGGAACAAAAATTACCAAAGTTGATATTATATTTCTGCACAGTGTTTAAAAATGCAGACTGCTTTAGGCTTGCACCAAAACATTAATGTTAACTTCCTTTTTCTAGTTCCAGATGAGCCCTTGTTTATATATCCCCCACTGCAAAAAGCCTCTAGAAGGCAACTGGGGAAACACAAAACATTAAAAAGCTGTTTTTCATGTCTCATTTGGAGCAGCAACACAATATTAAAAGCAGTTGAGTGCCCGACAAATTAAGAATTTACAAGAAAATGAATTCAACCAGTTACTGTTTAAAAGACTGAGCTCCATCAAAATATAAACTAGATTAAAAGCAAATATAAACTGTGCATTCCTACCATCACTAAAATACAAAACTCATAAAAATGAAACAAACAGAGCAAGTTTATTTTTCTAAAACTTGTCTAGCATTTCACTTCAAAATTAGAATTCCCAGGAATCCATTCAGTTCTATTAAGAAAATATTCATGTGTCTGGAAATCTCAAACAGAAGTTATCCCAATCGCATATTTATAGCATGTGTTACCAGTGCTAAACATCCTTATAAAACACACCAGCTGATAACTTCACTCTTCATGTCCAGTGTGTCATTAAAATTACACTGGAGTAACAGAGAATAACGACAGCCTACAACTGTAGGGAAATACATGTGAATTCACCATAGGAGGATGGAGTGTATGCCTACCTCATGCCTTATCTCACCCACAATACAGGATGACCTACAAATTCAGCTTTAAAGTTTGTAATATTCCTAATGAAATAAACTTGAAAGAAGCAGAAAAGCAAACTCTGATTTTTTAAAATGAGTGTTAAGATAGTGAACATGAAATTCCCCAGTCTTTTTCTCAGGTTTAGTATTAAGACTGCTAAAAGCAGCATTTTCCAAAAATATTTACAACTCTGTAAACAACTTTGTGTTAGACAAAAAAAAATTGTAAAAAGTCTTACAAGAAGACCATGCCAAGTTATGCAGATTTAATGTTGCTACAGAAGTCTAGTAACCTTCTACCTTGGTCTAGCTGACAAAATCACCATTAGCTATTGTCAAGGCAGAATATTGATTTAATGTGGGGTGAGATGCCCCATACCAGTATTATTTATGTACTCTTTCTTCCTTTTCATTTTTAGATGTTCAGAATTGAGTTAATGATACATGGCAAGAATTTAATGAAACATTTAATAGTTTGTGTCTTAAAATGGCATCTGTCATGGAATTAATTTTTGTAGTTATAACTACAAAACTCAACATTTGTAATCTTTTAACTGGTCTTATTTATGATTAAAATAGTTTCTAACCCTAACTAGCTAATGATAAAAACACTTTTATGTTTTTTCGTAATGGATGGATTGAAATTGTATTTGTTTTCCCTATGTCTTTGTCGCTCATTTCTACATAGCAGAAAAACAAAACAAAACCAGCATCTTTTGCTGAAAAGATTTCTGGTTTTTTACTTCCCTCTCCATCTATTCCATCATCACAGCTGCCAGTTTCATCCTAACCCCTTGCTTCCACTGGCAATGTTGATCATAAGATTCAGTACCATAATCTCCAGAAGTAGTTTTCAGATGGGTTGTCATTCAATACAGGGAGGCAGCCCTGATTTAAAGTTCCCACTTTCTTAGCAGAATATTCCCACACCATAATGTGAGAATAAAGAATTCTGCCCCCCTCTCTTCAGCATACTACATTTCTTCTTGCTTTACAGCAGTGAATTTCACACTAAAATCACTCAAAATTCAGACAAATCTAAATACTTTCCTCTTTTGCAAAAAGAAACAAATTTTATCTCATGATGGTCACCTACTTTCATTCACATTACAAAAAAACCCAAAGACAACAAATTCAATATATATTAGTTGGGGGGTAGGGTGGGGGGGTGTTCACTTAAAACTTTTTTTCTGGTTTTCTCAGGGTGATATTTCATGTTCTTCTTTTACTTTTAGAATAACGCATAGCTAATATTTTTATTCAGTTGTTTTAAATAAAACACTCACTAAGGTGAGTTATTTCTTTGGCAGACCAGATGGCTAATTTAGATAGTGCATTTAATTTATAAAGCTTTTTAAGCACTCACACAGCCTCACATAGATTCCATAATGTATCTCCATGGATCTGATCCATAAAGGACAGGCTAAGACCCATGTATGGGCAGAAACAGGCTGCTGTGAAATGATATACAGAGGTAGTCAGGTATAAACCAGAAAACAATTCATAGATACCATTTTCTTCCATCAGTGGAAAAACTCTGAATAGCTTCAGTTAAAGCAGCATGGCTGGAAAATCAGGACCAGAACAGTATTCCACCAGCAGACCACCAGTCCACCTCATTTAGATACCTCTCTCTATTGGTATCTGCCTTCAAAAATTGAAGTGCAGGTGTGATTTGAGTTTTCTGAACTTCTGTAGTCTGTTGTCCACTATCCTTTGTCAGAATGTGAGCATTACTCACATGTAGTGATTAAAATATGGTATGTCACCTAAAAGTGAGAATTTACGCAGCTGACAGAAACTGTAGTACCCAGGATGTAGCTGTTGATATCTGACGTTCAGCTGCACAGTGATCTACAACATCACAATCCAAATATAAATTTCTACTTACGGATTGCTTTATGTCTGAATAATCCTATACTAACAATGTTCCCAGTATTGGCAGAATGAGGAAATAAGGCATGGATACCATGAAGTCTCTAAACAACAAGATAAGCGATTCATCTTTTCCCTTCACTTTGTATGGTCTCTCTCAATCACACAGCAGCTATCAAGAGTAACTACCACAGATTCTGAACAAAATTTTCACAAATCACTACAAATAGTACAACACAATAGAAAACCAGATGCAATGTTGATGGGAACATCAAGGATTTTGATACTTCAAACCCTCCAAACTCCAACTTCTCCAAAAAATAACATTATGTCCAGAACTTTATGCATACAGTTACTTAGTACCCTCTCATTCGAAAACTTAGCTTTGATGAAAACAAGATCTTAAATACTTTCTCTTCTGCCTTCTGCTGTAAGAATTCTCCTAACAGCAGCAGTCTTTCTTGGAAACTAAAAGCACAAGCCTGAAAGCTCTGTAAGAGTAGATGCCTGTCATACGCAATGACAGATACTCATCCATCTACCCATCCATAATGACACAGCCTAAAATTATAGTTTTTAAAAATCATTTGGTGTTGTTAAAATGTCTTATGGAGAATAAAACATAATTTTAAAAATTCCAAACCTTCATGTTAAGAGCTAGTTAAAACAGAATTCTTTACAGTACACACCTGTTCTCAAATTCATCTGAAAAGCCAGACCTCCAATGAAAAAACATTTTCCCTCCTGCTTTTGTGAGCCTGAAATGTGTTTTTCCTTCTCTTTTTCATAACAACAGGCATGATCAGAGCTAAAGTAATATTATATTAGGTTGACATGTCTTAAGAGCCTTGATTATTTCCATCAAAGTCACTGTGGAAATTTAAATGTAATTTGAGAGCTATATTGTTCAATATTAGTACTAAGATACAGTGGTCTTGACCTTGATCAATTCTCCATAAAACAGGTAACCGCAAGCCTCCTGGCAGTGGTCAAAGGGCACAGGATCACCCTGATAATCTAAGAAAAATGTTGCAGTTAAGGAGGAGTGCTGTCTTCAGTCTAAGTTGTACCTGATGCTAAATTTTAATTGTGTTTGGGTTGTATAACGCTCCCTTAAGACAGTTGATGGAGCTACTCCAAAAGTCTCTCTGTGAAGGGGATACAAATGCTGACTATGATTTTGATAAGATTTCTTTTTAGAAAAAGCATTAACACTAATAGTAAATATAAGCCCATTTCTGCGAGGAAAGGTTGAAGAGGAGAGCACTTGGGACACTTGGGATACAGTCAAGGGTTTTTAATCTCAATTGCCTCACAAAAAATACTGCCCAAAAAAGCCAACAATCTATCAGTGATGTCACTTAGCACTGCTACCTTTTATAACAGCTTCCCTAACAATACGTGTAAAGAATGTTTTTAAGTAATGTAAGTGAAAAGTGGTCAGGGAACGTCAGATGCACCAAAAAGATGAAAACCCACAGCATTAGGAACATAATTTAGGCCACCTGTAAGTCCTGAAGTCTTTTTTTTTTTTTTTTCCTTAAATATATACATATGATATATACATAGTATATACATATTAGCATATATAAGCACCAAAATTAACAATTAGTATAGTATGGAGGTGCTGATTTTGATCAGAATAAAAGAACAAACATTTCTATATTTAATCTATAATTAAAAATAAACTTTGAGGCTTTTACAAATGCTAGCAACTGCTTTTCGTATGTGTATATGTGTGCATGCATGTGTGCGTGTACCCTTGGTGTCTTAAGAGTTAGAAATTAGAAATATACGCTCATTTTAAACCAGCCATAAATGGGATTGTAACAATAACATTTAAATTTCAGTGAAGTACCTTGCCATAAGATCTCCATGACTATACTGCACATGACTGTGTGGTATGAAAAGCATATTTTTTAACATTTTAATATCATTGATATTGTTTTAACACTGATACAACTTTATACCAAAGCTTTGAAATCTGAAGAATACTAAAATGGAAGCTGCTTTTAGATATTTAATTAGTAGGTTGTTCTCCCAGCTGAGAAGAACTCTCTCTCCACAGTTTCAGACCGGGGCTTTTGAAAGTGGACTATGGGGCCAAAATTTTAAAGCACAAATGGCACATAGATGGTTGGTTTCCAGGTTCTATTACAATGCACATTTAAATATCCAGATTGGATTAATGGTTAAACTAAGGGCAATTACATTTTTAGCTACCCATTCCAATGAAACACAACTTCATTTTCAAAAGCACTGATGTTTGCACCTTCTATTGAATTTTATGAAAGCATTGAATGAATTAAGGTTATTTATTTAGATACCTGAATTTGCATTAAGTTCAAAAATAATGAACTTTAACTTAAGAAAAACTAGAAAGGATTATCTGAATTGGGAAGGATCAGACAAAGAAGGAAAGATAAGAATTATTTTACAAGATTCAGTCATTACAGGACATTCCCAGGCACTTGGCAAATGCACAATGATTATGATTCCCTTCTCAGGGAACCACATAGCCTAAAGTCATGATGGATTTGCTTTTCACAGTTGGCTGTCCCATCAGACTCTGATGAACTAATAAAATCTCTCTGTGTTGTTTCTTAGAAGATGTACCTGTAGGTAGCTGTGAGGGGCCAGGGAGCGGAGACTGAAAGATTTATGCGAATCAGAACTCACTTTAAACTTTAACACTCTTAAGTAAGGATTTACATTAAATCCTCTCCTTAATATTTTAATTCTAAGCCAAGAGGAACAAATTCTGACCCACGGTGTCCATGAGACAAATTTAATCCATTTGAAGATCAGGATTTGTCACACCTACAAAACACTAACCATGTTATGGTGTGAAACAGCAAAACTTTCTTTAAATATCACTCTTTGGCAGAAAATTTGACATCAATCTGCCTGGAAATCTTTAATTTAAGGTCCATACCATCTAGTATGCTTTGAAGAGAACCTACTGAAACTATAGCCCCTGCAACCTGACAAAGTGCTGATCTACAATAACTTCTGTTCTTCTACAAAGACACTAAAACCCTCCTTGAAGGAGTCATTTCCTTGTCACAACCAGCATATCATTAGCATAGTGTAGTGCTTAAGGGAGCCATAAGAAGTCAGTCTAGAGGAGACAGCCAGGACCCAGCGTTGCCAGGCAAACCAAGCACTGGTGCTTCAGGAACATAATAAATTTCTGAAGCAGAACAGATTTGGTATGTTTGACACTTCCTTGTCCCACTTCACACAAACAATTCCCTATAAAATGCTTAAGTGATGCTTCTTACGTGAATGCTTAAACAAGAGCCTGAAGTACCATAATTTAAAAACAAGTGAGGAAAAAAATATGACAGCTGATGGACTTTATGAATTGAACTAGCGGAAATATCTGCTGTAGCAGAACAGCAGAGACTTTAGAGCTACGTTGTGGGTAGCCTTCTGTATGTAGGTGGGATGCAGGCCACAGTATTTAGCTATGCAGTACACACAAAGAATACAATTATAATTCTGATTCTTTCCACTAGCAAGGATCTGAAGACTAAACTAGGTAACTTCTAGTTACCTAGAAGAACATGAAGCCACGGATAAGCTGCAGACAGTATCATGAGAAAAAGGGTTGTCTCATAGCACAGACCCAGCCCATGTCTCAGGTAAGAGAATCAGCAGTAGCTCATCTAGAAAAGAACTACAGTGAATGCCCAGAGAAACTGCTCCTGTTCTGCATAAGTTGCCTACTAAATGCAATCAGATTGTATTGCATGTGTATGGGACTGCCACATGGCCCTGCTCTCCTGTGACCTATTGACAAAGCCCCCAAGGCTCTGTCTGTCAGGATCTTCTCCAGCAGGATGCCTTGTAATCTATATAGGTATTGTTATTCCCTCACTTTGGGGCTCCTAACTCTACCAGATTATCCTAAACTTCCTACAGTCAGTGGAAAAATGCAGGTTTCTCCATAGGGAATTCTGAGCCCCTGAGGTCCTGCCTGCGAGATCTGACCTTTCTCCATGAACGATACCAGGAGTCTGTTGAGGTCCAACAGCTCAGTGAGCAGTTACATTAGGTGGCTGATATTGAGTATGATGTGCACCCCCTTGCTGCTTGGTAATCCTGGCTGCTGGCTGGTGCATGTAGTAAGGCACATTGGCCACAGAAGCTGCTGATCTGGAGACACATCTGCCATTAAAATTTTAAGTGTTTATTTAGTTATTCATGAGGACATTTACTCACATGAGCAAAGTGATGGAGTGCAGGGGGACTCCTGTCCTCTGTTATAGATAGGATTACATTCCGACCCCTACATTACTTTGTATATGTCAAGCTCCAGTATTTTTGTATTCAGCATAAGGTCTACTATCCGGATAGGCATAGTCTGTCCAAGATAATTTGGCACAGTTGCAATGTGGAAACTCTTGTGGAAGTTTTCATGATAGTATTTCGGTGACCATACTGCTGCAAAGATCAATAAAACAGTGGGTCTGCTCAGTGTACCAAAGTCATTTAAAATATGACAGTATTCTTGTATTGTCTTTTTAATTCAATTGAAGTAACCAAATCTAGTTTTGGTTGGATCAGAAATGGATATAAGGGTAAAATCTGTACTGGAGGTAGATGAAGATTATTTGATTAAATATTTCCAATTAAAACCACAGCATTGTCAGAGATAGAACATTTTGTGGAAAATAAACACTTTAACAGACTTTTTTTTAAGGGAAAAATCTCTATGGATATGCAAGTATCTTATGTAGGTTTTTCAAAACAGAAAATAATATTTTTGGTTAGAATTTCCTTTTATATCTGAACATATAAACTTATAAAATAAGGATTTAAAAAAAATATTTCAAAATAGTTTGAATTAAATGTTTCAAATTTCCTGATTGCATTTTTTCCATAATATAATTTCATTAATATTTTCAAGGGGCCAAATTTATTATGATAAAGAAGGCATTTAAATAGTGAATATTCATAGGATGTGAAATAAATTTTCTGAGCTGTTGTAAAGAAATTGCCTTTATTAAAAATTGCTCATCTTGGGTTAAGCCATATACAAACCCATGTTTTTATTCACTTTAACTAATGCATCAGCAAATAAGAACTCTATCTCTACAATTATGCCTTTTGTGTAATAAATGTTACATGCAGGGGACAAAATCATCACAAATGCAGAATTGTTTCATTTCCAGCAGGTGAGTTGCCTGTAGAGTATCTTATACACAAAAAGCCTTTTAAATTGCTTCTCTTTCGCACTTGTGTAAAATGCACCATCACAGGAAAAAAAAAGTAAAAAAAAAAAATGCTGAGGGGGATAATGACAGGCAGGCTAAGCAATTGGCAGGAAAATTTCTTTTCCAAATCCCGTGTATTCGGCAGGCAGGACTTTGGAACACACATATTACCTGGCATTTATATTGGAAATCAGAAGAGTGTTCTGGTAACAAGTACAATCTTTTACATTCTGTCAGAGCCCACAATATTTAATATTTACAGCCCAATCATCCATTTCTCAAACATTTTCTGTTAATATTTCCTGAGAGCTAGCTTGAGACCCAGCTGGTAGACAGAGCAACATTCAAGCCAGGTAGAAGCACTAACAAAAGAGCTGAGAAAATAGAATCAGAAAACACACAGTTTTACTAGTGAAAAAGCACAGCTGAGTTTTCAAATCCTTCCTGGTTCATAGAATAGCACAAGAAATTTATATTTCAGAAATACAAGGCCAGTTCCCTGAGACCCATAAGTTAATACTTATTCATGTAAATCAGTCGAAAGTTCTCAGCTGGAATTCTCCCACATGATGGTAATGAGCTCTATAAAGACTTGGTGGATTAAGCACATGGATTTTTAATTACATCATATCTGTCTAAATTCGTACAGTAATTTAATTTGTGTCCAACATGCCATTCTCACCTTCAAAATCAAGCCTTTTCCCTCCAAATTTTTTTTTTTTTTCATCTTTTCACTACCATTAAAAAAAGATTTCCATACTGGGATCTCCCACCATGCTGTCTACACTTGACAGTGTGCCACCCACAGTGTTGTACAAGTGATAAGCCTACAATATTCATAAACTCTCTAAACTGCAATTCAGAATATTTTCTACAGCAGATGTTTTTCTTTGCTTCTACTTTCGTATTTAGTAAGATTTAAAAAAAAAAAAAATCAGCAAAGATTAAAATGAAAGATGGTAGAACTATAATTGCAGCCAGCTGAAGACTGGAAGGAAAACCTCCAGTCAGGAACATCTGAACAATCAGCATCCAGGTCTAAGCCCGGAAGCTACAAGTGAGAGCATCTTCTACCCCCAATTTTTACTTCCACTGAAATGATCAAGAGGGTGGGGGCTGTTTGTTACAAGTCTTCCCTATTTGCATTGCTCTGGTGTTTCAATATGTATATACAGTGACTGAACTTACATATACAAAGCAAATAACCAAAGATGGACCAACATGTGCTACGTGTGCACTGTGATTTGCATGAACTCTGGAATTAGGAGGTAGGGACGGTGAGACTCCTGCTGTGCCCTTGAAAATATGATCCACAACTCCTGTGTGAAAACAATTTTTTCATCTTTTTTATATGATGAATCTTTGAGGTTTTTCCATTGAACTCAAAAATATTCAAAGATAAGGCTATTTACTGCATGCATTTAAGCATTCATAGTAAACACGGTCACAATGCACATATCACTTTGGGTAATCAGACTTGATATAGACACTTTCTTCTTTCGGGGGAAGGCTGCCAGCAAATCAGCCAGATTCTGATGCCGAATAAGCTTAAAGTCTAAGACCCAAATTCACATTAAAATATGTTGGAGTGGGTCTTATATATGTCACAATTTGACTTTCCCACTGTTAAATAACTTTGTGTAGTTAATGTAATGCTGTATATAAAATTTATGTAATTGTGTTAGTTTTTTCATTCTAGGTAATATTTTTGCAACGAGTGAAAAGAATTCTGCTCATAAACTTCAAAACCTCTGTTAAGACAAAATGTGCAAAATTATTAGAAAATTAATGTCTAATGGTTAGTGACAATTGTAACAAGAGAATCTCCTATTTTAAGATGAGAGAACAAAGTACTCCATTCACATTGTAAGACTAACAGGAAACCAGCTGATTTTGTTGTCTAAGATACTGTTCAAGGAACCCCAAAACCACAGAAATGTAGATATAACCAGTAAAATGAAGAATGCAAATAGTGCTAAAACTGGAGGGGACAGTCAATAAATAAATATAGCGGGTAGGATTTTGTTTGCAAGGCAACTGCAGAAGGTCAGAAAGAAGCAAAGAATAAAAATTCCTGGGCAACCACATATTGTCAAATAGTGCTGGCCGTTATTGTACAGACAACACAGGAATCTTTGTCTGTAATTTAGGAGGTATTTTAAGTAACGTATTACTCCATTTTTTGGTAGGAAGGTAAAAATACCCTCAGAACAAACATTCTGTGTGTAAAGTCTCCATAACCATCTCTACTGAACTTCTCACACAAATTATTTGTCCTGCAGCCCAGGATTCTCCAGGTCAAAGGCTGAACAATGGTAAGCACTGAGCTAGAACAAATTCTTTTCAGTGCTAAGATGTGAAAGTAAAGTCAGGGCTTCTCTTAACTCCATTAACTTTTGTGGAGGCTACACCTCTGTGTTTGATCTTTGAACCAAATTCCCTTTTCCTTTAAACAGGTCCCCACTGATGCTAGTTGAACAAGAACTTATAGTATTATCTTCCTTTGACTTTCACCTTGTTCTAAGAGGCTTTATTAGAATTGCCTTCCAACAGATACTGGATAAATTCAAAAATTCATGTTACGACACCTAGTTCTGATTTAAACAGTTGCAATTCAGTAATAATAGATTTAGGAAGTCAACTACCGGTGTGCGACAGAAATTTGTCCCATTCTGATTTCAATAACATCTTTTATCATCAGTGATATATAAATTTCAGCCCTGAAATAAGTGTTATCTCCTATTTCACTGTATATTTTTACTGAGGAACAAACAGATTGAGGGAGTTAAAATGTAAAAAACCCCACAACAATCACTACTTTGCCATACTTGAGATCCTAATTTTAAAAAGTCAGCCTTATATTCAGGTCCACATAATGTAAAAGGAAAGCATTAAGACTTCACTGATTGTGAACATATGAATACATCTGTCATGAGAGGAATTTCACCAACACTCTCTCACACACACTTGATAGCCAGACTGAATGTTAGTGTGAATGGAATTATAAATCCAAGAAAAAACAAATCTCAGCTTTTTTTCTTTTTCTTTTTTTCCCCTTCTATTTCTTTTCTTCCCCTCAGCCCCAGGAGCTTTATAAGTCAGTCTTGGAAGAATGAAAAAACACTGCATAATAATTCCTCCCATAAAATCTGAATTTATTAAAGCTTGAGACTTGAAAAAGCAAAAAAACTCAGGGATGATTCAATACAGTTTGTTGGATATAAATGCTGTTTCACATTCTATTATGCAACATTCAAGAGGAATGCAGAAATACAGGTGAAATAAATAAACAGTGCTTCAAACATATCTTCCAGTTCACTGGTGACCTGCCAGTGCCTGCAGGGAGATTATGGAGGAGCAGAGCCAGGCCCTTCACACTGGTGCATGGCAGGAGAGGGAGAGGCAGTGAGGGTAAACTGAAACAAGAGAGGCTCAGGATGGTTGCAAGGAGGGACCTTTGCACTGTGAAGCAGTCAAGTAGTGGAGCAGGTCCCCCACAGAGTCTGTGCCATCTCCCTCCCTGGAGATTTTCAAGACTGAACAAAGCCCTGAGAAACCTGGTCTGAGCTGATGGCTCACCATGTTTTGAAGTTAGACTAGATATCTCTATAATCCTAATCTTTGCAACAAAATGCTATGATGACAAGGTCTTTCCTTTGCAGATTTAAACATCATACCAAAGTTTTCTTTCCCATATATAATTCAGTCTGTCAGAAGAGGTGGCTATCTTGCTGGATTTAGCATTGGTACAGCCTCACTTTGAGTACTGTGTGCAATTCGAGGCCCCACAATTTAAGAAGGATGTTAAGGTACTTGAATGCATCCAGAGGAGGACAACAAAGGTGGTGACAGGGCTGGAAGGCTGTGAGGAGCAGCTAAAGAGTCTTCGTTTGTCTAGTTTGAAGAAAAGGAGACCAAGGGGCAACAAGGCGCTACAGCTTCCAGAGGGGGAGAAGCAGAGAGGGAGGTGCTGATCTCTTCTCCCTGGGATCCACTGACAGGACCTGTGGGAATGGTTCAAAGCTGAATCAGAGGAGGTTTAGACTGGACATCAGGAAACATTTTTTTACCAAGAGGGTGGTCAAACACTGGAACAGGCTTCCTAGAGAGGTGGCCGATGCCCCAAGTCTGGCAATGTCTAAAAAGACATTTGGAGAATTTGGCCATTAATAACATGCTTCAATTTTTGGTCAGCTGTGAAGAGGTCAGGCAGTTGAACTACATAGATGATTGTAGGTCTCTTCCAACTGAAATAGTCTCTTCTATTCTAATTCAAAAGGCCAAAAATCCTCCTGGTCTTAGCTAAATCACTAGACTTGTACAACTAAGACACACCAGCTTGTATAGCCAACTTCACCCAAAAGAATTGTTTCATTTAGCATCAGATCTGGTTACTTTTGCCTTCCCACCCCAAATGACCAGATACTCATTTGCAGATAGCTCATACACAACAGTCCTTAGCACAAGTCCAGAGTGAGGCTTGAGTCATAAGAAAAATTAATCCTTCTGCTTCGTGCACTTCCATATGTAATTACTGTAACAGATCTGAGCTGAAGGCAGTTACACAATTTATCTACATATTTCTCTCCCATGTCTTCAGTGTCAGCCTTAATTAACAGAATCCAAGAACATTGACTGCATTTGATTTCAACTGCAAACATATTCTGTTTAGGGTCTGACCAAGTCCATTCATGTCAAGGAGCTGCATAATTATCCTGGAATTGTAATAGAAAATGTAAGCTTTAAGTGTCAACAGGACAACAGGCAACTGACACATCCATGTAACTACATTACCTATGGTCACTTCAGCTTACACTGTTTTTTCTCTCAAATACACTTTCCTGCCAAAGACAGCTGATTATTTATTTATTTGCCTAGAATTCTTCAGCGTACGCTGTATACCATCTAGCTTACGTGAACAAGCTACTGCACTCATACTGTAAAATCCTAGAGACAAAAAGGTAAAATGATGATAGAAACAAGTACCCATCACAAGTGCAGTAAACTGCAGAAGAATTGTTTATTCTCATTCATGCTTGTATGGATTGGCTATGCAAACACAGGAGTGGATGTTTATTCATAATGGTTCTGTACAAGCTGCTGTGAAATAAGCTCTAGAGAAAGAATAGTAAAGCTGAAGTGCTATAAGAAAACCTCAGGTACTGTATATTTTATGTCTCTCTAGAGTTATCGCACACTAATGGCTAGTAGAGAACTGCACAGAACAACGAAATCTCTCCTGAATATTTCATTGGGAATGTCCATCTCAAAGCTCTTAATAAATCTGGGACAACTGTGTTAAATTCATTTATAAAGTAATCTCTGTGAAATATATTTCAGAAGACCTACTCTGCCTGGTTGCCTAAATTAAAAAAAAAAATAGACAGTACTGTGCAAAACTGAGTCTAGAAGCATGATTCACATTAATGAGTAGTACTCCAACTTGGCCGGTAAGAACATGGCTACTCACTGGCTGAAAAGAAACCTGTTACCCTACATATTTTGTCACTTATTTCACTTCTGCAAAATAAAATAATGAGATTAATCTGCTGCAATGGAAAACAAAAGCCAAGGAAGCTGTTTAAACTAGTAAAATTTTCAGAAGTAGGAACAGGTTTTTGTGAGAGTTCGCGGTAATCACTGCCAATCTGATCTATTCTTTGCTAAGCTTCAATTAGCACCTCAAGAAGAAGCAATTCATTGCAAGGTTTTCATCATGGGAGACTTGCCCTTCTCACATAACTGTAAAGCTAACCAGTGTACTCATTTCTAGCCAGAGATTCCTTTCAGCCTCTACAGAGCAGACAATGGCTACTAAACTAAAGCACTAGTTTGCTAACCAATTATCAATTAAAAACCACCTCTTAGCAATTTAAGATAAATAAGAAGCTGTATTATGTCAAAACATTATCATGACAGTGGAGTTGAAACCACCCAGCTTTATTTATAGTATTATAACAATGAAACACAAATCTAGATGCTATACAATTGAAACAATAGGGGTACCATCAAAATAGAAGGATCTGTTAGGGTTAAAATATTGTTTCATTCTTATGAAATCATATTTTAGAGCTTCTCTTGGGATACATACTCTGGGTTCTGACTGCTTACATTCAGGATTTTTGTAGATCAAAAAAATAAGCATGCAACTAGCAAATTACCACTGCAATTATATGCATGGGAATTTGAGGGCAAAATATAGTCAGAAACAGTATCTCTTTATTTCCATCTGCAAAAGCAAAAAAGGGTTTTTTACAGTGCTGGAAAAGCTTATATAAAAGACCTGCAGCAAAAACAATATTGCTGATTAATGCTCTGCTAAAAATTTTTATTTCAGAAGACTGTCATTGACATAAGCTTTCTCTTACCAAAAAATAGCTTCAAAGCACAATGAGAAAAAGTAGTAAATGAACACGTCTCAAGAAGTGAAGTAGTCCATCTTGCTTGTTGTGAAGAAAAATGAGGTTTCTTTTCAGTAGCTATGCAAAAGGATCAGCATGGATCTAAGTATGCTACTGAGTGTCAAGAAGGAATATTGAAATACCCAAGTGTGCCCTGTTCAGGCAGCCATAATGGTACATCAGTGCTTTTTCCTACAACAATTATTCCCATCAATGTAAAACTGTCTTTGAGAGCTAACTAGTACACATCTCCATAACACCACCATAGGTAACAACAGATGAAATTATCATCTGCTAAATCTCTCACCACAGTCAGAGAGACAGAGTCTGGCACTCAGTCTGTCACAGTATGATGTCCTAGAAATGCATACAGATTTACTCTATTTAATATTATAGAAAGCACTTAAGTATTCAATCTTCCATTCACCATGTCTTTTGGGAAAGGCTCACAACTCTTACTGCTCTCTGCATTCAGTCCATGCCTGTAGAAACACAGCACAACACACATGGGCAAATCCCAGCATATTTAAAATGTTTCATTCCATACCCACTCCATACCACTGGGGGAATCATTACACATTTTGCACAGGAAGGGAACATACGGGCAGGTTTTGTTTTGCTCATTTTTTCCCCAAGAGCATCTCCTAGGGAGAACAGCTTTGTGCATACTGCTGTTCAGAACAGTCCATCCCAACAAGAAAAGATGACACCAAGGGAAGAATAGTTTATTCCCCTATAGAAAAGTTTTTGAATGGAGCCTCTTTTAATGGAAGCAATCTTAATAAATAACAGCCAAAATATCCAAACTGTGAAAAGCACAGCCACAAAATTATTGAATTTAACAACACATTTCTCAGAGATTTAAAATTAATTGGCAGATGCCAAAGAGGGGAAAAAAAAGTCATACAGCATATTGCATCTTTTTATGACAGATGGTTTCAAATGGATTAATGAGGTGAGTGCTGAATTTCTAGGTTGTGGTTAATATTTAACCTCCAGCCAGCAGATACCTCTAAGATTTTTACACCTGAGTGGTAAAGAAGCCTACCTAATTGAACTATTGGACACTCTGTGATAATTTGAAGAGTATCTTCAAAATGAAAAGCAATAATAGATATTGGAAAATGGGGGGAGGAGAAAGTAGGGAGACTTGTCATAACACTGGTACAGAATTGGAAATTCAATTCTTTCTTCCCCTCTGAGAAGCTATGATGAGGAGAGACACACAGAATACCTGAGCTTGTGTTACACTGTGTCAGTCAGATGAAGAAAAAGGATCAGTAAGATATATCATTTTCCCCCTTCATTTCTAGACAATTTTAGAATGGTAAAAATTTATCTTTCCATTAAAAAAACCCAACCAAACAAACAAAAAGCAAAACAAAAGGAAGTTCATCTGCAGTAATGAGTCTTGTCACTGCACTTACCACATCATAAATGTTACCTGGTTGATATAACCAGCAGACATTGCATGCCTTCAGCACCCCTTCAGTTTCTCCAAATTTTTATGGTACATTTGACTAAGAAGTTACAGGCAAGAGTATCACTTTACAGTAGGCAGAAGCTTTCAGACACTAAACTAAACCTGAAAATTACAGAATCACAGAATCATCTAGGTTGGAAAGGACACTGGAGATCATCTAGTCCAACCGTTCACCTAGCACAGTTCCCACCTACAGCATATCCTTAAGCTCTAAATTGACCCTACTCTTAAACACCCCCAGGGATGGGGACTCCTCCACCTCCCTGGGCAGCCCATTCCAACGCCTAACAACCCCTTCTGGAAAGAAAAGCTTCCTGACATCTAGTCTAAACCTTCCCTGGCGCCACTTGAGGCCATTACCTCTTGTCCTATCACTTACTACTTGGTTAAAGAGACTCATCCCCAGCTCTCTGAAACCTCCTTTCAGGTGGCTGTAGAGGGTGATAAGGTCTCCCCTCAGCCTCCTCTTCTCCAGACTAAACACCCCCAGTTCCCTCAACCGCTCCTCATACAACCTGTGCTCCAGAGCCTTCACCGGCTTCGTTGCCCTTCTCTGGACATGTTCGAGTAACTCTATGTCCTTTTTGTAGTGATGGCCCCAAAACTGAACACAGGAATCGAGGTGCGGCCTCACCAGTGCCGAGTACAGGGGTCAGATCCCTTCCCTGTCCCTGCTGGCCACGCCATTGCTGACACAAGCCAGGATGCCATTGGCCTTCTTGGCCACCTGGGCACACTGCTGGCTCCTGTTCAGCTGGCTGTCAATCACACCCCCAGGTCCCTCTCTGACTGGCAGCTCTCCAGCCACTCCTCCCCAAGCCTGTAGCACTGCTGGGGGTTGTTGTGGCCCAAGGGCAGCCCCCGGCATTTGGCCTTATGGAAACTCCTCCAGTTGGCCTCAGCCCATGGCTCCAGCCTGTCCAGGTCTCTCTGCAGAGCCTCCCTACCCTCGAGCAGATCAACACTCCCACCCAACTTGGGGTCATCTGCAAACTGACTGAGGGTGCATTCGATCCCCTCGTCTAGATCATCAATAAAGATCTTAAACAGGAGTGGCCCCAAAACCGAGCCCCGGGGGACACCACTCATGACCGGCCATAAACTGGATTTAACTCCGTTTACCACAACTCTCTGGGCCCGGTCATCCAGACAGTTTTTTACCCAGCGAAATGTGCAACTGTCCAAACCTCAAGCAGCCATTTTTGCCAGAAGAATGCTGCGTTGTAAGCAAGACCTAAAGTCAGGGTTTTGGCTAAAAAAAATTTGTATTGGATGTATACACGTAGAGCTGCTGGTTAAACACTTTAGAGTGATTACTAATATTCAGTCATTTACATTTTGAAGTAACTACTGGAAATGCACTGTACAACAGTATCTACAAGAATTCAAAGTTGAATGAGAGTAGAATCAAATGAGAAATATAAACATTCTTATTGTAGACATTTACCATCCTAACAAAAATAATTAAGACACTCCATAACATTATCTTCCTCCTGTGTTTATTTTTTCCTGGAATACATATGAAGTCATTCTGAAGTGACTTACTGTCATATTGAACACCTTGCACTTCTCCAGCAAAATGGGAAAAACAATGCCTGGTCACACACTCTTATACTGTAGCTATTTCCACAGTATCTGGTTCACAGAGAGCCTGCACAGGCCACATAGCATATCCTAATCTTTGAAGACTAATAGGGAGTATTCATTATTTTCTAATAGACTAACAAGAAAGAGATTAAGAAACAAATCAATCTTTCTTTAAAAAAAAAAAAAAAAGTTAATGATGAGAATAAAAAAATCTTCTGGTTTCAAAATTCTTCAAGAGAGAAATTTAAAACATTTTCACTTTTTTTTTTGCTAATAGACCAATAATAGACTCATGCTGTTGTAACCACAGACAGTAAACAGTCATTACACCTTGCCTACAGAAAGCCAACTATGAACAGCTGGAAAACAAATGTTCTTGGAAGGACTCCTGCCTTGATCATACAGTTTCCTTGCTTAAAATTCATCTTTCTGCAGTGCGTTTGAGAACTGATGACCAACATGCCACACCCATTTCACACTGTTCTGACTGCAAATCAAGGCAGGCCTCTGTACCCCAGTCATCATCCTGTTCTGTTCCAGGGCAACGAGAGGAGATCTATAACTTTGTCTTCAGTGTGGGCTGGGCTATACACTCTATGATTCAAATGCCCCTAAGTGTTTTTTCTTGACAGAAAGGGATAAGAAACTCCTTAATACTGCATTAATACTGCCAAGTAATTTGTGACAAAATGTAAGATTGATACTCTAATTCAAACTGTAGTCCATATATCTGTTCACCCCTCTTTACAAATTCTTTATGGGAAGTATTCATTTCCATGAAAGGCTGCCATACAAATTATTATATAATGTATTTTTGTAACTTTTGGAGAAGAAAAAAAAAAACATATTTAATATACATAAATAAATATATAAAAATTTCCATATGTTCAGATATCTTATATAAAATATATTTTGATGTAAATAAAATGCAGAATATGCTCCTTGCTAACTGGCAATATCCACAGCATTTGCCAGATTTGTCTTTTGTGCTGTTTCAACATCTCACAGGTAGACATTCAAGAGTTAAAATAATTAGCCAAACTGGAATACACAGTGATTATCCAAAATGGTACTTAGAATTCTGCTCTAATAAATGTAATGAAGCCCTTAACGACTTCAAGCAGTAAGAGGAGGAGAAATGGAGGGAAGAGAGTTTGAAGCTGTTTTCATTATGAAAACTGACAGCTCTTGGTTCCAATTTCACCCCAAACTGCCACAGAGATTAATATTTTTCTTTCAAAGCCACATTTTTATAAGAGATTACGTTTTCTTCTGAAAGCAGAAGAGCTCCATTCAAAGACATTCCCATTTGTTGTTGTCAGATTCTGCCTAACTGGGCTGAGAGCCTACTGTAGCTCTGTGGATCTGTGACCTGCACTTCGCTCCCTCCAGGCACTATAAATAATTTCCATGGAAACAGCGCTGAAGAAGATATCTGCAAGCCAAGAAGATATTTATAGCCTTTCTGCTAGATTTATGTCTTTTATTTTTTCCTCTCCATTTTCTCAGTTAAACCAACATTAAATACATTTATTTTATAAAATACTTTACACACACAACTAAAGCTACTAAAGAAATTAAAGATACAGGAAGAAGGAACTGAAGGAGATTCCTACTCCATAATACGTATGTAGCTATCTATAGATCATCGTCACATCCTGCATTCCCATTTGCCCTGAGGAAAGAGTATATGGCGTCTACATTGCACTTTTTTCACCCAAGGAAGAATTCTTCCTTAGTCATCAGGGCTGGAGTTAATCATCTGTATAAGGTATTTAATGAAGAGTGTTCTAATCCACACCTTGATGAGGCTGAGAAGAAAAGCAGATGCACATGAAATCAAAGCTGAAGGGCTCTGAAACAGCCTCATCAGACCACAGAGGGAGGAACTGAACGCAGTAGAATGCACTCCAGCATATCCAAGTGCAAATGTGCAGCTCTTCAGACCTGCATGTAAATTTATCATACAGTGAAAATCAGCTAACTTCTCAGCCACTTCTCTTTCAGCAATAGAAAGATAATGCTCAGTGTGTGGACATAGCAAAGATAATCTGGAAATCCGTCAAACCCTGTTCCTTCATGATCTCCCAACTAATGAGAGTACATGTATATTGGAGGTGTACAGTACAATCTCTCTCCTCCTGGCCACAGTAACACAACAGCTTTAGGCCCTCCCTGCAAACTGTACAGCTGGTATTGTTCTCATTGTCACTGAAGGTGCAGATGACTAGTCCCAAATTCTAAAAGAATCCTTACCCCACAATCATTCTACAGATATGGGAAGGAACAGACATTGACTTTTCTCTCCTTTGGCTGGGCTTGTATGGCCTGTCTGTATCTTAGAGGACAAAGGAAGTGAGTCAAAGCATCGGATCAAAACTCAAACACAATCACCTAAGGAGAAATAAGTGTAATCATTGCTTCATTTTTTTCTTCTCAGCACAACAACAGTTGCCACTGAACATAGTAATAAATTTAAATAACTACTCTCAGCTGCATTACAGGAATTTTTTTGAGCTCCTTTCCCCTATCCGGGTACCTCCTGTAGGATCTAGTTTATCCTCCCGTAAGATTTGAGTGCTGACCATGAGTTTTCTTCATTAAAACACACCAGATTCCACAACACCTTTTACATTTTTGTCTGTATTTTTGTCTGTTTTCTTATGATCTAAAATATTGCTCTCACATCAGGAAGAATTCATATGGTTCATAGTGGTATCAACATCAGCATTAAAAATAATGACTAAGGCTTCCTCAAGCCACCACTCTAAAGCAAAGACTTCTTTAAGAAAATGTTGCCTGCTACGACATAAGCCATTAGCTGTACTCATCTTGTAAGGCTTCTGTCTGTACTATAAATGTTAGAAAAATACTTGAGAAGCCAAGATTTTCTTGGAATTTTCTGATCCAAAGAAGTTTAGAAAAATATCAATTAGAAGTTAATTCATCATAAGAGATGTATTTACATCTGTTCTATAGCTACTGAATTCAGATTGCTGTTCAGCTGATGTTTGACAGGTTTTAGGTCCAATAGCTAAAAGAACAAGAGTATCAAGATTAGAAAAGTATTTCTTGTTCTCAATCTAAGATATCCTCAAGGTGGCCAATTTTTAAAAATTCTTCTCAGATCCCAACTCTACCTGTCAGAATTCACACTGTAACTACTTCAGATACAACCAAAGTATTTAACATTATGTACACTACTTAACTTCTATGTGCCTCATCTTACCACTCTAAAATGAGTATCTTCTAATAATTACCAATCTTCTTTCACAAAATTAAGAAGTTTAATTAATTAATGTTTCTAGCACTCCTGAGATTCTCAGATGAAAAAGCAATACATAAGTGCTCTAAAGAAACTTTGAATTCACTGTCATAATCACTATTAAATCAAAGAGAAATTTTATACTGCTATTCTCAGATTCTCTTTTCTTCAGTTCACTATTCTATTTTTTCCTACAAGCTGCCATTTGCTGCAAAGCATCTTAACTGATTCAGAATTCCATATTATAACTGGCTTTAGAAAAAACATAAATTGCATCCATCACACATTAATCAACTGTACCTAGGCAACATAGGTGAGTTTAGATCATGGTTTTGCAATCACCCCTGTGCAAAGACATGGACTCTGCACATTTCACCTCCTTCATTCCTGGAAGTAGCCATATTAGACCAAAAAAAGATGCATAGCAGCATAAGTATTCCTTAAGTCCTGACACCAGCCAGATACCTCGTCAAAATCTGTTCACTGGGAACAGCAACTCACAACAACATACATTAAATTTAACCCGATCTTCCTGACAATGTAGTTACGTACTTTGACAATCAGCCTCTAGTTTCTCTTCTCAATAATTTTAAATTAACAACAGAGTAACAAATTATTTTATAAAATATAGTCTAGACACTTAAAAAAATAAGAATATGTGCATGAAGAAACAGTAAAAAAAAAAGGAAAATAACAAGAAATTCAAGTCTACTAAACTGTGTACATCAAATATATGTTGGCTTCCTTTTGGCAGTTTTCAATGGAAAGACAGTCCTTTCATTTACTTAAAGTTATTAACTGATTGTTCCTGGAAGACACCCATTTAGTGTCTGTAACAATTATCTAATAAGAAAACTTATAAAGTACAGTAAGATAAATAATTGAGAATCACATTCAAAATTTAAGATCATGGCATTTGATTCATCAGAGATTACAGACTGTTATTAAAAATAGATGGTCTTGTTTTAAATTTCTGAATACCTGATTGCTAGCTAATAAGTTTAAATAGCTTATTCTGGCATTAACTTAAAACTGAGATATTACCTTTAAAAAAAAAAAGTTTCTGAAAGGATAAAATGCAGGTTTTGTCACTGAAGTATACACCTTCAAGAAATACATGCAGTTATGACAATAGCGTACATGCTTTTAGTATTATCTTCATTTTTATTTACCACTGAATCTGAGACAGGTTCTGACCTCCATTATATCCAGGGTAACTCCATAGATTTATTTCACTAACCTGAATCTGATTATAGCTTTCTAATTCAGAGCTTGGATTTACTTTTATTACTTAGGCATGCTTTAGACATATTAATATATTTCACTGTCACATAACAGAACTGTATTTGCCATGTATGTAAGCACTTACAAGTTCATATATTACCTGTTTTAACTTATCATCTAATATGGAAATAGAGACCAGTGAGACACACCAGCAGCTGCCAGCGCTTTCTGCGCAGCACCACGGTGAACCCCATGCTACCACTTCAAGAGGACCACACAGCCCAACCTCACACAACCCAAGGGAAGAAAATGAGACGTAAGCCACTGGCAAAACAGAACTGTCTCTGCACCTGCTTTTTTTAAAAAAAAAATCAATTTTCTGCCAAATGTTTTTAGCTGAAAAACTTCCTGACTTTGTGTTTCAGCCAACTGTGAAACTCCCACACACAAAGCCACTTTCTGAATTGTTCTACTGAGGAAAAAAAATAGTAAAAGCGTTGCTTCTGGCTTCTTCTTTGTGTGGATATTCATACCTCTGGAAGTTAGTGCATACTAATACGCCTGAAGAAATTTTCCCCTTTAGTATTTTTTTCAGTTTGCCTTTCACAGACCTTCATCTGTTCCTTGCTATAATAACTCATTCCCCTTCAAATAAAGTATTCAGAGATTCCCTCACTGCCCCTTCATTTTAGCCCCTTTAAGTTGCTCGGCAGCAGATAATTGTTAAGTTTTAAATTCCAGTAGCCAGTGGGAAAAGCTTAAAACATGAAACAAAGAGAATTATAAGCAAAAATGAAGGAAATAAAAAGAGACTTAAATGTTTTTACTCTCTTTCTGGGGGGCTGACTCATGATGTTGGAATGAATGAGGTCAGTAATAATAGTAAAATATTTCATCTTCACTCTATTTATAAGACCAGAAAATTTTCAATTCTAGTCCTACCAGACCAGAGCTGTTTGATACAAGTTACTACTTTTCTTCACTTAAATATGTGAGATTTCTGAAGAAGTCTTAGCATAGTATTACAAAAATTGCTTAAAGCACTTGAGAGATGGTAGATAAAAATTATACATAATTATATAATTTATAGATACTTAAAATATGTTTACCTTGCTTAAAATATATTATAATAGTAATATATTTAGTAATAGCCTATAAATTATGTATATAGATACTTTGTATATTTATATTAAAATAGGATACCTATTTGTGTCTATTTAAGGGGAAGTTACCATAATCTGATCCATAACTTTTAGCAGTATCTTTGATTCCATCTAAATCTATAGAAAATAACTAAAGATGGTATCACAGTTATGTGTTATAGTCACACTGAAAATACAGGAACACAAACATTCACCTCCACAGCATGGATACAGAAGGTTTAGGGCAACTTAACGGAGCCTTTCAATACCTGCAACAAGGTTCTTGGGAAGATAAAGCTTTTTGCAGAGATGTCTGGCAGGAGAATGAGAGAAAACAGAGATGAACTAAAAGGGGAGGTTCTGACCTGACATTAGGAAAACAGTTCTTGACAGTGACAGGACATGAAGCAGTGGAAAAGGTTGCCCAGGTAGCACAAGAAGTCTTCACACTTGGGAGGTTTTCAAAACACTGAGAAACCTACTTTGAACTCAGTATTGACCCTGCTCTGTGAAGTGGGTTGGACTGGATCCTGGGTCCCACCCAACCTGCATGAGTCTGAGTCTATGACATGTCTGTGGAAAAGCCAAAAGTGTAATTTCTTACACATACAGATTCTGAAGCATTCCAGACTCTGGACTTTTAATTTTTTTCCCCTATAATTCTGATTATTGAAATAAGAAAGAAATCCCAAGGATATAGAAGAAACATTCTTTAATTCTCTGGCCGCTTTGAAAGAGAACTGGCAGATGATCACAATCATGGCACTGCGACAGAGCTGCTACTTTATTCCTGCACTGTGGTCACTTCCAGTAAATGCGTTCTTCAATACAACCCACCACCACCCAAAAGCAGTGGTTTACACTTTGACAGTGCAGAGGAACATGATGAGATTCACAGTTTCAAGTCAGAAGTGGTGGGTAAGAAACAGTATATGCCAGGCCTCCATGCAGTTATCGACACCTCTGAGCATTCCGATCTTCCACATCTGTATTTATTCTAGCTGTTTGACATAGTTGACCTACCTGAATGATTTCTCTCTCAAGCCGAAAGCAATATTGAAGTATAAAGTTTAAATGAAAAACAAAAGCTTCAGTGGAGTCTCTAATTACAGGTGGTAGAGAGAACCTCTGTTTTAAGCAAGGTGGGGCCTTGCTTTGCTGGTAACGGCTGAGACACATTCCTTAAGCCCAGGAGATCCTGCAGCAACACTAAGCATACTGTCAGTTTCAAGTTGCCTTTTCACACTTTGCCAGGGTGTTCTTGTGTAAGGCTAGGATGAATGAAAACCCAGTGACTCTCACCATGGTTTCTGGTGCCTGGTGATTTGTACCTCTGGTAGCATACATGTAAAATCATCACTGTGAGCAATCCACAGGTAACAGCTACAGGCTTCACACCTCAGCTGTACATCTGGAGTGGCCTAGGTAGGAACTAGCTGATACATTTCTATGCTCCTCTGATTCACCTTTTACAGATAATAAATTCTGTGGTGTAATTACCAAAAAGTTTTTTCACGATCTTCTTGCTCAGAGATGAGTACTCAAATCATCAGGGATTAGGCTGTGATTAATTATGAACAGCATTCCTTAGAAGCACATCCACTTTTATGAACAAACCTAGCTTTTGAAATAGTTTTTGCTCCTCACAGTTATCTGATATATGGTTGGGCTAAACAGGCTTCAGTCAGTGGTCCCCTTCCATCACAGCGCAAGTGAGTCACTGTAGCACCTTAGAAAGAAGGCTGCCTTCTGCATTATTCCTAGACACAAGAAACACTTAAGTCGTCAGAGTTCTCCTGTAATTGGGCATGGCATAAGCCTCAGGCTCTTACTATGTTGTTTTTACAAAGGACAATGTGATGCTACAGTCTTGAATTGTAGTGTCTAGGATTATCTTCAAACTGTGTTTAAGAAAAATAATAGCTAAAGTGCTGCAGAGGGGATTTAAAACTGTTTTTTACAAGATGGGAAACATACATATTTACTATATAGCTTTATATAGTTTTAAAATGCTTTTGTAACTAGATCACAGGACTTCTGTTGTAAGGACATACAGTATCTCAGAAGCAGCAATACGGATATATTCACTGAAGCAGAATCCAAACATTGTTTACATAACTCCCCTCCAAAAAAACAGAAGACTTGCTTTCACTCAGAGGTTGTTGTGGGGGGTGGGGGGGGGTGGGGGGGGGGCGGGAACAACGACCGGATTAAAAGCAGAGCCGTTGGGCTTCTCCCCTTAGTGCTCCTTAATTTTTGTCTCGTCCTGCCCCCTGGTGGAAGCACAGGCCGCGGGTCTGTTGGTTTCACAAAAGCACGTGTGTACGATGCAGCCCCAAATTACTGCATGTCTCCTACAGCTAGTTGTGACAAAGAATATGTATCACTTAACACAGGAAGGATTTAAATAAATACTAAGGGAAATACAGTATTATTAGTATTTCATAAAAGGCTGTGTGTTGTTTTATCTAAAAATTGATAAAGTACCTGTAGACCTTTCACAATGTTGCAGTAAATACCCTTTCTATTCCAGATACATATTTAAGGCTCAGAATTGAGAAAGGATAGTAAAAATATATATATAAACACACAGTGCTCATTATTTAATGGTGTTTTAGTAGGAGCTCAGGATATAGTATCATCTACAGCATGAGAGGAAGTTTGTTTATTTACAGATTACATAAATTCCTTTATTTTATTTCTAGAAGGATCTAAGATGATAGCACAGACCTGCTGTGAGTTACAGCTTGGTAGTTGAAAAGGTATTTTAGATCTAACAAGTAGGAAGGACAAAAGCAGAATCAAAGGCCTTAAAAGTTAACACTTGTCATCCATTTAACTGCTGCAATTCTGCTCTCACTGAAGAGTTACAAAATCAAATACTACCACCAGCACAGGTAAATACTAATTTTAACCTCTTCTTCTGAATGTGCTCCTTCAGCCATGTTTAGATTATTTTAGACACATCTGTATTGCAACCTCAATTCCTTCATCCCAGTTCAGCTCAAAACACTTCTGTAAATTCGTGAACTCCCTCAGGCAGCCAGCTCACCCACTGGCATTTCAGCTTCCTCTTGCCCTGAACTCCGGGTGCTGTAGACTCTAATGGCTGCAGGCAGCATATTCTTCTCTTGTCTACACTAGAGCTGTAGTGGAGGTGAGAAAAAGCATTCAACCCCACTCAGTTCACTGAAGGTTTGACAGTGAAAGCACCAGCACTGGAGCCTCTGAACACACCAGAGCCTCTGAGGCGACAATTGCAAGGGCTCATTATCACAACAATAATGGCAAGACTAGGGTGTGACACTGGAGTATGCTTACCTCCCCACGCTCCAGGAACCACCACAGGCCTCTTGATAAACCAAAAGTCTCAGCAGCAGCCAGAGCCCTGTCCACCTTGCTTTCTTCAGGTGCATCTGCCTTCATCATCCATCCAAAAACCAAATGGATTCTTGCACCTTTCCTTGGTTTCCTACTGCCGAGAGCAAGAGTTACTTTTTAACATGTACATATATGTATATATATGCAAGCTGATAGAAAAACTCAATCCTGGTCTCACTTAGACAGTAGAAATCAGGACTGACTGTAGAGGCATATGTAAGAAAAAAACACTAAAAGATGAGAAAATATCCCAAACCAGAGCAGAGGCTTTATGATTTCCATATACATTGTGGCCTGGATTCTCAGCTGGTATAGAGCAGCATAATTTCCGCTGCCTTCGATTTAACTGCTTTGCACTCACCAGGAATCCAGCCATGTGTAACAGCTTTGAGCAAAGGGAGGTTAGACATCTTATTGCAGTTACATAACAATTTGCCTAAATTGTGAATTCACAAATTGCAATCAGACCAGTCTACTCTGCGGAGGCATGTGAAAATGTCCCAGGCTATGTGATACAGAATTACATAACGTCCCTGACTGATCAAAAACCTAGTAAGAAAAGAGGGTTTCAGGTAAAGATGAACTGCCAGCTGCAGACTAAAACTAGCATGTTTAAAGAACAATTTCCTACAACTGTGTATTACCACAGGACAACCTTTTCTCTGCTTATCCACCCAACCCAGACTAATTTGTGCTCAGGCATTAAGAGATTATCTGTCTTTATGAACCCCTGGTACTGGGGGACATAGGATTGTTTTGAGGGCTGTTTGATGGCTTATTTTAATAATGCTATAACCACACAATTAAAACCTGATGAGATCTCAGTTTGGTTAAGTTCAGTTGAATTGCCAAGGGTGCAAGTAGGTGCTATAAAGTCTAATTAAAAAAAAAAAAAAAAAAAAAAAAAAAGGAAGATCTCACTCTTTTTGTATTGGAACACAGAAAGGTTTCTGGTTCATCTCCTGTGACTGTAATTGATTTAGTCCCCGATTTATACAAACATATTCCAAATAATTCAGATAAGGACCTGATTCTGCAGTCCTTGTTTCTGTCAAATAGGATATACTCAGGTGAATAACAGCATTGATTTGAATATTCTAATTGAACACAGGAAAAAAGTAAATAAGTAAGTAGGAAGCTTTGCAAGGTGAGAAAGTATCTTTTGTGGTACCTTGGATTATAAACCACTACCGCACTTAAAGTTGCTTGGTTGGGCCATCCAGCCCATAAGCAGTTTTCTCAACATGCTCAGGGAAGAGGCAGGTAGCCAAACCCTGCATACTCACTAACAGCCTGTGAGTCAGAACAATCTTCCTGAAGCAAGCTACATATAGCACAGGTCTGGGCCACAGAAAGGACCTCTCAGGAACAGGCTCAGTGTTAAGTTCTGCAGGAGCTGCAGAATAGAAGAAATTACCACCTAGTAGGCTCCAGGGCTTTCAAGATCTTTTTGTGTAACAACTCTCCTTTTACCTGCTGTGATGCTCCACATTTTTTACCTCAAAGCCCAAACACAGAGTTAAGCCAACCAAGAAAGGGAGGTGGCAAAAGCTTTGGACACAGCTCCCAGGCATGCTGCTTCACACCTCGGGGTTGCTGACCGGGAGAACGGACTTCTTTGATCAACACAAAGGAAACAGCTGGGGGAAGAAGAAAAAAAAAAAAAAAAAAGCATTCTTACAAGACACATGGTCCTTAATGGCTTTTCTGTGCCCAAAATCTTTTTTTTTTTTCCCCAACCAACTGCTCTAATATAAGTTTTCACCTCTGCCTATCCATCTTGCATACTTACCAAGCACTTAAAGTCATCTGAATAAAAGAAAACCTCTGGCATTAGAAAACACAGATAATTCCCTTAACAGATAGGACTGGTTGGTCCATATGCCTTGGCTCCAGCCAGTTTTAGCTGTGGACCACTGATGATCCTCCACCAACTAAGCCGTGTGCAGCAACACCCTTGCAAAACTTGTATCTGTTCCTTTTCACTAAGATCATACAGGATAGTTTCCACAGCCTCACAAACTCTTTCCTTCAACCCATAACGGGAGGAGACTGAACCTAAAGTAGGAAGATATTTCCATGATCTTTTAAGAAGTGTGAGGAATTCTACAGAAGACATTACTTCTATATAATCACTAAATAACTTCCATATAGGCATTCAGTATCTGAACATATTCTCCAGAAAGACATGCTGCTTGCCAGTACCAGTCATCCCACTGTGGTATCATTAGAGGACTTGCTCTTTTTGCCCAGCATGCAACTACCATAAGTTACCTGGCCTCCCAGTCAAAAATTTAAGCTGCTTAAAAGAAAGCAGCAAAGTACATGTCACAAATAAAAAAAAAAAAAAAAAAAAAAGGCATTTCTCAGTATCATCAAGTACAGCAGAAACCATGGAGGCACCATGGGCGAATGCATGTGTGCAAGAGAGTACCAGCAGTCAAGAAAGACAAATTACAGAAAAACAAACTCCAACTGTGCAAATTTAAAAAATCCATTTGAACTCACATTCTGTAAGGTTGCATCAGACGTAGCATGTTGTACTGCACAAAGCATATTGCAAATATTTATTTCCACTATAAAAATAAACAAATTATCTAATTAAATATCACACCACCTTTGGAAAAGAAAACAGAGAAAGAGGCCAAGAGGGCTACCTGCACTCAGCCCAGTGACCAGAAAATGTAACTAAGGTACCTACCTCACTTCTAGCACAGAGCACTGATGTGCTTTTTCCTTGCTAACTGTGGTCTGTGGCTGGGCTCTTGCTCTCTGCAGCCTGACTCACAGTGTAATTCACCTTCTGGAAAAACTCCCTGCAGAGATTTTGTTACAACTGTCTAGTGGGGAGGGTCAGATTTTCCATCTCTTCAGACTCCAGTCAAGTGCTTTAAGCATTATGACCAAAAAGTGAATGAACCAGTTAAGAGAATTAAATATTAATACTTGTATATTTTCTGTCTCCTAAGCAACCACTCTTCTTTCTTGTTTCAGAAGATCTAAAATACAAACACACACATTAAAAGATTAAGGCAAAATATACATTGTTAGTTCCCTCAGAAAGATATGTGCTCTCCCCTACCTGAGATGTTTTTTGCTGTGACTTGTAACCAGCAAGCACTAGAAGGTCATTTGCATCACTTTATTGAAGAGATGTGAGGGGACCTGCTGGCTTGTGTTAGGGAGCTCTCATACAATTCACATCATGGATCTCTGCTCCAGCATCTGAAGTGACTCATCCTCCCCCCACCTCCTTGCCCGACCTTGGGCTGTTTCTCACACTTTTTTCCTCCTTTGCCACTGAAACAAAGAAATTAACTCAACAGTCCGAATCCAATATAACTGTTAAGCAGGTATTCTTTACTAGCAGCGCTGGGGTCGCCCTGGGGATTCTCCACTATAAGAGCTTCCAAGAATTAGCAAAGGACATCAGTTTACATACACACAAATCATTCATATTCATTAGTTTTCCTAGATAGGGGTCTTATGATAATGACTTCCCCGAATTTATTTACCTAGTTCAGGCATAGCGAAAATAAGGTGAGGGTCTTCAGTGGTCAAGGGAGGAAGTAGTCTTCTTCACAGTGTTAGCTAGTTGGCCCTCTTTTCGGAGCATGCGCTGTTAAGTAAAGCCGAGGCGTCTCCCTCCTAAATCACCAGAATCATCCTCCCTATAAGAGGGTCTCTTGTGTCTCTTTGTTCGAGCCCCCCTTATCTCATTCTAGGAGTTGCCCAAGTGTCCGCTGAAGGCCTTGAGTCTACTGTCAGTGATTTATATAGGGGAGCCTAAAGAGCATTTTCATCTTACCTGAACAAAGAGACCTAAGGAAACAGTTGAGAAGTCAGGAGTCCTTGAGAAACAAATGAAGCAAAACACAAGCAAAGCTTTCACACGTCACGTCACAGTTTAGTCTTAGTAATTGTTAGAAATTCATTTGTTTGAGGCCTTCCATTCCCTTTCACCACCTTTGTGGCATTTTGCCCTTCCCTAAATAGGCTTTCACAGAGGCGCTGCCAGGCGGGCTGAGGGGCTGAGCTGCACTCTGCTGTGGGGCTGGTGGAGCCAGCTGTGCCCGGCCCGCGGCGGCCCTGGCCTCTCCTCACAGAGGCGGCCCCGCTGCCAGCGCCTCCACACAGACTCCCAGTGCCGGGAAACCCAGGACAAAGGGCATTTCCCGGGATCCAGTGAAATGAAACTCACACCGCTCTAATAATGTCAATAGTTTGCTGGTTTTCCTTGATGAAAAGGGTTATTTTTCTCCACTCGCAGAAGGGGCTTCTTGTTAGCAATTTTCTGAAATTTGTGTGATCCCTTACCATCCGGGCAAGTTGAAATTGAATTCTCCTCAGTGAAATGAGTCCTTGCAATCTTCCACTCACATCTGTAATCACATCCGTGCCCGGCTAACTATCTGAGGTGGTCAAAATTACAATGAAAAAAATATACTATCAGCTCAAAAGCGCTTGCATGAAAGAACTGAGTGGATTTTGAGAAACACAGCCGTTCCCAAGAGGCAGCTGTATTGCCTGTTAACATCTAAAGGTGAACTGAAATTTCCAACCTGGTTCTCCTAAAACATAGTTTTTACCCCAAGAGAGACTGTAAACCGTTGGGTTTTTATCTTCATTCAGGACAAAATAAATTCTTTAAAGAAATAAAATCACTTAAATGTTTTCCTGGAGGAAAATTCCATTTCCCAACTGCCTTCCTAACTCCTTCCAGGAGTTACTCTTTGCAAAAGCACTTTTACCAAAGCTCTTCCAGCAGGGAATATTTTATGAAATACATTTGAAAGAGATGCTTATCACTCAAAAGATGCAAAGGCACATCTTATCTTCTCCCAACAAATCATGTAATTCTCCATCTCAGATCAGCCAAACGAAAACATATTTCAACAGAGCAGCAAACAAGATGGCCGCCTCCGTACTCTGCTCTTCTAGCATACACAGCTGGAAAACGCTCGCTCCTCACTTCAGAAAGTGCAGGTTGTGATCAGGACAATAAAGGATAAGTAAATATGCTCACATGAGTCTAATCTATTTCTTATCTATGACCTATTAATAAGCTAAAAAATAACAGTTTGGAATTAATTGTTGAGGATATTCAGTGCACCAAGAGGAAAAAAAGACAGCCTCAGATCAAATTTTCTTCTAGAAAGCACTATATAAAGACAGAATCTTCTTTTCATGCACCTGCTTCTTAATCTTTAACTAAATTTTTAATATGGTTAACATATAAGGTCCACAAAGGGTCATTAAACACTCTTAATTTTATATTCAAAAGCACACAGATTTTCTTCAAAACCAACAACCATCCATTTTTTACCTGAAGCAATGGAAAGTCCATTACCCCCTTCCTTGTTCATTCTAGTCATTAATGTATCTGACCTACAAAAATTTCACCTGAAACACTATACACCGACACTGGTATAATCATGTGAGTTACCTTCTTTACTGCAGCAGGATTACAAATAGGAATGTTCTTCCCAACATGGCTGTAGAAATACAGCCCAGCTTCTTAGTGCTCAACGACAAAGATGCTTCTAACTGGACAGAGGTGACAGTTTTAAGAAATTGTGCTTCAGAAATCACGCTGATGACATGTGCCCTCAAAGCCAAGAGTCATCAGGGAGCCCAGTCTCCTTTTCCTACCTTCACCACAGGTACTGTGATTATCTTCCCACCAGCACAGAAAGTCCCTTCTGCTGCTGCTGTTTGGTACTTTTGTCAGTAGATTTCCACAAGCTACGTTATGTGAAAATCTGGACCTTCACTGAAGTAATGAGGTAACTTTTATATCTGCATTCAGTTATAAAATATTTCTCTATTTTTAGGAAGTAGTTTATACACCTAGGAGTAATATTATTATTGCTTTGTTCCTGTGACTTCTCAGAGAAAAAAAAAAAAAAAAAAAAAAAAAGAAGTCATTTGTACTACAGTAGTGATTATATCCCCCTAACAGTGTCTGACTGTGCTAAGGCACAGTAAATTCATGAAACAATAAAGTAACTTCCTGTCTCAAAGAAGTTACACTTTACATGACAAGAGATGAAGAAAACCCTGGAGTATTAATATTGCATGCACCACAAGGGATTATTCTCACCATGCATGAATTAGATTGTTGCCACTTGTACTGAAAGTCCTTGGTCCAATACCACATCTTGCAGGGCTGGAGGTGGAATTAAATTTTCTTTCAAAGTCTGCAGATTGAGTTCTCCCTCCCACACATTTCATTATACTGCTGTCAAAGTTCATTCTTACTGGCATTGTCATTTTTATTTTGAAAATGTTTTCAGATTACAAGAGGCTGCAATGGAAAGAATCACTGACACATATTTGGCATGCTTTACTGCAAGCAGTAGAAGAAAACTGCCTGCATTGCAGGCATGACAATCAGCATACCCCATGGGTAAGAGTACTTGTGTCCCTCATCTGAAAGCATCACAGATCATAGCTGCACCAACAGTCATCATTTAATTTTGGATCAGTGCACCAGTGCTCAGCGACAGGGGAAAAGGAGAACATAGTAAAATCTCGCATGTTGTGCTTGAATATGCAGGGTCTGAAGCATTTCTGCAGCGAACTACTGACCTGAAAGTCCAGATGGTTTGTAAGCAGTGCCCTTACAAGTCATTTTCACTCTGGCCAAGCCAAATTAATGTTATGCCTGTCTCTACTGTTATGCTTGTCTCCACTGAGAACAGCTTTTGGAGAGTCTCAAACACATTGTAGAATGGTTTTCATTTTTAAGAAGCTTTGTTTCTTCTTCTTATGCCTAATACATTTGAACTTCCATAGAAGGACTAATCAAACCAAAAGAATACTCTGTCATAGTCTGTGTGTGGACCAGATGTGCTTCTGTTGATGTAGCAGAGAGATTTCTCCCAGTGGATGTGAATTGGGAACATGAAGAGCCCATATGGTAGTAAAGATAATTTACATAGCAACTTTTATCACCAAATATCACAAAGCACCTTGCAAATCACCTACTGTACAGGAAGAATTTCACTCAGAACTGAAATGCAAATACCTTTGGGGTGAAACTTGGCAAATACATAATAGCAGACCGTAATGCTATGAAACAACTTGTAGCTAGTTGTGAAGAATAGAGTTATAGCAAACTGAAATCACGAGAGGAACATAAGAGGACAAATTATAGTTACAAATGAGTTGCAATCTGCACAGTTTCACCCTACTGAAGGAATAATTTATTAAAACTAGTTTCTTCCTTTTGATAAATGCAACTCTGTTAAAGTGATCTGCAAATATAGACATTGAAAATAGAACACAAGACTAAGTGGATAACCATATTAGTTTTGCAGACTTTTACTGTACATATGCACAGTAAATGTGTATACCTCATCTTAATGTTCCAGAAGGTAATGTGGCCAAGAAAAGTTATACTATATTTTATATTTGTTCTTAGGAGGTAGTTTGGGAGGCTCTGGACAGTTTCTGATACTGTCATGCATATCACAATATAAGTTAGAATAATGAGGAAAAATCAGTTGTTCAAATACAATAAAATTTTCTTTCTACCCATTTTGGGAAAAATGAACAGTAGGAGAAACAACAAGTGATAGAGTGCAATATACACAAGAGTCAGCAAAGAAAACAGTATTTAATTTTCAAATCAAACAACATAAAATTCCTTTAGTGAGGTCTATTATTTGAAAATGTTACCTTCTTTGGTTACCATTCTACAACTTCCTGACTGACACTGTTTCAGCTCAGAATCTGTCTAATGTCTTGTAGATAAACTCATATTATGTTTATCTGATGTAAGAAGGCAATTCTAAATGGTGCTCAACAAATGAAATTAATATTAAGTAGACATAGAACATAATTTAACTTATGCTATATATTTATAGAGCTCTCAGAATAACTTGCTACAAAATCATTCACTGCATTTAAAATGAAACTGAAAATGTAGTTTTATTTAAAGAGATTTTTGAGACAAAGGTTTTCAAAGAACCCAGAAAGCTCAGCTGCCAGCTCCTACCTTTTGATTTTCTGTTTCTGAGAATTGCTGTCCACCCACATTAATCCAGGCCTGGTTACACAAAGTCACAGTAGTCAGTATCACATTTATCCTCATAACCTAGCCACAGTGGTCCTTCCTACCCCAGAAAAGATAAAGATCTAAAGACAATGTTACTGGTTCTGTACTAAACGACCAGAAGGTCTTGTCCTCATTCCACTGTTCCAACCTTTTGTAACTAAGGGGAAATATTTTCAGCATAGCCACGTGACAGATGCAAAGCTTTTGTGTATTAAACTAGATGCTAATTAGGAGCAAAGTGTTTTCTTGGAGCTGTTCAAACCTTTAAAATCGACTGTGACAAGATACAATGTCAGGATATTCCTGTTCGCACCAAAGGAATAACAGCAGAGACTGTGCAGCAAACACACCAGTACATGGCTGTCTTAAAAATTATGGCTTAGAAAAGACACCAAAGATTTCATTAACAGACACGCAGATCTCTGAGGGGGAGCAGCACAGCCGTGTACTGAGGTTCTGTGTGCTTACCCCTGACATGCACGCAATTAGCATTCCTGCAAAATGTGCACTAGCAGTGTCAGTCCACAATTATGATGCCCATTTTCATGGTCATGTTTTGTTCACCGTGCTGATAGTAGTACTTACAATTAGAGGTGCAGAATAGCATGAATACAGTGCACAACCCCCAGAAGCAATTTTCTTTTTTTTTTTTTTATTTATTTTTAAAGTAAGAGTCATATGCACTAAAAGGATGTGAAAAGACTATTATTAAACCACCTTTAAATACGTTTAATGGCACCACATGCTGACTCAGAAATTCCTTTCCTCCAATCCTATACAAAGTGGAAGGTCTAATTGTGAATGCTTTATAACTGTGTTGATGAATGTACCATATCATTCATTCCTTTTCAGAAAAATTTCACACAGGCCTTTTTTTAATACAATGTTTTAAACCTAAAACTCCAATATATCTATTTAGAAGAGCAATCTTAGCTTCTCTAGTAAAAATAATAATAATGGCACTTAACGTACTTCAGATCTCCAAAGTGCTGTATGAATATTAAGCAATTTGTCCTTGTTGGCAAGGATTTTAGTTTGCATTGGACAGTGAGTAGCAGCAGGTATCTTTTATTTTCTTCTCCCTCACCTCCATTAAGGTATTTTTCCCTTCCTGTTTTATTGCACATACGCTAGATGAGGGCTTTGTTTCTCTATACATGGGAATTCCAGACATCCCTTACTGGTGCTACTGAATGGTTTGAACTTTTTTTACCAGCCTGAAGAACCCATCAGACATTTGTTATTTGTAAGATCTCTCAGGAATGGAAAGGGCTCAGGAGCAACTTTCTTCTGAAGCCTGCTTTCTTGCCATAACACTGAGCTGTTCTGGGTAGGTTTCACAAGGATATATCTCCTTTTTTTACTAGTTCCAATACCCTTATTTACTATCACGACTAATAGAACCAGAATAAGCCGGATTCTCATCTTTTGCAAGTGCTGGGGTTTAAACTCAAAATGAGCACAGTCCCAGGGATGGTGCCTTCACAAATACAAGGATAAATTACTGTCATTAGGTTTTTTTCAAAGTAGGCCGGTGAAGCAGGGCTTGACAATTCCTGCTGTTTATGGGAGACCACCTCCTTTTCAGGTGGCAGGAAGTGCAGGCAAAAGAGTTGGTTCTGCTCTACAGACTAGATCCAACTGTACAATAATTGAGATTTGTAGACCCAGAGCCTGTCACAGGAGCAACAAGAGTCTGCCAATTCAGAGAACAGTTGAACTTAAAACATACTGCACTCCCATCCCACCCAGAAACTCAGAAGCTGGTACAGTCCCAGTTCTTTGCAGCACCTCTTCTTTCTGTAAGCATTCAGTAGTGTAAAGTACTGTCTTTGAAATTTCAAATTAAACCCCAAGGGATTGAGAAGTTTGAAGAAGTAACAAGCATTAATTCAGTAGTCTCTGTAGGCAGAATAGCATTTGATGTTCAGGTGCATTACCAGCCATTTATCTTTTGCTTATCCAGGAAACTATTTCTATAAGCTTGTGAGGGGAACATTGTCAATAAACATAAAAAATAATAATAATAATTGGAATAGCTTGGCTTGTGGAACCTCTCAACCCGAAGTTGAGAATTACCATCACAGAGAGGTGCAATCCTACTTTCAAACGGTACCAGCATAGAGGTAAGGCATATCCACAGCTGTGACCTTGTGCCTCACTGTCTTCCCTTCCTATATCGTAACAGTACGTATTCTGAAAGTGCTCTGCCGCATGCTTGCTTCCCTGAGGACTGTATCGCTACCTCTGCAGAAGCAATTCTGAAGGGTTAAACTAAAACCCAACTCCCTGATTTTGTGACCAATACAAACCAGTAGATCCAAAGAAAACAGCCCTTGCACAGTGATCATCTCGTCCTTTGCCAATACCACTAAACAGTGCTCCAGGAAGACACAGGCTGGTATTTTGCCACAGAGACAGCACTTTTTTATCACACGACAAAAAAAGACAGGTTCTTAGGTGCCCAAGCTTTTGATCCAGACATCAGTTGTTAAGCTTTTCTCTTGAAAAACTAACATGCACATGTCTTATATTTCCCATTATATCCAGAGATATTTTCTGAATTCTGTCTTGGAGGCTGCAGTAGTTACAGGTTAGGATTTGCTGGTGAGAATTAGGAAGGTACTATTTGTAGAGGGTAGGACTTGCTGGAAGAATTTATACAGCTGAGGGAAAAATACAAGAGTTCTGGGTCTGAAAGGCTGAAGCAGAATTGTTTATCTCTGATGCCACAAAGAAAAGGTCTCTGAGCTGATTTATGGCATAGCTTATGAAAGATCAACACATGTACACAGACCTAAACCATTGTTTTCTTTTCTTCTTTCCAGAACCATAAACCTGTATTTCAAAAGCCACTGCTGAGGTGAAGGATGAGATGGAAAGTTTGAACTCTTAACTCAGTTTTCAAGGGCAGGTCTCTTGTTACTTAACCCAGGAATGTTCTCAGTCTTCTGCTGCATTCTATGCTGCCATCATCTGGCTCTTCATAAAACCTGACATTTATTAAATCTCAGTTATCTCCAGGCCTGAGTTTTTCTCTGGGCAGGAAGCTTCAGTTCTTTTCATGAAGGTATTTCATATCAAGGATTTTTGCCTTTGTCCAAGCAGCAAGCCTCTCTCTCCAGCTACCACACTCCCAGAATATTTACCCAGCCTCTTGGCCAGTCCAGCTTCCTTTGCCTAACTGAGCACTCAGGATAGAGGGAGGATGTTAATTTATGTGTCTTTTCATACTCTGAGCTACTATTCTGATTCCAACTCTCCTCAATCATCCACCAGAGATTTCTTGATAGCAAGCCAGTTATTTTTAGCATGCAAGCCACCAGGGTCCTGACTATGTCCTCCTAATTTAGGGAATGCAGACATCTATCTGGTCATGGAAAACACCTTTCCTCCTACAGTAAATGGCTGTTACCAACTCTTCCAGTGATTATATAAACTATAATCAGGTTGTTTACTTACTCTGAGGCAAATACTATTTTCTGTCTGACAGGACAATGATAAAAGTTGAGAGAATCTTTCCCACCAGCTTACACTGTTTCCAAGAGATCACAACCTTCACCTCCTCCACATTTGACTGGCAACCAGAGTACTGTGTAAAGATTCAGAAATGTTGATCTGGCTGAAAGTTGGATTTCCAATGGCTGATAAGCAGGGAATCATGAAAGCACTGACACTAATGCAGATGCAGGGAGAACAATACATACAATAAACTTTGCTTCATCTTTAGCCCGCAGCACACCACTCTGGGTCCTCAGGAAGGTCTTTATTTTACTTTTTTTTTCTTGCATTTCCATTGCTCGGCTTTTTGTCTACTCTCTATTCTTCACAGGAGTCCTCTAGTCTCTGGGCATGTCAGAAAAAGTCTGCTTTGCAAAACATACTCATCTGCTTTGTCTTCCTGGCAAAGGATTCACCTAACCTGTTATGTAGGTAATAAGGACAAGAAAGCAAGGTTGCCTGCCCCTGCTGCCCGGCCACACCCCAGTTCCCAGTGCAGAACAGAAAGACACTACATAGAACATTGCTGTTGTATAGGAATTGCAAACAAGCAAACACAGCAGATATACCCCTCTATCACACAGCAAATCAATCACTGCCTGCAGTTCTTGACAGGACACCAATCGATCACCACAGGGAGGCAACAGCATGCGGTTACTGGGAGACATTCCAATATGCTTTCCTTCATTCATTTTCCTGAATCATTGCCCAGGAGAGATAGGTTGGATAAGGCTCTGCTGAAGCTTGGGATGCACGTTTTTCAGAGTATGCAAATTACTGCAGACAAAGGAAACTTTCAGGCCTATAGTTTAGGATTAACAAGATTTGAGGCAAACCAGAAAAAAAAAAGGGCATATTTACACAGGGACTGTAAGGAGAGACAAACCTAAAAAGAGAAAAGAAGGTAGACTTGGTCTTGGAAAATTTAAGAATAGCTGCTTTAATACCCCACAGCTGAGTCCTGAGAAATTCTGCAGAATCAAAACTGAAATTAAACAGAGATTTCTTCAATGAATGAAGCAAAAACATGGCTAATATTGGATATGCAGAAATGACAACATATTCTGCCCAAATACTAACTTTAAATGACAGTGTGCTGAAATTTACAGAATCTCTATTTGCTATTTATTTTTGTATTGACAGAACAGAGGTGGGACAAAGAGGCTAGAGGATGCAACAGCTGAATCAAACCTGCATTCTGAATTCAAATCTGAATTGGACCTGATTCAGTACACGCAAGTCTTGAGCACCACTGCATGTCTCCTCTAAAAAGCTTCACTGACCTGAATACTAGATTAATACCTCCCTCATGCATCCTGGCAGAACTGGGCTGAGACTTTCAGACCCATTCAGGAACTGGCAGAAATGGAACTGGGCTCCCAAGGCTTGAAAGAAGTTTCAATCCTAAAGAAGTAACACAGAAAGCAAATGTGAAAATCTGTAAAAATTTCACGTCAGCACAGTCAAGTATTGGAGGCTTGAGGAAATACTTTGCAAACAGTTGTTTACTGAGGAAATGCAGACCAGTTCTTTATTGGCCCTATATAGCATTGCTGGCATTTATTTCTTACACTGCCAATTTTCCTATCCTTGGCCTGTGTAACTTTAGAGTAAGAGGGAAGTAGAGAAGCAGCAAATAATGTAGAAATATATGCCACATGTTCCTCACTCATGGATTAAACAAAACAAAGAATGCTTCTTTTCATTTTTCAAGCAGGCTCTCTATGTTTCTGGGGAGTGCTGATGCCCTGTGATATCTGAGCAAGATAGCATTAGGACTGTACACACTGTATTCCTCCTTGCTTTCTTAATAAAAGAATAATGAACTCAGTGGTGCAGAAGCAACACAACATGCTGCTATGAAGGAGACCTCAAAGCCCACTCAGCTGCTTCACTGGTGTGTATTAAAATTAATGAGTTTCTGCTACAGGAAGAAAGAGGTATCCTTACATGGGAATGAGATCTATGATCTTTGTATTGCAGCACAACCACTAAGCATCACAGAAGTCTGCACAGCTCAGTCTCAGAAAGTACTTTTTTTTTTTTTTTTTTAACAGGAGGAAAGCAAGGACAGACTGAATACACTTAATATATATATTGAAAGAAGGGATAGGAGAGCTTTTCATTTGCATCTCAAGCACCTTCCCATTAGTAAAGACCGGATTGCTGTTAAGACTCTCTTCTTTTCCCCTTCATTTATATAGCTAACAGAGCAAAAAATTGGCAATATTGAATGCCAGCCAGCACCTGAGGCTGCTAACTCAGCCAATATAGCCACAATACCTAATGGGTCTCAACTGCATAGCCCTTATTTTTGTGTATGGGAACATATATCTGGAGGTCAGTGCATTGCATTAATATTTTTGATTAACCCATCCTTCATAGTGGTTTTGAGCTTTTAATGTTTCCCAGTTAATGAAGCAAAATTTTGAAGCAGCTATTAGCTTGGTACATAATACAATTTAAAAAATGCTGTTTCATTAAGACAGCTCAGTTTTATCCAAAATTCTTCAAGTCTTCATCCAACTGCAAAGAGGTGTTAATAACACACTGCTACACTAACATCTCTTTGAAGCTTATTTCCTGCCTAAGAGTTCTAGTGAAGAACAAAAATGACTAGCATATTTCATATCTGAAAAGCTCATCAAGTATTTTGTGAGTTCAGCTCAAGCCATTTGCTTGGTCTGAACTTCCAACTGGAGGACACTTTTACCATAGATTACCTAAACTCCACAGAATAATTGTCCAAAATCTTAAGGAAGATCACTTCCTTTTAGGTGATAGAGACACATCAACCTCAGATGATTCAGTAAATGCTAGATTCAATCATAGTATAGAATTACAAGTGCCCCAAATCACGGAAAAATCAGAAAACCAGGATCACCTCAAAACTGCTCTGAATTGTCTTATAAGCACCAAATATTCCCATTTTACTGAGGATATTTGATCTCAAACTAATCAGATTCGACATGTATGCACTTTCTGTTCCAGAGTTCATTGCAACCTATAGAGAACTCTAAACTTTTACAGATTAAGAAAAAGAAGGGGGGGGGGGGGCAAAAAACACCCCAAAAAGCCCCCAAACTTGAAGAAGCATTGACAATTCAATCTGCTAATGTGTGCAGCTTTCCAAATTTAATTTTTATAGATTCCTGTGGCTGTGATTTTACCTAAAACTCTTTCTGTGTCACTGATGTTGAACTCCATATTTCCATAGTATACCTGCCTATGTTCTGCAGTCTGCAAACTGCTTCTGTTCTAATTTAATCAAGTTCAGCCTATTAATAATATGATATAAAGGGCAGCTATTTTGCTTACCTCATTAAAATCCAGAAATTTGCTGTGCTGCCATGCCATTAAATCCCAGCCAGTCCAGGAGCATTCCATTAAGATTGCATTAGTTCATCATTACTGATTTTTTTTTTAGTCTCGCTAAAGTCAAGCTTTCTCAGAAAAGATACCGCATGAAGACACATGACATCTGAAGGTCATTCAGCCTCTATCGCTTCTTTTTGGGAGGAGAATTTTGAGAAGGCAAGAAAGAAAATTGGAAATGAAAATGTGTCCCAGAAGACTCCAGAAATTGTAATTTATATAGTGTAAGGCGAGAACACTCCATTTTGTCATTTCCCTGTTGCTACCTGGCAAACTTCCGCTTGGGTCTCTCTCCACTCTCCTACGTTTGTAGATGGGGCAAGCCTGAAGTTAAGCTCTGGAGAGCTCCTGGGGAATACTCTGATTCTGGATATTTGATATTTGGATCTGGATATTTGAACCCAAATGCAGTTGATTCCAGCTTCTCCAGTTTAGGCAAATCAGAACCCCAGCATTAAGCAATCTGTCATGTATTCAGTAAAACCTCAGACCTAAATCTGGCAAAGAACTGATTTCCTTCCCTCCTAATATAAAGTGTAATTGGATGTGTGGTCTCACAGAAACATCATTGTTAAGAGACATTTCCACAAGGACTTTCGAGGCCAAAGACACAGATGCCACCTCTGTTAAAATTATACTAACAAGACAGAGGCCATGTACACATCAGCAAGGACTGTGGTTCACTAAAAACAGAGCTGTGGAATTGAAACAGTGCTGACGACCTGACATTCTCACTATGCATATCTCATGGGGGTTTACCTGAAACAAGAACTAATCAGGTCCCATTAGGGGCTGAATGCAGTTGGTGAGCATTGAATATGCTCTTGGAACACATCGTCCTCTTCAGTAAAGCACCCCAAGACTGCTCCATGATGTGAATCAAAGCACATTTAGCAGGGACAAGCAGATTGGCTTTAGAAGCACATTCCTGATCTGAACTAAACCACTAACATAGACACACTATAAATTCTTCTCTATGAGACCTTCACAGCACAATATACAGAGGAATAAAATATATTCTGTGCTATGCCCAGAGATGCACCCCAGAAAAGTGGAATCAGGATGCATCTTCCAAAGCGAGGTGATGTTGTGTGAGAGACAACCAGATGGGCAAGCAATTTTTTAAAATTAGAGATAATGGAATGAAGCAATTTAAAGCAATTTTACTCCCTCTAAGAGTAAAATTTGCTTTTACATTTTAGTCAAATAAGATCTGCTATGCAGCACGAACCACAGAGCTAAGCACCAAGAGGAGTGTCTCCTCCAGTGTCTTGGGTATTTTTCCAGTGACATTCAAGTGACAGAAAAAAGATCAGGATTTTTTACAGGCTTAAGACATTTGATGCTCTCAGCTTTTCTGTATCTAGGCTTTGTCACACAAAATTAACCAAAGCTATTTTGACATACCTAAACAGAAATTAAAATATTTTTATTCAAACAGAAATTAAATATAGTAACAAATTTCAAAGCAATCTATTTTCAGCATTCTGAGAGGCTGGAAGACATTAACAATTGTATATATTTATTTGGAAATGTTTACAACACCCTTAAGAAGCAGGCAACTAAGCCCAGATTTCTAATGCCAGGAACCAATCAGAGTGGCACTTCAGTGTTTCAGATAAAAGTCAGGCAGTACTTTCTGTAGGAAAATGATGCATAGGAAACAAGGGTGTGTCACTTTCATATAACACAAAATTGAACAATATATTATTAAACATATAATTTAAATTAATTTCAAGAATACTAATCTGAAAGGTGATCTGGTGCCAAATGAAACACAATAGTTATCCATTGCAGTGGATCAGTTCTCAACGATCATGGGTGATATTGGCAAATCTGTAGAGACTTCAAGTGAAAATTTGCTTTTCAACCTCTCCATAAAATACCCCAAGTTTAAGGAAGTCTAAGTACGTACAGCTCTTGACTGACATGGTGATATTTCATGAGAACTATGCTGAAAACTTGAAACTTCACACACTTTGCTACTACCTCTTATATCTGTCCAGTTGAACAAAAAATAATGAAGCATTAATCCATCAGCTCCCCTGAGCTGTTCAGTTGGCAACCCACCATGCTACTGCTTCTCTATTCTGGTTAAACTGAGCAACAGGAAAAAAGATGACATCTTAACAGAAGAGGACAAGGTGGTTTTCTGCTTTAAAGCTGTTTTAGGTTAAAATTCAATAGTAGCAAAACTCGAAAGTAATCAAGAAAGTATCATCACATCTATAATACTGTGTAGCAGTTCTGGAAACAAAACTATCTCTTCAGACAAGAAAAGTTTCTGTGGCACAACAAATAATATTAAAATTATCTCAAACTACAGACACTGCTATATGAAGTCAAAAGTCTCAATATAAAGCAAAGACAACACAGTCTGTGGTCCTTAATGTACATCTGTGTATACTTTTGAATGTGCAAAATAAAACCTGTAAAGCACTAACTGTTCCTGTCTTTTGTATCACATAGACCCAGACAATGCTTTCATGAATAAACAAGAAAATTTTTATGTTATGAATGAAAAATTTCTTACCAGTCATAGTCTGACATGTACCTCTCTGTTTTTTCCAGTCTTTTCTGAATATTTGTGTATGTTCATTACATTCCCACCCTAATTTTAGTGTTACCATACAGGTATTGGTTTACCAAAATTTGACTGAAACATTCACAATAGACCAAAATTAAACCTGGGTGAGTAATGCTTGAACATGACACACAGTAAGTCTTTATTAAATATATACAGGGGATGCATATAAATTATATAGTTATAATACCATAACTACACTCCTGACCCTCTTTTTAAAAGGCTGAATAATTCCATGTGTATGTTTTCAGGGATCATAAAAAACAATACAAAAGAGAAATATTCAAAAATATGCAGAATATGTTTTTTTTCTGTCCAAGTTAGTACAAACTTTTTATTGAATTAGGACTCTTACATTGTTCTAAAAATGCTTGTGTCCTGAGGCATTAAACAGTTAAAAATCAGTCAGTGCTCTGTTCCTACTGGTAGTTCCCTTTCTAAGCTGTCAAGAAAACGAGCAGCATTTGGGATTGCCTCTGGTTTTCTCTCTCTGATACTGAAACAGTGCTCACCACCTTTGCTCGCTGACTGCCCGCAAGCTATCCCGCAGTTACCCGAGGACAACGGCGGGGCCCCACAGCCCCGCAGCCCCGGGCTCAGCAGAGCCGCAGCCCTGCCCGGCCCAGCCCAGCCCTCCCGCTTCCGCGGCGGCAGCGCGCCGCGGCCCACCCACCCTAAAGGCTGCGGGAGTGTGCGCAAGTCCCTGCGTTACCACAGAGATCCCGTAAGAGGGAGACTTTATCGCATCAGATCTGGAAGTGAAAGTACACTTAGAAGCTATTCTATCAAAACTTAATCCACACTACAGGCCGATGATTCCTAAAGGAAATATTTTTAAAATTGTGACGTTTGGGTTCCTATGCAATCTAAAAATGCAAATCTTGAATAAAGGAGCTGATATTCAAGCCTGTGTAGTTAAAGATTATTTTTTTGATCTTTAAAATTATTTCCTCGCTAGTATTTAACTTTTTTTTTTTTTAATCCTTCTTGAAGACAAATAACTAGGGCGATATATACACAAGAAGCAAAGGATTTTTAGGAGTTTTACCTGGCCAACTGAAGAAGGGACATCTACAAAGTTATATTTTCCAGATCTTTTATGTTTACCTACCCAAAAAGTGGGAAGAAGAAGAAGATGGGAAGAAGACAAGAAGGAAGGCTAGGAGGTGGTACCATGACAGTTCACTAGCCTTCAGCCCTGCTGGTAGGAGGCCAAAACTCTGAACTAGTGAGTCTCGTAAGTGAGCAGATCTCCTCGTCAGCAAAGAGCAGACCTTTGGAGCTGCTCAACTTCCACAGCAAGAGTCACCTCTGGGAAATGGGGTACACTGCTTGCAGAACAAGATGGCTTGTATCAGCCATCAAAAGTATTATAGACTTGGACCCACACAGCTGGTATTTCTGTGAAAACCAGTGCCTGTGCCAAACTACCTTTACTTACATTACAAAACACAGAACAATATCCCACCTGGCCTTTGAATATTTCCACGTTTCAAAGAGATTCCACATCACCAAAATGGAAAGAACTAAAAAGACCACGTCTTTCTGTGATAGCTCAGATCTATATGCCAGATTCCCCAACCCCTGAAGCTTCCACTGCAAGTGGCAATTGCCCCTCACATTTCTGACCTGTTCCCAATCTCTCCACTTCTTTAACTCTCTGTTCATGATATATCTGTTTAGAGAAGGGGCTTCTCCAGATTTTTCAATTTGTCTAATATACAACTTGAAAATTTCATACTGCATATTCTTTTGGCCACATGCTTTGTAGATTTGATGCAGATATTCTCTGATACGGAGATGTATGCTGAATCCTGCACAGTCTGAGATATGGCTCAGAGAGCAAGTATGGCATCCTGTCAGATACGGAGCCATGGTTCCATTCATTCTTCACACACCACTAGATTGATAAAACAAGGTGTCATGAAACTTGACACATGAAAATCGAACAGGTGCCATGAAATTATTGCTTTCAAAGCAATTTTGCATGAAACAAAACATATATTGATTCTATATCCAATATAGTGCTCTCATTGTATCTCTAAGAATATTTAACATTCCTGATCACAGAAGTTCAATTTTAGAATGTATTTGCTGTGATTTTTCCTAGAGACTGTCAACACACTTATTTAGAAGAGTTCATGGTATGAAACTTTGAAATTTTGGTTAAAAGTAACCTTTAGTACCTGCCTAGCATTTTTATCTGTCCAGAAATTACAGTAAACCACCACAATCTTCATCTCACCTGCTAATTTAGTTAGGCTATGTCTAGAACAAAGGGCCACAATAAATACCAAAGTAAGGGTTACACCCACTTATAAATCACACAGCCCCAAGCATCTCTTATTTATCAGGTTAAATATTTACTAGATTATAACTGGCAAACAACACCAGTAGGTCCCTTAGATTATAACTGATTTATCAGAGGAAAAGTCTTTAGTAAGTATTTCTTAGCTCCACCATGGATATTTCTAAAATATCTTTTTTCATCTGTTTTTCTTAAGCTCCCAGAAGAAGGTCAAACTTCACCTGAATGGGTATGTGCATAAATAAAGCACAATAACACAGCATCAAAGGATTTATCATCTCAGACTGTGCTTCTCTCAGTCCTCTACCTTGTCATCATTTGCAAAGTGGTAGTGATAAATGTGACACCAAAATGCAGTCTGAACATCAAAGACAAAAAAGGTAAGACCTCAATTTCTTAAAATCTATTTAGGCTGTGTACTGCTCTTAAAAAATGTGACTATCAAAATCGGCCTTTCTATAGTATTTTGATCCTGCTCTTCATTCTACTTTTCTTACTTACTAAAAAAATTTCCCGGTTTATACATCTACAATTATGGTGTGGATCTGGATTATGAGTTCTTGTGCTTTCAGAAGTGGGAGGACAGGACAGAGAATTATTTGTATCAATCCATCATATCTTCAGTGCATTTGTGCCAGTTCACAATAGATGAGTATCTATTTCAAAGTTAGAACTACACAAATCTTAAAATGTCTATGCAACTGTGACTGTAGCTGTTCTTGGGAGACAAGGGGAAAATGGTGAGAGAGAGGATAGAAAGACAGATGAAGAAAGGAGAAGGGTATATTGAAATGTAGTTAAACTTAATCCAACTGTTCTAAACCTGTTTCTGTGACATGAAGCAGTATTAGAGAGTGATTCTGAATAAAAAGCAACACTGTGGTCACTGTGCTGATTTGGCCACCAGAAAAGCAGCCATGCAGAGCTATAATCATGGTTTACATAGATACACATATTGTGTGGTTTTGTTTTAACTTAAACCACAACTTTTCACTGTCAGAACTAGAGATATTTATTTTAATATGAGAGTCTAATTAGCCAGTTCTAGTTTAAACATTCAGTATGACCAGGAAAGACATCAAAAAGCATTGTGAGGAGAGCTATCACTGAGAAAAATGCCTTGCTCTGTGCATATTCTCTGGACACCAAAGCTAGACATATCCAGCAATGGATTGTCTTAAACATCCCACACACAGAGTTTTGTGCTGTCTTATGTGATGATTTCATTATCAAGAATCACATTCTCATGAAGCTCATGTTTGACCTAATTTCTCAGTCCCTAACGTCCATAAATTATAACTCCTGCTCAGCTTTTCTCGCTCTCAGAATTGGTTATTTCACCTTTCAAACACTCTGGCACCTTAATCTTCTCCTTAGTTGCTGAAAACAGATAATTTCAATCTTCTCTCTCTTGCCTCTCTAAATTATTTTCTCAGATTGTCCTTTTATTTCAATCTCTCTTCTTCCAATTTTCTCCGTTGTGTTTCGCCCCTCCTCAGCACCGACCTTGTCTATAGAATATGCCTGCATAGATGGAGCTTCTTTTAAATGCAAGGGGCTTTCCTTTTGCATAAAGAAGTCTCCCCTGGCTGTTTATCTTTCGCTCACATCCTGCTTTAATAGTGATGCCAGAACAGCCATTTTAGATTGAACTCTTTGAGAAGAAAATTAACCACGGTCATTTTTGCCCGTTTTGTGGTCTGGGCATCCATAGTTTTGGATTTGTGTTGGTAGAGACATTTGTCTGTTTTAGAGAAATAAGCAGATGAATTAGGAACTGGTTAAAAATTACTAAATTTCTCCCATGATTTTTTTCTTTCGCACTCATTTAACTATAGCTGTTAGTATTCATTATTTCATTTAAATAATGCACATAATACATGGGGTTCTTTTCTTTAATACACTTAGTTACAACTTAAAGTTTTCCCCCTCTCCCCCTTCTACCAAGGAATGCAGAATCTCAGTTCCACTATCAATTAACACACCATGCACATCACAATAAAATTGATATTATTACACAAAGGGTTGAAGCACACTAGGTGAATGGATGCAAAGACGAAAAGGAAAAATCAAAGCCGATAACTGTGGAGTGAATTACTTTGCTGAACTCTGAGTTAGCTGTAGCTATGTTTACATGGCAATATTGGTCAAGAAATGGACATCAGCATTATCTTAGGTAAGCAAAGATGTAACTGTACACAGCTGTAGCCAAAAATGCAAATATGCAAGATATATGAAGGCTGAAACTATGAACAACAGAATGTTAGAATGTGTTTATAGAAATTATTAGCACAAATTTGTCTAGAATATTATATGCACCCTGATCTTTTCACCCATGGTAAGGATTTTGGAGAATTAGAAAAGACTTGGTGAAGGGTGAAAAAAAAAGACCTTACTCCCTGAAAAACAGAATATTAAAATCACTTATTTAGAAACAATACAGAAAGGAGCAAAGTGAGGAAGACAAAAAAACCTCCTAATCTGTGTGCACCTCTGTTCAAAAACAAGGAGGTATTTCATAAAAGGTAGAAAATCACAGTAATATTTTTACATTCACTGTGTAATTAAACTGTGGAACCTGTTGCCACAGGAGGCTGTTAAAACCTATGATTTAGCATTAGGAAAAGTATTAAGTAGTTATTTCAAGAATTTTCAAGTATAATTAGGATATTGGCTTTGTAGCAAAATTATTTAATGTTTCCAAGTTCAGGCAGACCTTTAATTGCCACAGATCAGTTAAGGCCCATGAGGAAAGAACAGATTATTCCTCATCTGCCTACTGTGGGGCTGGTAGGCCCTTGTCAGAAGTATGAGTACTGGGCTATGCAGCATTGGCAAGTGGACAATAGTCATCAATCCAGCTTGATTCCCTTCCAGGATGGCATTTATGTTTTCCTAGATTTGGCACTATTCAAAAATCCAATAGAGTTAACACTCCTGAATGATCAGTTAGGGGAGATAAAGAATGTAATTAACATGAAAAATGCAACATAAATGCCTCTCTTCATGTTAAAATGTTGATTTAATGTATTTCAAAGTCTGTGGACTTTGATTTGCCCACACGTTAGACTTGTTCTAAACTGCCTTGTTTTGGGTTTCTTTTTTATACAGAGAATCAAACACATGGTTTTGTCAACAGGCAGAAAGAGGCTCTGTAGTCAGCAGAGGGAGTCAGCCACTTCCAGAAAGCAACTCATCCATTTTAGGAATGGCCAAAGTGCCCTCTGGAGATGTCCATCTCCACTGACTGTAGAGGGAATCTAAATTCTACCCTACATGTATAGTGAAACTTGTACACGAAATTGATGGAATAACACTCTTCCATAAACTTCTGAACAATATTGGTGTGTAATTAGTTTAATCTCAGGATGTCTGTCACAATAAAGATCTGCTCTGCTATCTTCCCCTGAGAGGTATTAAGCACATGCAGGTTAATACATATTGAAGATTTCCACTGACTTTAGTTTTAAAAATATCACTAATTTAAAAAAATGAAAATAAATCCAACCTCAGGCACAGTGAAGGCTGAAATCAAATTCTGGCAGTGTCAGTCCAACAAACAGACATTGATTTCTATAGCCTTTTTCCCAAAGAAAAGATGTATAAAGTTTTCCCAGTCTTTGCATGCTCCTGTTGGCTGAAGTGTCATAGTAAATTGATCTCAGAAATCCAGGATCTAGATGAACATAAGGTTTTTTCAGTAGTGCTCTAGTGCCATTCCTCTTCCAATTTGCGTCAGAAAAATGTTTTTTAAAAAATTCCTGGCAGGACTGTGCACAGAATGTGACTATATAGAGCAAAAGGCAGATAGCAAATAGCAGCACTGTGATTGCCTGGCACTGTCCGTATCACCTTCAGGCTGGGGCTTGCATAAATCAGTCGCAACCAGCTATGCAACTGATAGCAAAGTTTATCTGCACACAGAGCAACAGGACCCTGTATGATTTCACTAATTTAAGTACTTGGAAGCAGCAAAGAAAAGACATAATAGGTCATGTCATGAAAGTCTGAAAGTAGGAGGGTTCAGGGGAGGGAGGGTAGGAAGGCTGGGTGTTGAGGGGAAGTCTGGACTGACTCAGAGTGACAGCAGCAATAGTCTGTTTGACTACAGTCAGTCCATCAGTGCACATAATTTCCAGCAGTGCTACATAGCAGGACTCAGTGGTAGTAATCATAGATCAACATCCATCCAACTGTTTCCAGGGGGTATTTTCTGTAACAAAACAGAATAAGCTTACAGAGGCATTTGAATCAGAGTAAACTGGTAGTCACAGAACATGCTCATGACTTAAGAGAGCTGCTTCTATTTGTTTAAAGACACTTCAAGTTTTGGAATTCCAACGTGAATTCACAAACCACTATGGAAATACGGTGTCAGATTCTCCACTAGTGTATATTTCCATACATGCCAGCAGACCATCTGATTCCTAGCAAACACTATAAAGGCATAGTTATAGAGTTTTTTTCTACCTATAGTTTCCTACCAAACCTTTGCTTCTTATAACTTTAGAAAGGTTTCCCTTTGCTTATGCTAGAGCCAACACAGTTCCCTTATTCTATTTCATTCCTGCACACCTTGAAGTACCTTTGTCCATACTGATTACTAAAGAGATTACAAGAGTCAAGTTTCCCAAAAGGCTAGATGACAAGCGGTAAGTATGAAGGGGAAACTTCTAATGAGCAGCACTTATCTATGAGTCATTATAGCTAGGGAGATTCCCACTCCATCTGTTGACTGAAAGATATTTCAACAGGAAGATTATCCAGATCTGATAAGGAATATTCCCAGCATAGGAAGGTCTCATGCTTAATAGATGATAATAATATTAGTCTAACATTTAAAGAGTGTCAAGCAGTGCAAACAGTTTAAAAAAAATATTTGCTTATGGATTCATTGTGGTATAAACAAACTAAAATTCAGTGGTGCTATGCTGATACTTTAATTCTCAAATGTACATGTCATTTTCTACTTTGGACAAGCCATGCATTGAATGAAAATGTCAACATAGACATCTGGACAAATTAAATCATGAGAGAAGTGAATTTTTTCCTGGTTTACTTTGTAACACTGTACTTACCTTTGGCCTGCAATAAAATCCCCTAAATGAGCATACCATAGCAATTTTCAGGCAATTAACAAATATAAGAAAGAGTTTGAAGCAATTATTGATGCAGCAAGCACCTAACAGGCCTAGCAGTGACTGTTCTTATGAAAACAAACACATAGAAACCACTTCAGAGTTCCTTAACTTCTCAAAATGTCTGTTGGGGCACCAGATACCAAGTGATAGGTGACTTGTCACACACTATTGCTACAAAGCAACCATTTGTAGCAGTTACATATATAAATACGCAAATAAGGTTCTAGAAATCAGTACTTTTTGATGGTTTCTTCACTTGTTCTTTTGTAGCAGTTACCACATGAAAGTTATAGAAAAGCATGTCTCCCTCTGTGACATAGACACATGAACAGAATGACAAGTAATTCATTCAATTGATAATCTATTTCCATTTCCTAATCTGGTTTTAAGACGGGGAGATCACAACATCTTAATATTTAACTATGAAATCTGGTCTATCTAAAGCTTGTTACAGAAAGTTGAAGTATTTTTACATGTCCCTTGTAGTTTCATTTCTGCAGTTCTGTTTTCTAATCGAGGCATTTTTGAATGTGCAATACTGCCTTAAGTATAAAGTTATTCCATACACTAGATAAATCTGAGAATTTACTCAAAAGATCAGCATTTTATATCCTGAACACAATACCATGCAATTCTCTGGCTGCAGATTATAGGAAAAGAATGAAGCCAGCAATTGTGCTCTTTTGGGAAGCCTGAAAATGCTAACTAGAGACCAAAAAAGGCCAGATTTGTAGGATGATGAACCCCTGTCACAAAAATTATGTAAGATCTCTCTCAGGTAGGTTACAGACATCTCTGTCACTGTGGTTGCACCCATAATACCTGACCACTCCCATTTATAGAACAGGATCAACCAGCTAAAAGTACATCAGGACACAGGCTCAGAGATCCTTGCACTTTAACAGCTGCACATGGAGGTCGACACGTGGCCCTGGAGCCCAGTTCTAAAGTTTCTGATGATGACTGCAGTGGAATTTGGGTGTGAATCCATTCATCTTCCATTCCTCTATCTAGAATGTGATAAGGCCAAGACAGCAATTCAGACTACAGTTGTGCTTCTTCCTTAAATGCCTTATTTTCCTGTTTGCCACATTTCCTTTTTCAAAAGGCCATCTCCTGTGAGAACAGAGAACTCAAGAAGCAAAATAAAATAGTATCTTTTTGCATTTCACGATGAGATCTTTAGAGCACTCATCTTCCTTCACATTCCCAAACACTTTTCCAGCTCACAGCTATTTCAAAGATGTATTTGAGATCTGGGCACAAATAGTGCTTTGCTTCTATATTTATGGTAAGATCTTATTTCTTTGTATGTAAAGATTACAAATGTTTTCCATCTTCAAATAGATGGCAGCACAACTTGCTTCATTCAGAAGAAGGTTTCCATTAGTCTGGAAACAGCTAATGTTGGCAAGGCTAGCTGAGGAAACAGCTAGCTGGAAAATATAGCAGCTGTTATGTGAAAGAGAATAAAGTGGGAAAATGAACAAACATTTGTCTCCAAGCCTGAGTTTGTTAGATTTTCATTGTGATGGCCTCCCAAAAGCAAGTACTCATATGTTGAGCTGCATCAAGAGAAGCGTGGCCAGCAGGTTGAGGGAAGTGATTCTCCCCCTCTACTCCCCTCTCCTGAGACCCCACCTGGAGGCCTGTGTCCAGCTCTGGGGCCCCCAACATAAGAATGGAGCTGCTCAAGTGGCTCCAGAGGAAGTTGCAAAGGTGATCAGTGGGCTGGAGCACCTCCCCTGTGAGGACAGGCTGAGAGAGTTGGGGTTGTTCAGCCTGGAGAAGGCTCTAGGGAGACCTTATAGCAGCTTGCCAACACTTAAAGAGGGCCTATGGGAAAGCGAGGGGAGGACTATTTATCAGGGAGAGTAGGGATAGGATGAGGGGTAATGGCTTTAAACTGAAAGAGGGGAGATTTAGATTAGATCTAAGGAAGAAATTCTTCACTGTGAGGGTGGTGAGACACTGGTACAGGTTTCCCAGAGCAGCTGTGGCTGCCACCTCCCTGGCAGTGTTCAAGGCCGGGTTGGACGGGGCTTTGAGCAACCTGGGCTGGTGGAAGGTGTCCCTGCCCATGGCAGGGGGGTGGAACTAGGTGAGCTTTAAGGTCCTTTCCAACCCAAAATATTCTATGATTCTATAAGGTATTTGTCTGCTACATAGACTGGAACACCAAGGATTTGCAACTTGCTCTAGGTTGCAAATGATATAAGTAATTCCTGTTGAAATCATTCTAATGTGATGCTAAAGTCAGTGTACTGGGGGAAATCTACAATGGGGATTATCAGGTGTACAAAAACCAATTTAATTCTCTAAGGAAAAAGTCATCACAAGGAATATGAAGCAACCAGTGGAAAAAAAATCTGAGCATGGGTTATGCTCATCCTAATGGGATTAAGCAAACATTTGTGCAAACAATTTCTACTAATTTTGTATCAGCTTGAGAGGCAGATAAAATCAGTTCCTACATTAAGAGTGAGGGGAAAGGAAAACAGATATTTTCCCCTGCTGGTGACCCTGGCTATAACCTAGGTCAAAGACTGTAAAGACACTAGGTCTATTGTGACTTTTTATACACAGCAGAGAGGATGAGGTAAAGAGACAGCACTCTAAAAGTAAAGGAACTCTACGGACTCCTTTGGGCATCAAGAGACCTTTAAATGCAGTAATGGAAACAAAACATTGTCACTGAAATGACCTCTATCCTAATTGACCCATCTCCTCATTAACCCACAGCATACTGATGGGCCTAATCACAATTCTTGTTTTCATGAGATCTGTTTCACGTTTCATTGAAAACTGAGAAAAGGCAAAACCACTTTGCAAATGCAGGTTTTGCACAGGCAGCAGGGTGACTCATGATGAATAATGAAAACCCATGCTAAACACTGCTTTCCATTAGAGAAAAGCTCTCAAAAGGGGATTCTCCTGCAAGATTCAGCACAGCCTGGAACTTAGTGCAATTATAACTCCTCTGACTCCAAAGATACCCAAATAATGAGTTTGGCCTTGTTTGGTAATGAATTACCAACCAAAAAAAGAAAGCTAAATAACTCAAGAAACATCAGGATAATCTTATTTCATTTTCCCCTAATGCAGTGAGTTCAGAGCACCCAGCAGACTGCAGAATATCCAGAATGATGTGTATCTTGACTGTCATTTGTCCACATGCTGCTGCTAGAAATCAAAGATTTATCTTCTCAAAAAAAATTCATGGCAGATACTCCTAATTGCATTGCAGAGTAATTCAATGTACTGAAGTACATTAATGCGGTTTGTCTTGTATTTGGGCAGGAGGCAAATATATTCTCCTATGGACTTAATCCTTAGGGGGCATTTTCCATAAAGCTTCTCCATTTCAAGGCAACAAGATTGACCTTGTATCTGCCCAGACAGATTGTAATTACATGTTTTGAACTACAAATACTTCATTTCTAGGCACTCTTTGCCTCCTCAGCCCCTGCACAGTAGAGATCACCATGCCCTGGGATTGCTCAGTGGAGTTCAAAAAGAGTCAGCAAATTCCATAAGAGAAATTTCTTATAATGAGATAAGAAATTTTTCTAATCCATCCTTATATTTCAAGATGTTCTTTCTCATAGCAAAACAAAACCAAGACTGTATCTCTCTACCAACATATTACTTTACTTAAGAATGTGATTTTAGGGATGCGTTAACTAATAATGCATCACTGCTCTTCTGGGCCACGCACTCTGATCTGAGCAAAATGGAGCATAAACATAAACACAGTGCATACCCTATGTAGGATTTTTGGTTGAAGTTCAAGAATTACTTTTTTTCAAAATAAACTCTTTCCAAGAGGTTCGCAGAGTACACAGAAATTACCTTCTTTGAGGTGAGGATTGAACTGCAATAAGAAGTGATATTTTCTCATCTACCTGGAGCTTTTCAAGGGCTCCCAGGTAGAGAATAGATCCAGGTGGTTTATTATTCCTAGCATAATGCTACAACATCTATCAAAATAACAGACAATGATACTCAATCTTTAGAAAGATACCCACAAGAAAAGTTACTTTAGAAAATTACCCCCAGGTGTCTATGAATGAGCCAGAACCCACTTTATGCATGCCACTGAGAATTACTTCTAGCTTTCCTGTCACTGTAGAGCATTACAAGAGTAATGTTCTTTTGGCTGGCTCCCTCAGTGCGGATGAGATGCTAAACTGGCTGGCTGGCCCCTCCTTCAGGCCAAGCTTGCAGTATCCTAGCAGAAGCTATAAAGAAATTACACTGCACAGCCAGAACCTTCTTTAATAAATTTGATCTCTACAAATAATTAAAGTGGCTTCCCCCCCCACCCCCTCATCCAGAAGCAGACTTTGTGCTGTAACTCGGCGGACTAAAGCTCTTCAGAACCTCATGCCAGTTGATAGTGCCCAGAGCTGCTCACGGACAGCAGCCCTGGTTCTGTCCACTATTGACAGAAACATGAAGTAACTCTGTCAGGGTTACATATCAGATTCGGGGGACTTAAGCTAGATCTGAACTATTGATCAGGCTCTATATATTGAGTTGTTAATATTAATTTCCTTAAGATGCAGGTTGGAAGGATCACAGTCAATAAATATGAATCGTGTGCTAGGACTCCTATGGCTCTCAGAGCCATGGTATACAAGCATCTATGGACACTTCCTTGGCAACATTAGTTTTATCTGGTACAAAAAACATGCAGAGGGAATTGCTGGTACCCTCAGAAAGAACTGTTATTGTGTCAGGACTTCAGAAGAGGGAAAACTCTGTCTTACATTAAAATCCCAGCTCAAGCAGTGTCTTTCTGCTCTCATCAAATTTCATGCAGTCTGATAACTGTGTCATCATGTTGTTTCCACACTTAAACTACTGTGTCATCCCATATTTACCTGTCAGAACACAACACAGCCCTCTTCATAGGTAGTGCAGACCCTGCCAGGATCTGAGGAGACATGTATAGAATCTACCCACCCACTACAGACAGCTGAGATCTACAAGCCCTAGCAGGTTAATCCCTGGAGCAAGGCCAGTCTCTGTGCTTCCTTTTTTGAAAGTGCTTTCTTTACTCCAGCTGAACAAGTAAAACCAGATGTGCTGTCAGTTAACCTTCCCATGCTCTTACTTCTACAAACAGTGGTTGGTAGAGGTTTACTCTATTCCTGTTCTTACTAATGCCACACTGACTCCTGCTCTGTGTCCATCCTGTAACTCAATTTATTTGTCTGGATAAGGTATCAGCTGAGCAAGCCCTACCCCATTCCCAGCGTGGGAGCTGAACTGCTGATCAAAGAGCTTTCAAGCTTTGTTATTATATACCTGCTGGCTGATGGCCAGACAAAAGACCAAAGTATAGATCATGAATACTGCTTCTTCAGCAACTTACTTTCTCATGTATCAGTTAACTTTTTCCTAGTGTTCATCATGATCTCTGGCCCCATGATCTTTTCCCTGGTTTATGTGTTCTTGAGGTCACATTTATAATAAGATCTCTTCCAGAAGTTCAAGCATGATCTATTTGAATGTTTCCAGAGGTGGTAAGGCACATCTGTAAGTCAGTCATTGACAAGAAATAGTACCAAAAGTAAGATGAAATAAAACTAATCAAAAGCAATAGTAGGCTTCCTGTATGTTTTTCCAATTAGTTTTATTTTTTTTTCCCTGGTCTTAAATACCCTTTCAGAAGTTAATATTCTCCTCATCCCACTCACTGTCAGTACTACACCCCAGAGAAATCTCCCACTAGCAGATGTGTTTTTCTGCCTATCCCCTATGACTAGTCAACAGAAACATGTTTACTCTTATTTTGTGTGTTCAAGACCATGACCCACTATGCCCTACCTTTCCCATTAAACTTTAGAACCTTTCAGGCAGTGGAATGTTCTGTATCTTTCCCAAAAAACAACACTATAAATACCACAAAACAGGCTATTGTCTAGAATAAATACAGGCAGTTGAGTTAAAAAATGAGCTATCTTGCTATAGCTAAAGTTAAGGCAGTAGAAGGCTAAGTAAGTGCAGCTAGATTTAGATGATCTTTGGTCATAGTAAGCATTGAATCATGTTATGTTATTTAAAATACTTTAAATAAATGTTTTTTAACAGCACACTTTGCCCAGTATAGATAAGGTCTCTCTCTCTAGCATTGTCAGATAAGGTAGCACATACAAAGCATCCCAGATTTAAAGCCAAGCTTTTTTATGAAGGCCCCTTTTATTTTCTTAATTTATAAGCTCACCACTGGCACCATCACATGCCCAAATGTTTGTAAAACACCTAGTATGACTGGAGCACAACATGCTTCATTGGTTGTAAAAGATGCTGGGGATATGGTGTAGTAGAGAACTTTGTACAGTAGAGCTGATGGTTGGACTCAATGATCCCAAGGGTCTTTTCCAACCTGAGTGATTCTATGATTCTATGATTATGTTCTGTCAGTGGTCAGTTCTCTGAATGAAGGAGGTGTTTAAAATTTACAGACACATGCATAAGAGGAATATCTAGATTTGTGTATTTTACATTCATATTACAGATATACACTTTGCTAACATGTGCAGGCAGCTAGAGAGAGGTGTTGTTATCTCTTCTGCCCAGCTTGGGCTGTATATACACCATACAATGATCTATCACCACCAACTACCACTTATCCAGGGACAAGGAATTCAATACCAGCTAGAAGCTCAGATATTGACAAGGCACATTTTTCCTTTCAAAAGCCAATAAAGAGCCCCTCTGAAAACAAGACAACTTGTGGTCTCTCCTTGCACAGAGATGTTTACTGCACACAGAAACTAACTTCCTGTACTGATGACAGAGGCAGAGCTTCTATAGCTCTTCTCTGTTTGGAGCTCACTGTCCTGGGTCCTCAGAAAACTGCCTGTAAGCGTCACAAGAGGCAACTGAGCCAGCTGGAAAACGTACCCCAGTGTGCTGAGCCTGTCACACAAGCAATGCATTTGTCAAGAGCAGTTGTGCCTACTGCAGCAAACATCTTTGTCACAAAGATTAAACTGAGACAGCAATATTGCTGCACTATAACAGAGATGGTGCTTCTGCCAAGTGGGAGAAGTGCTATTCCTGACAAGTAGTTCATCTCCATGCCATCAGGCTGACCCCTAAGGAAACCCTGAATCCAAGGAGACAGGATTTACCAGAAGCTCTGCTTACTGGTGGTATTTTCTGCTGCATATCAAAACAGCCAGGGACTCCTGCACAAGCTGCGACTGAGAAAAAATTCGATGGCAGCCCCTGGCTCAGCATCCAGTCTCCCAGGGTGAAAAATGCCAGTCCTCATCGCCAAACCAAGTGCTGTCATCTGCTAATACATAACATCAGTCTGGTTGCTGATTTAGAAAGGCCACTAAGATGAGATGTGAAGTACAGCCCTCTGTGAAGATAGTCAGCGTGTTATATTCAAACAGTCTCAGCATGCAAAGAATTGAGAAGTCAGCCAAGCCACACAGAGACATTTTTTGAGAGATACTAAATCACATGACAGGACCTTCCCTTGGCAAACTGACAGAGACAGGTTGCTTTTAGCAAGTGCTGCTACTGCTGAAAAAGGATGCTAATAGCATAAAATTATTTGTATAGGAGACTGTTCAAGGGCAAATCACATTTGTTAATTATGACTATAGTATATTAGCCTACTGCTGGGTTTGCACCATCCAGAATAACTCATTAAAAGATAAAGTTATAGAGACCAGTAAGGTACAGCAGCATATTGCAACAGAAGCAAAGTAGAACAGAGACACCCTTTGAAACACAGGCAGCTCATACTTCATGGTGAGCACTTGCTTATGACTTCCAGGGTTTTCAGTAGGAATCAAGCAGCTGTTTCAGTTCTCTTCTGGGACGGGCTGGCCTGCATTTCGGTAGAACCATTTTGGCAATATTCCATTATGGCTATGATTTGTTCCAATTATTATTTTGCATGGACATCTATGAATCAAAAAGGCTGTTCAAAGTTATTTTTTTCCCAATGTTTATTTTACCAAATTATCAACGATCATTTCAGGTAGATTCTGAATTCAAATCTTAACTGAATGGTTGTGCAAGGAGCAGTCCATGTTCAACAATGGCACCCCTTCCCCATGAGCTAGGAAGGTACCATTCTCCCCATGCAGGAGATACACAGTGAAGCAGCGTTGATTTTCTTGATTTACACAAATTCATTCACATCTCATCTAGACTCCCTATAAGATAGTGAAAAGACACAGTTCTTATATTTCATTACTCAGACCACCAAAAAACCCCAGCAAATCCAACCCCCATTTGAAAAGCACTGGTTCTGGATTATAAAAGACAGCTTAAAATCTAAATAGTTCCAAAAGGAAGTTTGCAAACAAGTGGAATCAGCAACTGTCACAACAAACCTGATCTGTAAATATGTTCTGTAGCAGGTACAGTAGGACTGTAGATGTTATTATAATACTGACAGCTAACGGCCAAAAACACCACCTGCCCGTGATAAATGGCAAATTCTGTTGTGTTAGGTATTTTTAAAATTTCTTCAGGTAATATGAAAAGTCACAGGAAAATTGAAAAAAATATCAATTAAAAATAATTAAAAATTATTCTGTAAGCAGTGTTTTCAATTATTAAGACGTGTTTCTAAATAACTTGAATAATTTTACTTGTTTTCATTCATCTAATACTAATTATAAAACAGATGGTGGATGAAGAGTTGAATATAAGAATATTGTTTAGGTATCAATCTTAAATAATTTTAGTTTGAGGGAAGAGTCTTACTCAACTTGAATTCTTAACTGGTGTCTGTCAACCACTAGCACACAGTGCTGTCCAAGATTGTAAGGAAAGCTTAGGTGTTCTCACAACCTGAAAACAGCTCTAGAGAAACTGTGGAAGAGCAAATAGTGTTTCTGATGGCTGGGGTGGCAGAATGGCTGGGGACAAGGGAATACCAGTCCTATATCAGGGATTTTTGATACCCTTATTTCAGTAAATGCCCAAAATATTACTAACAAGTTTGTCTGACCCTTGATTAAGTCATTTTTGTATCATCTAATTGTCACTTTCCTGAGCATGCTAAGAAATTTGTCAGGTTTTGTTATAGGTTTCATCATTTTGCTTTTGCCACTGTGCCAGAATTACTGTCTATTGATTTGCAAGGCCAAAGGAATCTTCTTTTTTAAGCCTGCAGTAACGGAGGCTTCACTCAGACCTCGCTGCATTAACTCCTTAATATCCCTCTTAAAAATCTCTTCTAGGATGCAGAAATTTCAACTTTCAACATCTAATCACTGAATTTTATCATTTTGTTAAAGAGGCCTTTTATAGTCAAATTTGTTTCTAACAGTGCTTCTGAAGAATGACTTAACTTTCTATTTAATAAGTTAAACTCCTTCTATAGAATATGGTTTCTATTAAATCCTTCTCATCTTTTCTCATTAAATCCTTCTATTAAATTCTTCTTGTAACATTGCTGTCAGGTTTTAGCATCCATCTTGAAACATCGCCAGCAAAATTGAACAATCTATTCCCCACAACAGTTCCACTCATTCCCAAATATAGAGGAACTTTAAATCTCTTTAGAACATTAACTGTTTTAGCTAGAGGTTTTTTATCAGAATTAATATTCATCTGATTATCCAGCACAACTCCCAAGATCTCCTCAGCACTGTGAGGTTTCAGATCAGTGCCTTAATCTGAAGAATTTCATCCTTCCCAAACATATGACCCTGCTTTTGACAGTATTGAAATGGATGTTGGTTACGAGCATACAATCTGCTAGTGTTCCAGATCACCCCACACCACAGAACTGTCATCCTTACTTCTTAGCACACACAATTTCTGTGTTCTTGAGTTGGCTTTATGTAAATTTGGTTCCTAATGAACATATCAATGAAAATATATATACTCTATTACCTTTCCCAGAAGTAACATCAAATTAGAGTGACAGAATTTATTTCCTATGTATTGGTACTCGCTATATCACTTGTCTTTAATGCATTACTAGATCTTATAGCAGCCTACCCAACTATATCAGCCTACCCAACACTTTGCCTGGAACTGATGATGTTAGACTGACAAGCCAAAAATTATTTGGGTCATACTACCTATCTCTTTCAATTTCAATGCGCATTTCTCTCAGGAAATTACAGTATATGCTAAATAAATAACTTTTATTGAAGATCACATTTCTACTTATTGTACTAAAGAATGGTTTAAAAAATTTTTTTCCTCTCCATTCAGGGGAAAATGACATCTGCAAAGAAGAGAAACCACAGCATGGGCTTTAAGGTTTTGTGGAAACAGCTATTACTGGCTTTAAATATGGCAGCAGTTCAGTTGGACAGTAACATTGTTTCTTAGGAGTCACTAGAAACTTGGTCAAACTTTAATATGATGTGGTAGATGTATAAACAGTTTCTTGACTATGTAGCATTACCTATTCTTCATTTAATGCAGGACTATGAACATTAATTCTGATCCCTCGTGGTGTTGAGGGGTGACACAAAAAACTAATTTTGGTGTTCACTCTCCTTCAAAACATTGTTGATTTATTCTCTCCTTCTACGCCACAACTTTCTCTTGCAAAGAGTTTTTTTACCAATGAAGTTGTAAGTTGCTAGCATTTTTTTAATTATTGTTTAAAGAGACAAAGAATAATTTGCGATGGCTACATTATTTTCCCAGCTGATATATTAATCCTCAAACAATAACTGTCTGATCAAGATACCTAACAGAAAGACATTACTAGTTGAATCAGATGTTTTTAGATTCAGTTGCTTTTAATCAGTTTCATTTTTTATTAAAAGCATCACAGATCAAAACTCTGAGGAGTACAAAGGCCACTTACAGGTTGATTTAGCAAGCACAGTCTTCCCACTGCACAAATGGAACATCAAAATCTCAAACACTGTGAATACTGTACTGTTGTTTTACCTCTAAGCAGTACTGGTTTTGAATTATAATAATTGTAAACTAGTACTGTCATTTACATTGTCTCTCATATATGAGCCTTAAGGAAAAAAATTATATTCACTTTCTTGGAACTACAAGCCACATATGGAGCAGTTTGTCATTTATGAATTGCAGAGGGCCACTGCAAAGATCTATTTGCCACGTGTAGGCATTATTGTCAGAGAAAAAGATATGAAATACTGCTAATGAAGAATCCTCATCATATGCAGAAACCCAAAGGAAAATGGACAATTTCAGCTATTCGTACATAATGCTTTGTTATTGATTGCAAACCAGAGTTTGAAAGGAAAAAACCAAAAGCCTGATTAGGCAAATCTAACTGTTTTGTAATTAAGCAGATTGGAGGCAGATGCCATCAGAGACTCTCTGTAAACTTCTAAAGTGCTGAGATTAACCCAAGCAGACTATTCATTTAGCCTACAGATAAACAAGAATGCATGACGGATCTCAAACTGTTTATTAATCATCCCACATCCACATGGAAAGAGATGGCACCTTGTTCATGAACTCTTGCAAGCCTTTTCTTTACTCAGAAGAATGCAATTATTTAGAATGATTAGATGACAAAATAATTGAATAATCAAAGATGTACAAAATAAAGAATTAAAATATTTCTTTACCCACTTTTATGTCTGAAACAGAGGGTAATCTAGATACTAGTGGTAGCCAAATTAGAGAGATTAGTCATTGTTCTTGCTGGCTAGGAGTGTTCCTATAAATCAGACAGAAGTTTGTTAGCTGATCACTCAAAAGGTAAAGTAAGTAAATTAAAGGCAAAACTAGATTTAAGAATACAATTAAGAGGTTACTCTAGGATAATAGATTGTAGGATCTAATAATTGTAGGATTCATTCACAGGACGCAGATAGCAGTATATGGGAGGGGAAAAAAAAAAACAGAAAGTGGATCTGAAAATGTTGATTAAGCATCGGAGGATTTGTGGCAGTCTATAGTATATTTGCCTTTTATACCAAATGTTTTTGACAAGCTGCAAGCTGTACTACAAATAGCTTTTACCTACAGGAATTAGAAAAATCATAAGTGAATCAATATTTCCAGGGAAAGGTTAGCTACAGAATTTAAAGTAATTTTCTAGAAGAGAAACAAGAAGAATCAAGAATCAAGGTGTTTTGCAGATTCACATTCCTCTTTGAAAGATCTGTGTAACCAGAATAAAATCCCAATTGCTTCAGTCATGCTCATGATCTTTCAAAGTCTGTCCTATATATCTATTCTTGTATTATACATGTTGTTTTCAAAACTGTCATTTAAATTTTACTCACTCAAAGACAGTCCTACACCACAAGCATTATACACAACACAACTTGAGGGAGCAGTATTTAAGGATTATTTGCAGAATAACCTAAGAGTGCTTGAAGTTGCTTTGAGGGCTTCATAACTGATTAGGTTAGGGACAGGTAAATCAGGGGATTCAAACTGTGGTCGGTTTTGACTGCAGCCTGTCAGTGCAGAGTGTGGACATTGAGAGCTGTCACCCTGCACCTTTCTCACCAAACACTAACAGAGGTAGACAGATTTGCTCAGGTTTTATAGGATTACTAGAGGATAGGAGAAAGATTGAGGATTAGGATAACGTCTAGGAGAAGTGAGAGGAGGAGGTGGAAGAGGCTGAGGCTCACACAAGGCTTTTTTGGAAAGCAGACACTATCAGTCTGGAGAAAGTACCAGCCGGCAGCTCAGGTGTTGCTGAAGCTGTCCTAATGGTAAGGCAATTAAGACAAAAGGCTGAAGTCCAAGGAATGAGGACTTGAAAGAAGAGTGGTTTTAACCCCCCAGTGGGAGCCACTGAACAGACCCATTCCACTAGCAGCACTGTCAATTCTAATAGATAATTTACATATGGTAGCACACAACTGGCAATGTTAGATCAGCTCTGGACAACCCAGTAAGTGCAAGCATACGACACTCACACAGCTCTGAAAAAACCCAGCTATTTTGCAGGACAAGTCCCCACATCACTCTCTGAATGTAGCCAAACTAAGGTAAACATAGAAAAGAGTTGTGGTACTAACGTGTAGAAATTGCTCCTTTTCTGATCTATATTGCAATTCTTCAGAATTCATGCACATATCTTAAAAATTTGTTTTAATTGGCTTCAGAAAGCCAGTGATCAGCTCTCTCAATAATGGGAACTTGTTTTGTAAGTTCTCTGAAGCCTAATGATTACTATTTACAAGAGCCATTTGCTGCCTCCGTCAAGAACAGGTACCCCTCAAGACATCTCTTAATTGCAGAAGTTGTTCAATTTGGGGGGGGGTGGGGGGGTGGCGGGAAGGATACTCTTAAAAAATACGTATTCTTTTTTTTTTTTAACCTACTATGCTGCAACCAGTATTCAAAACAGGAACCTGAAATCATGGCCTGTCAGTATTTTTTGAGATATTTACAGAATTGTTAAATCAATGAGAGGCTAGGAGATAAGAAATATGTCTATATGATTAAGACATGACGTTCTTTAGATATGACCAACACATACAAAATAAACTGTGTCAACCATGAAATAAATTCTATGCACTCAAACTCGTAAAAAGAACCACCTCAGAATAATATGACCTTGATGTAGGACATTACTTCGGAATGAAAAGAGCTAAGATCCCTCAGCTGTGTTTAAGCCCCCGTTTCCTTCAGATAGATCATTAGGTCCCTGAAAGTGCCTTCCTTTGCCAGATGGAGGTCTAAATTGATGTTATTAAAGTTGTTTGATCTAACTTTAGCCCTTCCATTTCTGCGCTACAACATTAAACAACTCAACAATAAATCAGTGCAGCAGTTATTGAGATTTATGATATAAATTCCAAGCAATACAAGTGACTGTCTCCTAAGAAAATCAAGTATTAATATTATTTAACATATAGCTCAGACAACTGGAGAAAGGGTATTTATATAAGAACGTTCTTGAATCTCAGCAGAAAAAAAAAAACATGTATAAAAAAATTAATCATTAACTTTTACTGGTGTTTGAAGTGTAGACTATATGAAAAGATGTTGATACACTGTCACGAGCATTCCTTGAGTGAAAGGACAGATTATTGTGCATGCTACTCACTTCTAGGTGGTTCTCCTATTGCTGAGGGTCCACTAGAAACTGAGAATGTAAAATCTGTCATACAATCACTGAGCAGCCATGAGATGACAACTTCTGATTACAATCCTGAGCTGCATTAGCCAAAATAAGAGAACAGACCAACTAAATTAAAGGATGATAGCAGTTAAATAAAACTACTGGAGTATTTCTGATTTTTCCTTCAAACACCAACAGTGTCCAATGCAGTAATGATTATAAGATGACAGTGGATTTTCTAATCCAAACCCCAAGAACTAGCTTCTTGAAGCTTAACTGCATTGACTATAAATATGACAATATAGCTAGATCCCCTTTACAGCAAGCTATTATAATACTTTGTGAAATGAGAAATTAACTGACAAGCCCTTTTGCAGATTAATAGCATGCATCAAAACCCTTTTCAAAAAGTCATTTCCCCTGCAGGCTAAATGCAACAGTAATATTTTCAAATTTAAAAGTATTTTGCTAAAATAGATGATTAAAATAATATCCAATTCCAGACTTTGCAGGCCAACAGTCTCCAGGTGCATTTGGACAGTGAGAAATCTATAAAGACTATAATGAATCTTGCAACAAACGAGAGATCCTGCTTGCTAGGCTGAAGAGAAATTTGCAAAGACACTCTTCAGAAATTACATCTAATTAAGCAATACTGTGAGCTGCAGATTGGCTTGGCTTTCCTGATGTCAGTGGATAAAGAACTTGTTCACATCTGAGAAAATATGACAAGAGCTTTTATATTCCCCAAAATATTCATTCATACAACTTGCAGCCAGGTTAGTTTTTACATTATTCATGGATGTTAATAAAATATTAACCTTTGATCTGCTAACAGTGTTTGAAAGGTTTATTCAGCCTTCTGGGGGAAGAAAAAAATTTTCCTGTACGGTGTTAAATAGTCTGTAAAGGTAAATTTACATTGAATAGCTTAGTTTATCTAACACTTTATCACTACTTCCCTTTCTTCCCACACCCCACTCTTCTTCCCCTGCTCTTTCCCCCTCCTTTGCATTTTCTATTAGCCACAGTTCCACTCTCTGCCCTCTTCCTTTACCACCTTCTGGCAGTCATCAGACTTCTCTGGGCAATGGTTTGACTCAGCTCAGCAGTAGCCACCTTTTTGCTTGGTTAGCTCCCTGCCAGTTTAGTGAGTGGATTCAGTGAGCAGCCAGCCAAGTAAACTGTGGGAATATATGTCCAGAACAGAGAAAGAGAAGCAGGATGCCTCTTCTCAGCACCACACAGCCATTATATCAGCTCAGACTTGTCACATAATTTCACCCTAAGTGAATACCAAGCAAACAGTATAATATCACTCAGAAGATCCACTTCAGATTCAGGTGAAAAGAAGAAAGATAATACTAACTTTCTGGTAAAAAAACCTGTGGCTATGAAACAGATATGAAATCCTATCAAACCAAATCTTACAAGAAAAATAAAGGACAACGTATTATACCAAGGTATTTTTTGCTCCTAGTTAGTAATCACCACTTTAAGGTAAGGAATTAAGCAAACACACAGTCCTATGAGAAGCTGAAGTGAAATATTTGAATCTGTTGAAAAATACAAGTTGGTGACATACTCTCACAGGCATCTGGATGACTATTCAGCTTCAGCTGCTTGCGCTGCATTGCTCACTGCTCCACGCAGCAAGCGTCAGCCGTTCCGTCAGGGTTCCTGTGTTATTCAGATGACCTACCCAGCACTGCAAACCAGCAGGGGACAGATGGAATTGACAGTCTGAATGACTGACAAGTTGAGAGTTTTTCTCAGCTACTGCTTCCAAATAACAAACCCCTCAGCAGAAAAATAGGTCTTCGTCACTTAAGAAAATAGGCCTGTATTTGCAACAAGTGTTATCTGCCATAAATAATCTTATCAGCTCTGCTAACAGTAAAGTTTTGTGTAATCTTATCATGTATATTTTTTCCATTAATACTTGGAAAGGCTTACGCAAAACAATTTGTATGTGGGGTATTTTTTGCCCACCCACGGTGCAGGATACTGAATATCTGGAAGCACAGGAAGGATTGCCAGAGTCTGAAGTCATCATGTTTTCACAGCAGTTTCAAGTTTCAGATAAATAGCTAAGCATACATTCTTATTACACACATCAGTATAAGGTCTCTCCTGGTCCCTGGACCACTCTAGTAAAGTAAGCCAGAGGCCTGCAAGATGGCTGAGTTCACCTAGCAACTCACTGCTGCCAGAAGAGTCACATTTCCTCCATCTTTCTCCTCTCACTGCTCATCTCCCAGCCAGAATCCCATTCCTTCTTACTCCCTAATGCTATTGTTCCCATCATCTCCCATTGAGCCTATTCAGCTTACTGGAACAGGGGACACTAATGTGTTTAGGGGGTTAGGTTTGTTCTGGGTGTTTGGTTTTGGGTTTAGTTGCTTTCCTGACAGACAGATTAGCAAATTCAATTTGTTCACAGAGTAGTCAGAGGAAGGAAAGTGGCTGGAAAATATGGCTGGAAGCGTGGGTGGAGAAAGCAGTAATTCATCTTTGCTCTCCTGAGAGCTATCAGATAAGGTTTACCCCATCTTGCAGAACACCTGAGCTCCAGTGCTCAGGGCAGACCTTGCTACAGGCACAGGCTGGTTAGGCAGCTTCCCAGAGGAGCAAGGTGAACGCTCTGCTCATGCCCCAGGAGATGGGAATCACCTGATGTAACCTACACAGGTTCCATTCTTCAGCCTGCAAACAAGACGTTTGTCATTACAGGAACTTGCTCTATGGCTTCACCACCTCCAATCTTGCCCCTGCCTCCTCTGCACCCTGCCCAGCTCCAGCACAAAGGTTTTCTCCTAAGGAATTTCTACTTCAGCTCTGTCTTCTAGACCAAATCATCTATACTTTCAAGGCTTCCACCAGCAGCACTTGCACTTGGAGAAACCACATCTGGTACTAAGTGTTCACAAAACATCTGCAAGGCCCTAATTTTGCTCTGCAATCCTACTGAGGCCTATTAGATCTAAACGTCACTACCGATCTCTTTGTGTTCTTTGAGAGAATCAGAAAACAAGAATCAGAAGAATATGTCATGCAGTTTACCTTACTATAGACAGCACAGTACCCATGTGAGTTTTGTGACCTTCCCCAGGATTTGGCCCCTGGTTATCAGGTATTTGGTTTTGCTAATGAAACACAACTAAACTACACAACAACTAAAGCTGATTCTCAGAGCTCCGCTAAAAATTCCCCATACAGTTGGCTGGGTAGGATTTAAAACTCTATTCTTAGAAGTGTATATCGGCAGCAACTGGAAAATGCTGGGTTGCAAGCAATGCATTCCACAACATGTTTAATGCTCTGATCCTGAGTATTTCAGACTCTTTGTTTTACTTATTTCCGTTTACATTTAAAAACAAAACAAACAAAATCCTACCACTTATCTAGGCACTTGAACACATTTTGTTAAGAATCTCACATTTAATATCACCACAGTAATTACACTTAAACTATTCACTAAAGCATGAATTTTAAATGAGACAACAGAGTTTATTAAAGCTGCTTTGGAAAGCCTCCCACGTTCAGAGTTTCATAAAACATTTCCAAAATACATGAGGCCAAGAATTGACAAGTGTTTGGGACCATGAAAAAGGCTACAAAAACATGTTTAACCAATTAAAAAATAATCCATCAATTTTGACAAAGTTCACTGTATAATTTTAGAAAACAGGGGCAAGATGATCCATATTTAGCACAATAGCATTTATAGCTAGTATCTGTGCATATAATATACATAACTACCATGGAAGAGAGAGTGGAGCCTGTGCTGCATTCTAAAAACTTCTCTATAATATTGAAGATGTGACAAGCATATTTTTTAGAAAATATGATTAAAATTATCAATGTTTTAAAAACAATTGAAGGCAATGACCAACAGCTATTTCTTTAGTTTGATTTTAAAGTCTTAATATGTTCGTAGTTATGAATAGCAACAGGAAGGGAGTTGTACCAACAGAAACATTATAGTTCAAGGCTTTTCCTCCCAGAGATTCAGAGCATGTATCTACTCAAACAGTAAAGAAGATGAAATTTATCTTCATAAAACCGTATAAAACTGAGATACTTGGATATTGTTTTGCTTCAGTGAGAAGACCAAAAAATTCATTATGTTAAAAGACCTACATAGTAGGGAATTAATTGTCCAAAACTGGCCTTCAAGGCAAAATTTTAATCTCTCCTGAGAGCTAGCAGAGGTTTTTCTATGAACTTCCTCTAAGATCTTAAGAATGTAAACATTTTAAAGTAATTTCTAATATTGTATGATTTGATAGAGGGATATAGGACTTTTTTACTTTTTCCCCCCAATTTATCACATATCTTTAAACATACTGGCTAATATAATCTGGACTCTGACTAAAGTATAAAATAAAGCATCTTAAATTTTATTCACCTGACAAGGGTCAGGCAATCCCACATGCTAAACAGGCCATTACAGTAAAGATTTAGCAACCAACAGAAACTGAGAGTCTAGAAAGTTAGAGATGTATGAGTCATAGAAGAAAAACAAGGAATGAGAAAGTCTCCCATAGAAATGCTACAAATTGCTAGTCTGGTAGTCGTACATACCCCTAGATACAATATTTAAACATGTACCAAGTACCCATAAAGACACCTAATACCTTTACTAATTACCAATAATATCTATAAAAAAATATAAAAGTTGCATAAATACACATATTCATGTATATAAAATAATATTCTGGCGATAGTTTTTAACTTTGTCTCTCTAGGTTATCCTTACTTTAAAGCTTTTTTTCAGCATTATTAACATACATATTTTTCATGAAACACCTTCCAGTTTATCTTGGAGTTTATGACTTGATGGATGCATGAAAATATGTTACTTATAATATGAAAGATATCAGGTTAAAGTAAAACAAATTTAATGCAATAGGTCCTGCTTTTGGCTAGTATTCTTTCCATGGACTTCAAGCCTTTTATTTACTGAGGGCTAAGTTTTCCATCACTGAGAAAAGTAACTTAATTTTTTTAGCCAAAATAAAAAAAAATCCCAACCAAAAAAAAAAAAACCCACATCATGATGAACCACAAAAAAGTTCTTTAGCTGGATGTATCCTAGACAAAAGCTGTTTGCTCCTTATTGTGCAACATTAATGCACTGAAATAGCTGGAAGAACTTTGTAAACTAATGGTGGAAATGGCCCTCAAAACCAACCTTTGAGAAAAACTAACCTTGTTTCTTCTGGGAAATAACATACAGATAAAGTCTCTCTAAAAAAAAAAAAAAAAAATTTGGGAGCAACTGCCCAAATGCTTTAGTTGTCTTATTTGTATGCATTTCATCTGGAATACATAAAAGTATTTAGATCTTCAGATTTCTATTTCTTGTTGGCTTGTTTTTCCTCTTTACATGCAAAATCTTGGTTCTAGCTAGAGAAGAGACCATTTCTCAATCAACTGAGGCATCCCAGATACCAGACCTTTGGGTCAATTGACAGCACACTGCAGTAGACATTTTTGATGAGGCACCTTCAGTAAAATTTATCTCCTCTCCATTCCTCTGTTGTCAGATTCAAGGCTACATGCAGACAGATACATAGTGGTAGTACATTTGTTCAGTGTAAGACTATAAAATTTACTTTGATACCAAGTCCAAAACACCCTTTCGCTGTTTCAAACACAGCTACAGAAGGCAGGTCATAAAGCAAAATAATCAGACTAGTTAAGATGCACAAAATGGACTCAGATGAACTCAGAAACATCTCTTTCCACAAAGTACAGGCTATATTTTCAATTGATAATCTGATCAACTCCATTCACTTCAAACTCACCTTTTCAAAAAGTAAAAGCTTCTTGCTCCTTACCTTCAATGAGCTGTTTATTCTTAGAAGCATTGTTTGCTACTACAATAACCTAACTCACTGCACATGTATTACCTTAGGTTAATGATTTCAAAAGAAACCCCAGTGCAACAAGTAAAACTGTGGATGGTTTTGTTTGTACAGCATGGCTGGGGACAGTAACTACTGTTCTGATGTGACAGGATTTCTCAATGCTAGTACTCACTTTGCTCTAGAAATGGGCAATGGAACTTGTATTACCAGCTGTGAAAGTGCTTCTGTGGTCCTACTTCTAGATTTGGGTTCAGGATATTGCATTCTTCTGAATTCCCACCCACTTCTCTAAGATTTTTGTAACGCAACTCTTTCACCTGTGTTTTAGATTCTCATTATTACTCCTACATTAGGTACCCAGTACAAAATGGAAATGAACAAAGGAAGAAGTGAAGCCAAAAAAAAAATCCAATCTATATGACTCATCATGTGATACAACAAACATTTACTGCATAACTCAGAATCTGTTCCACCAAAAGAAAAATATACAGTTGACAGTTACAGAAACACAGGGTAACATTATTTTTCTAAAAATTGTCATTTGGTTTGTGGTTTTTTTTCTTAAACTTGCAGAATAGGTAGAGAGTTTCCCATTTCCTCTGGATATATTTCTGGCAGGCAAATTCTGAAAAACCTTGTTCCAAGAATCCTGCAGGCTGAAAACACAGCTGTTCAGATTCACTGATCTAACCTATAACACCGTGGATACTCCTGTTGGTGAAGCAGGCTTAAGGGGCAGACAAAATGACAGCTGGTCCATTTCTTCTCTTGCACATAAATCCCATTTAGAATAGGATTAAGATAACTGGAAAACAACTTATTGACTGAACAACAAATCCTGCCTAGCAAGGGAATATGTTTTAAACAATGTAAAATGTTTAAGGTGGACTTTAAATACTTTCTTAATAATGGCTACTTATAAAGGTAAGCAACATTTTAGAAACTATCTTTGGGTTAGTTCAATTTACTGGGGTTTAGATTATGCAAAAACATGTTAGATACTTTTCTTGTCTGTAAATATATAACATCCACAAGTAACGTTTTTAAAAGCATTTAAATAATTTTGGAGCATAAAGTTTGGAAAATATTTCAGATCATAAAAATTCAACGCATTGCAATCCCATTGATTCTAATTTGAACTTGAAATACAGATCTAATTTCTCCACTCATTGAGGAGGGAATGCCATTTATATCAGAGTACAAATTCTGGCCCAAAACAGACTTCCTTATTTATGATGTAATCATCTGCTGCTTTAAATACTTATACAAATTTTGAAGTCCACATACACACTTAAATTTTAAGATGAACTTTGCAGAAGACAAAGATGAAATAAGTTTGGGATTTTTTTTTCAAAATATAATAAGGCAGGCTATACTAACTTACGAAAGATTAAACAGAAAGACTGTCTATTGGCTTCTACAGCAAGGATATATTTAAATCAGCGGGATGGTTTAACTTATTCTCAAATCCATAATAAACTTAATGCATTTAAATTCCCATGTAATCTGCCACTTGAAATACCTCACTACACTTGCCTTTGAACTTCACGTATGCTTTTATGTGGTAATTTTTTTAATTTCAGGTGCTGACCAAATGAGGCATATATTAATATTTTTAAAAAAATCTTCACTGGAGAATAAAACATGGGGTCTTTGCAAGTTTGAACAAAACCTCAGGGTGGATCACAGTATAAAGAAAACATTAATGCATCCTTAATACCAGCGTGGAAGGGGATAGTTTGCTTGTGGATGCATGATGACATACTAGACAGGTGGAAATTGAAATTAAATATGGATTCATATTAAATTTATAACTTTACCATCAAGTGTTCAATTCTGTAACATCTGAGAATTTGCTAGTAACGAGCCCTATTTGCTACCAAGATTCAGGTCACTGTACTGAGTTGTAAAGTAAAACCCCCCACCAAATCCTGCTGAGTTTAGTCATCTCAATGAATTAGCTGGAAAAAAACCAAACACGCTGACTGACTCTCTTGTTGGTGTCCTTACAAAGACTTAAGTTATATGACACAGAGTAACAAAGGGCTTCCAGATTCACATTACATCTTTATGCTGTTTGAATTCAGTTTTATCTTGCTTAGAATTTTTTCCACAACTAGATTTTACTAGAGGCAGTTCCACTTGTTTTGCAAGTTTCCTACATTGATTTTGGAAGGCTGACTCCCACTCATATAATTGGAAAGGTCAAAATATACGCCATCCCTCAAGAAGCATAACGCTGTTTTCAGCAGAAGTCCACAGCAAAAAACCCTTCAAGTCAGCTGAATGGAAATCCAGCATAAGAGCCACTGGCATTTTAGATGTATCTTGGTAACACTGAAATGATGATCCTGAAATCCTTACTTAGACAAAGCTTCCCCTGAGTCCTAGATAGCTGACCAGTAATGGCACAGATTAACACTTGCACTCAATGACAGACCTGATTGCTTAAAGTTTATTTTACTTTAGTTAGCAGTTCTAAAACATTCTTCCAGCTAGGAACACAGCTTCTCTAAAAATTTCATCTAGGAAACTATATTTAAAATGTCATCTCAAAATCTCCCATGCCATCTACAATGCTAACATTACAGCAGCTTAAAACACACAGGTGAAATGAGTTTCATAAGAAACAGGAATACTTAAGTTTAAAATACCTATTTATCACCAGAAGCTTACACAAAGAGAAGAAAAAGAGAGAGGAACATAATAAAAGTTCACTTCTACCATGGACCTGGAAGATTTAGGTTTGGGCATTTAACAGTTAAAGAAGCAATGGCACACTAACTGAGCACATTAAAACAAAGAGTTGGCAGCTTCTGAAGGAAAAGGGCTTGTGCTCCACTGTTCCAACTTGTCAGTCAACTCATGCCAGCACTCTCCACGTCTGCCTCTTCTACACACCCTCATTACATGTGTCTGTCTGGACTGATCTGCTCATCTGTTCAGGGACTCTTCTGACAAGTCAAAAACTCTGCTGTCTCTCTGCTCTGGAATTGGATCAGATCATATCAGCTTTTTTTGTAGCCCCATCAGGAGTCTTTTTGCTTATGGTTTTATCCTGTTTTCCTTCACTACTTGTCTGTTTTTGATTTCTAGAATGGAGGAAGCCGAATTGCTGAAAGAAAGATTCCAGGCCATAACAGTAAGTGCTTATAGTTATAACTTGCTATTAAAAAAAAAAAAAAAAAAAGACTTAGAAATAATATTGTGTTAATGAGCTACTGTGTGTTTTCTGGAGAATTATTTATCCCAGGATGGAAAAAGAAAGACTTATATCTGCTTGAAATTGTTACATTTTAATTCTGGTTTATAAGCTATTGCTTTAAGACAGCAAAGTTGCCTGTACTGACTTTATTACGGGTTGTATTGCACTTCCAAATTAAATTCAAAGCAGTGAAAGCATGTGTACAAATCACTACTGGACAGTCTTAAATACATATTACTATCATCACAACTGAAGGACAGCAGGTCAAAAGGCAGCTAGAGAATTCCAGAACAAATCAATTTTTCCATTTCACAACAAAACCAAGAAATGAAAGATTTTTGGTTTTGCATTGTGGAATTAAATACAATTTCTGAATTACTGATGATCTATCATAAATGTTGCAGTCTGAAAAGTAAAAAAGGACAAGCGTAGATTAAGGCAATTCCTACCTGTCAGATTTCAGAGGAAAAAAAAAAAAAGACTTGGTGAAGTTTACACTGAAGATGTTAGAAAACATTTTCAGTTTCTCTTCTGAAGAGAAATCTGATTCAAAAGATGTATTGTATTTTAAAGGAACCACTGAGCTATTTTTTAAAGGAAAATGGCTGAAACTAAATTTTCCTGTGATTTGATCTCCACTGAAACCTGTTCAATTATAAAATAATTAAACTGACACAAAATTTGGCCCTTTGTGATGAAAGGAAAACTGCAGAAGGATCACTCACTGTCACAGGCAATCTTTAAAAACAAATAATGGGAACAGGTATTTTTCACACTCTTAGCATGATAGATTAGTTGTGAAACAAACACTACTGGCTGAATAAATGGTGGGCAGAGTTAAAAAATACCTTGTTGGAACCAAAATAAATGTGAGAAGGCATAACTGGAAATCTACAGGAGTTGAATAGGTTGGGTTTTAATTATGACACTTGATAAAAGCCAACAGGCCCATTTATTGTATTTACTTGAGACCTGACTCAAGCCCACAATAAAATAATCTGAAATGGTTTAGAGGGTTTAGAGTACGTTTGTTTGTTTAACTGTAACAGTGTTTGAACCAGACTCATAATCTGGACTTTGTCTCTGGCGTATAGGCTCAAAAGATAAGAAATGCTTTGGCACTCCAGAGAAGTCCAGGCCTTGCAACGTTTTATACTTCCTGGTATCTAGCAGGAGGAATGGGGCAGCATGCTTGCCTGATGAGGACTCCTAGGAACGTACTACGGTTGGCATCCTCTGGCTGCATCTTTGCCACCAGATAAATCCTTAAGAAGGATTTTTTTAAGAAACTGACAGCTTCCAGTGTCTTGCATCACAGGAGATAGGAAATCATAATTAGGTTCTGGCCATAACTTCATTTATTACATTTGCTCTGTAAAGGAACCATTTGCTCTCTACTTTCATCAATTGAAAGCATTTAAATGAAACAGTGTATTTTTTATGATGCAGTGCAGAAATGAAGGAGCTTAAATAAAATGAAGAGATCACATTTAAGAATCTGTAGTAGGAGTTGTCTAAGAAAACAACACATTACAATTGCGAGTTACTTAGTAGCTCTGGGGAGGCTTGTCCCAAGCAATATACCTCAGAACTTCAAGTACCTACAAGAGGTACATTGTAAAGTATCTAACAGAGGATAGCAAGGGGCACTCAGAGTAGTAAACAACTACACTGGCACTAAAATCTGACTGGTTTCTGTTCTTAAAAGCCTGGCTCCTTTACAGCATCTGGCTCCAATAGAGCCATGAGGGGTTTTCAAATTCCTTTTTGTATCTTCTCTATGTAGCAAAGCAAAAAGGAAGACCCTGTTACTATTATTATTATAGAGATTTCGATGCTTCCACAGCTCTGAAAAGGAACCGTTTTTCTCTGTTGTGTAGCTTCCACCTGCTGCTGGTGTATACAGAATATAACAAATAAAATAACCCACAAATGCATCCATTTTATTAGAGAGACTGACGGATCATGAAATACAAAAGCTTTAGCGTTTGCTGTGGTAAACATTGAGACAAAACAGTCAAAGAGAAACTTTAGGCTTAATCCTTTCTCATCAAATCCTTCATTCTATAGGAAAACAAAAATGATAGATTTGAATTGTGATTAAAGATTTGAGTTGTGACATTTCTGCAGTCTCATGCCATCAGGTTAAAGTGTCCATACCCGCAGATAAGACCCCTCAATAACCAAGCATTACCTCTGGAAAAGTATATGAAAAAGAAATACATCAGCTAAAACATTAACTGCTTCATTGTCTTTGACAGTATATGGTATCTGCCATTGGAACAAGCCAGACCAATGTTGGCACCACTGTGGAACACTGACACAAACTAATGGGCTTGGCACACAAGATACCTAGCAAGACACTGCTCTAAACTCAGAGCACTAAACTAAACACTATCACTAAACTCAGATTCAGTTTAGAACACAATTATTTTCTATGATCAAAAGTCAGGAAACATTCCTACATGTTTCAGTAGGAGTGAAAATTGGGACCAAGTCTCTCACCTTGCATTGATGCACAATGGATGAAGGTGCTTTTTCATAAAAAGCAGATCTTGCCCACATTAACAAGAACATAGTAAGAAAGGATTAGAGGACTTCTGCCAGCAACATGATTATCTACAGGGGCAGAGAATGAAGTTTAGTAGAAGTATGGATACCTTGGCTATCTAGGAATAAACATTTATTCCATTAGATGTATAGTCAAGGCTTTGTACAGCAAGACATGATGTGCAGACAAAGAATGGCAGAATACACTGCAGAAAGTGTCCTAACAGGTTTTAAAAATTACTCTGGTAACACAAGGTTCAAAAAAGGTTCCTCATACATCTTCCTTGAATTTAGCTTCTGGCATTAGACCTTCAGCTTTCTTTGACTAGATATATAAGACAAACTATTTCCACCTATTTAATCTAGATAGTTGTATAATGGATGTTTATTACCAACCAGTAATGTTAAAACATGCTAGAATACCAAAGGATATAAGTAGAGAATTTTAAGAGGAAAAAAAAAAAAAAAGAATGCAAAAGAAACATAGGCCTCTAACAAAAGAAACAGGCAAAAGTTTCATTACTGAATAGGTTCCTTACTACACAGTTAACTTAAAATGCAGTTATTTGCACCTTTACACTCTGATTTCTTTCTGCACAGTAGTTTTGTGTATAACTTCTCGTTTCAGACTAGGCAAATTCTTACCTCCCCTGGTACAAAAAGAATATTTAAATTGACTTAGAATGTTTTTTAATAGCATAAACTAAGTAAAAGTTCATTCTCTGGCTAAGAATCTTATCCAGAACTTTAGCAAGGAGAAAAAATGGTTTCGAAGAATTGTAACAAACTGTAAACACAAGCTCTTGTCACACTTTGCTCATCTAACGATGGGTTATTTAAAGGCCATTTATACAATGAGATCAGGAATATTTCTTAAATAAGGAAAGGTATGAAGGTCAAAGACCAGATGCTGTGTCTCCAAATCCAGCATAGCAGCTCTTGGATAAAGTCTCTAAAAAGGGACACTGCAGAAGAATTACATATTGTGGTGATCCTAAATCAGTAGCTTTGTTAACTGCATTAAAGAGCATTGCCAAAACTGAGAATTGCTACCGAGATGAAGGTAGCGTGTATCTTGAGGCAAGATCCCTACCTCCTCTGTTTGGTGTATTAAAGAGGCAGACTAACACCATCAAGGAAAAATTGTAAAGTACAGATAGTGTTTATAGGTGGCTACTGCACTTCACAGATTGCAAGAGAGATCAGATCACTGACACTCACTCACATACTAAACCCCAGCATGCCATCAGTTGTGCTTGGCCAGCCTGTAGTCTTGCTATCGATCTCCAACAGGAGAGGTGGTTTCTTCCACTGCCTATCCTTCAACAGTGTCCCTGTAGCCCGTGGGCCCACTGCTAATCTCTAATTTCCAGTAACAGTGAAGTGATTCAGCCAAGCACACGATGGCTCCTCCTGTTTCAAAAGCCCAGATCCTAAGGAAACAGTGGAGAGGAGAACTCCCAGCCTCATGCATAGCACTTCCTTACAGACTTTCTACACTCCTTACACAACTGGTTCCTCAGGTGGGTCTAAAGGGCAAGTCTCTTCCTATGCTTCTGAAGAACTTAACTCCTTCCTAAATCAAACTTATCTGAAAACAGACTCTGCTAAAAAACCCTATCAGTAATATATTCTAATTGAAAGGAAAGGGGGATTAGCTTCCAGTCAGCAATCACTTCCGCATGGGACAACAGATGATTAAATATACTTCCCTAAAACATACCAAGAAACAAGTGCAAAAGTTTCCATGTCCAATAACAAGATTTTATAGATTAAGGCGCTGACCAAGAGAAAAGCCGATTAATACAGCTTTTAAGAGTGAAAGTTAGTTGCCTTTGGCATGATTTCTTTCTCACTGGCTGCTGAGGACACAAAGCACAAAAATCAGTGTCTGGCCTCATATAGAGGAGTCACCAGCATACTCCATGCAACAGCAGCTATCCAAAGACACAAGAGGCTCAAGTGTTCAGACACTGTTCACCCATTTTGTTTTTTCTATAAAGTCTAGCAAAAAGGATGAAGTTGGTACTATGATAGACCAGTACTACTTGAGGTCTTTCCTTATGAAGTTCAGCAGCCATGAAAACAGCCTTTGCACAGAGAAAAATATTTTTTAAATTGAGAAGTAACAACAACATATATGAAGCATACATTTCTTTGTGTTCATCTTTACCACTATTTGACTCACGAAACAAATTTCTAAGTCTTAGTTTATTCCTATTTCAGCTATTAGCCACAAGATATGTAAACTCAGTGCTGGATTCACAAACAACCCATCTCATATAGTGATGTATCATAGCTGCAGTGTAGACCATGCAGACTCTTTTCTCTCCTAAATAATGTATGGGAGTTCTGGTCAGGACCCATTTCTAACCTCATTTTACATGTACAATTGTGCTCAAATGTTATTTCTTGCTATTTTGTTACACTACCCTTCCCAGGAGTAAATTATTTTTAGTTTGGATCATCCCTGCTTTCTGGTTGTTAACATGTTTAAACATACTTCAGAAAAAGAACAATGGAAACGGTATCTTTATAGGTAATTCTGGAGCTGTTGCTGCTAAGAAATATGCCTAAGCACTATGTAAGCTTTAAAATAAGACTTTATTTGCATGGATTGATTTCACCCTACTGAACAACACAAACATTTTTTTTCAGCAACAATTAATTTCTCTAAACAAAGTTTTATTGTTCTCTTAATTTCTAGGACAAAAGAAAACTGCAAGAAGAAATTACACAGAAACGTCTAAAAGTGGAAGAGGAAAAAATGAAACACCAACATTTAAAGGTAAGTGTTGTATTTATGAAACTAAAGATAGCCTCAAGTCGTTCAGCATGAATAAAGGTTTTCGATTTTGGAATGCAAATCTTCATGCATTTAATTCATGCTTTTACTGTCAAATTTTCACAGCTTTTTGGAGTCTTGCCAGGACTCCATTTGACTTTAATAAGTATCACCCTTTGAAAAAAATTACACTCAGGATCTAATGTTATTTGATCACTTCCATGGCATAAAATGAGATCATAACCAGGAATAACTCAGAGCTGAAAATTAAGCCTCACATTTCAGACTGGGTGTGTTCACTCCATAAATCCACTACAACAACCTTGCTTGGTACAGGGTGCAGCACAATCATGAGGTCTAACTGCACTTTTTTCTAGAGGAAAAAAAAAACCACCCTATTTTTATTCGACTATAGCCTCTTGTCAGCTTGTTTAATGACTCTTTGGTAAAACAATGCTGTTTCTTTGTATATTTTAAAAAAAAAAAAAAAGCAAAGCATAAATGCTGCAAATACTGTCTTGAAATATGGCCTGGTAAACACAGGATTACAAGGTCCATATTACTAAGAAACCAAAAGATCCACCTCTGTAGACACTTGAAATTGCAGTGACTCCTGCCCACCATTCTTTAAACGTCTATTGCAATTTGGCAGTAGGTGCCATGTAGGGAGATAAGACAAAATCTGTACTTCTAGAAATACACAAGACTTGGTATTTTACATACCCTTTTAATTACCTGAGTTGGTAAACAATTTCAGGAAAGATACATTGAATCCAATACCAGGAGCATGACATGTCTCCTTGAACAAATGTGGGAGAAGCACATTTAAAACAGACTTCTCTTCAAAATAGACACCTGATCTTGGGTTTCATTCACCCTCTTCTGTGTCAAGCCAAAAAAATGAGAAGTTATGATAAACTTGTTCATTGGACCAATCAAACCAGTGCAAAAGTCACCTATGCTTAGGTTTTATTGTAAGGTAGTGACCATAAGGACAGGCTTGACCAATTGTGTAATGTCTTGCCTAAAATAGAGGGGAATATCTTTCCCAAGTCCTATAACTAATAAGCAGTAAATGTGTTACTCTTCCTCTATCTAGTACATGGTTACATGGAGTACTGCAATTTACATTTCAAGTATCCATGCCTATAAATTCAAAATTACTCTTTTGCCCTTCTTTTAAGGAGGATTAGCTGGTTGTCTAGAACAGCTCAGTTTATCCTTACTACTACTGTGTGCAGTCCTAGGGAAGTTTTCCTTGCAGATTTAGTACATGCCTTCAGCTAACATTAATGGGTACAATGGAGATTAAAAATTTAAAAAAACCCCAAAACCCCACCTTGCATTTATTCTGAAGATGTTTTATGGAATTTTATAGAAGCCAAAACACTCTTGGAAAAATACTACTGAAATTCCTTTCCTTTGGAAAAGGACAGAGGATGCGATTTGTTTGCCTGTTCTATGAGAAATCATAGTGATATACAGAAAAGTTTTAAAATAAAATCACTCATATTGCATACAGGGCAAATCAAGGATCTGTAAAGGAAATTATTCACTTGGCAAAGGGGGAATCAAGCATACATTTGAATATATAAATATATATGTATGGTGTATATGTACATATCATTAGCTATTTGGAGGACCCAAAATGGAGATTACTTCTTCCATCTGAGTACTAAGACAGGCACCTAATATCAGATGCAACAATAATATATGAACATGCTCTCCTTGATGCCCTAGAAGCCTTGTCCTTTAACAAACATTTATGTTTCAGACTGAGGTATTTCAATGGAGACAAACACAAGAATCTAGTGCAGAAATAATCTTAAAACAGATTTAGACTTTTAAAGGCACTTTAGTAAATTTTATTGAGGGTTCATTTCCTTAATGAGCGAGGTTGATTTCAGTCATTTAGACTCCTATCAGTTGTGCATGGTGAAATCTAGAGCTCCATGACCTATTCAACATAACTTGCACCTGTCCCTTAGGAAGCTACTGCAGGTTAGTAAATCTCCCTGTCACATAGATGTTCCTGTAAACTGGATATTGCTATCCTGTTCCTCATTTTGTCCTTCATTCCTATTTATAAACCTTAGCAACAGGTTTATTAAAAGGTGGTTGTTGGGGTTTTTTGTTGGGTTTGTTTTTGTGGAGATTTTTTAAACTTTCTTTATGTAAATAGTAATTCTCTGATCCAGCTTCCCAATGACTTTGCTGTCCCCAAGCTACCTTCTAGCTAGAAAGAGCAGATGAGGTATCATAACAGGTCTTAGTTATCCAGTAGAACTATACTGGAGAAGGAATATTTATTCCCTGCACATGCGCTTCTACTAATGAAGTAGAGGACACACAAGCAAATACAGACACCTGTGTGGATAGGGCTTCATGGAACTGCAAGGGACAATGGGGGCTGCTAGTGAGGGTACAAGGGAAATTTCATCCTCAAGTAACTCTAGATGCACCAGCAACTAATTCTTCCTCCTACCTGGAATCCTTCTCACTGAGGTAACAAGGGAAAAGACCAGACAGAGTTGCTTGAAAAACATAGTCAGCATTGATTTGCATGTACTTTCCCAGAGCTTTTCTACTTTAGCTTATTAAGTTTTTGGCTTCTGACATGCCCAGACTCCATTAGTACTACCTTGTAGGTGCTGGTCACACAACTCCTTATTCCAGGAGTTAACAAACATCTCCTGTGAAAACTGCAAAAATTATTTATGCCTCCCCTAACATGCCATAAGGTGAACTGCCATACCACTGGGAGAGCAAGACCTACAAAATCAAAACACTGTGCTTCACTGGAAGGCATAGAATCTTTCCATGTTAGTCCAGCTTTGTTAAGGATTGCAGTGGAGTTATACCTAGAGCACACATAGGACACTATTCACAGAATTTGCAAAATATTGTTACAGTACTCCTGATGTGACCATGAACTACAAAAGAAAATGATTGCTTTGCATCACGCTGGCCATTCCCAGGGTCTTATCACATCACAACATATAATTATCGCTTTCCCTTAATGCATCAAGCCTAATGTAAAATGAAAGTACTTTCATCTAAGTACTATAACACATGCACAACCTAGCACTGAGCTAGAGATGCTTTACAGTAGAAGGAAACACTAGACAGCAGAAAGAATCCAACAGCCCCAAAGCAGCTGCTCCTGCACTGGCTTGTGCTGATGCCTCAGTGGAGCAGCCTTAAAACTGTCTGTTGTTCAAAGGCTGTTTCCAAACTACACAACGTGTCATTCTTTCAAAACTGGCTAATTAAATTAAAAAGATTACATGGCATTTAGTTGGGAACAGCAGTAAACTATTCTAGGAAAAGGCAAAAATAACACTATTGTGTTATACCTGTATTTAGGGAGTGTGTTTTCTTGGGCCTAACCCTCTAGGTACATGAAGCTTTTGTTGATTTCAATGGCATTGTCTGTTTCTAAGGTCTACAGTGCCAGCCCTACTGTAATTCTCAGAAGGAATTATCAATTTATTTTTTGAGATAGCAATGCTAGACTAATTCAGTTCCAGACAGGATTGAAATCTCACTGCTCTAGGAGCCCTACTTATCATTAAAATCTAAACAGCTTGATTCAAAGGGAATTAATATCTCCATTCCCTCCAACTTGAGAAAAATGTATTTTGTGGTCCATAAGAGTTGTGCCAATGTCGGACTACATGCATCTACCAGATCAAGTAAAACCTTTCTATAAAGATCTGCATTTATTTCATTTGAGCCTAAGATGCAACTGCTAGGAAGAGCTGCCAAGTGATCCTACAGCTAGAGTCCAGACTTAGGACATCAGTCTTGATCAGCTCTCGTTTCCACTGATTTTTTAAGATCCAGCGTCGAGAGAATATTGTTCCACAGGGCTAAGGCAGCTATAAACATTGCTTCTACATTACACACACACACAAAAAAAGTAGCACTGTGGAGTGCCATAGAATTCCCAACAAGCCTGTTTTAGCCACAGTTTCTATCACATCATGTATGTCACACATCAAACAAGCTTAAAATTGCATTTAACTGCAATCAGGTCCTACATGCACCCTCCTCCTTCAGTTAGTCCTCAGCAATAACCTCATGCAAAGTATACAGTAAACAGAGAAGCGTAGGAAGCAACACTTTAAATGTCTCAACACACATGATGCAGGCAGGGATTCCAACAGCCGCTGCAAGCAGCACTAAGATTAATGCAGTCTTCTCACCAGTGCTGGGCACAGCTCTGCCTCACAGCAGCAGTAGTCAAAATCCAATTTAATCATCATCCACATCCTATAATTAATGAAACTATATAGGGAAAAAAAAAACAAACCACACCCTAACATGGAAATCAAACAGCTCAAGAAATCTAAATTACAAATGGAAAAATCATGGTTAATTAAAAAACTTATATGTGTGCTTTTTCTCCCCTGTTGAAAGAGTTTTTCTAAGGAGGCCTGATTCCCACTTCTTCCCCAAGACAGCAGCTGGACTTGTATTCTTGAGTTAGACTGAAGGGACTAAAAACAGTGCAAGAAAGTTTGCACAGTTTACAACCACTAGCCTACAAATAAGATCTTACCTCCATAAGTATTTTTTCTACGCCAGGAATATTTTAGAGAGCTCTGATGACTCTCAGATGCCACCTTTCATATTGTAAAGCAGCTATAGGAAGCAATTAGTGCATACAGCCATATTTTTCAAAATTTGAAGACACAGCTGAGAGATCCACTCACCTGTACACATGCAATGCACTCATTTATAAGTCACTATTGTACAGAAAGAACTCCATGAGCCCTAAACAGGTCAGGATGTAAATATGTAAACACTGGGTTGTCCCTACAACAGTAGTTCTAAATGCGCAGCAGGTCTGATGAAACTCTAACCAGACATCAGCAGCCCATGCACCACCTTTCCAGTCCTACTCTTACCCTGCACATCCTCACCAGCTGCAATGAGAATCACTACTATAATTACTCAAGTTCCTTGTAAACACGAGATAGCATTGCATCACTAACTCCCTAGAGATCTCTCCCCCCTATACACCCTTATTTACCGAAACTTTTCGCCTTTTATACTCCCTCCCCAATTCATGCAATGCCATGACCCCAGAAACCAGGGCTATAGAAATAAAACTATAGCATTTCTGGCTGGAGCCTTTTGCATGAGTCTGTAATATGTATGTTTTGATATAACTGTTTTGCTTTAGTGAGGACAAACACACCACTGGATCCACTTACAAATATTAATGTGTCACAGGTAGCCACTGATATCCTCTACATATTTATCGTGTGGACGAGTAAAATAGGACTTTGTTCTAATGAGTTTGGTTTTAAGTCAATCTCAAAACCACGTTTTTTAGTATTTATCTTTTAGTGGCTCTCAGCGTTGTCAGGTTGCCTTATGCTAGATACAGCACAAGAATGTGGATCACGCCTGTGGCATCCAATCAGATACAGTAAAAGACTGAGTAGCCTAACTTTTAAAATACACTTACCTGTCTGTATTTTTCCTCATCAGAAAAAGGCCTTGCGAGAAAAATGGCTGTTGGATGGCCTTAGTTCTCTCACTCCAAAAGAGCAAGAAGAAATGCAAAAGCAGAATCGGGAGGATCAACAACGGACTCATGAGCTGGAACAAGACATTTTCAGGTAGAGTAGTACCTCTGCCCTTCTGTCTGGGTTAAAATGGTCCCTTCTTTAAAAATCCTACCTTATTCGGTTAAAGATTAAAATGTCAGCAAGGGCTAAACATATGCAGTTTCATACACAGAGTAAAGCAATCTTTGTTATATCTTCTAGTCAGCTAGAATTACAGAATACACAATGTAAGCTTCTATACTGTGAATTTTATCAAACTGCACAGTAAATATCTTGCAGAGTATTTGTTTCTCAAATTCCAGATATCCCTTTCATGCTATACTCAATAGATGTAAGTCACAGTATATGAGTTTTGCTCTGAGATAGCAATTGTTGAATCAAAATTTCAAAATAACAGTAAATAGTTTTAAAAGCTCTTCAGTTTCACTAGGTCCTGCACAACCTTTAATACCTGACTTCTACCATAACAAGCACTTTAGAACAGTACAAGCTGCCTAGCCCCATTAATATTACTCACCTTTTTTTCACTTATCTTCCATGCTGTTTTGTCCTCAATTTATTACCAGAAGCAAGTTGTAGCAGGGGCCTTTTTCTACCTTGTATTAGAGATGTTCTTACAAACTTCATTGCCTAGGGCCTCCCTACCACACAGGGCTAATGTCAAACTGCATAGACAGTCTCACATACAAACTCCTTATTTACTATGGACATGATTCTAGGTGCTTGTTTAGCTGCAGTTAGCCATTCCCAAATACTGCAGAGCTCTCTACACAATCAGCTCATTCCCTGGGTCCAGGCATACTGACTAGTACTACCTGTTAGCACCCACAGAAAAGAGGAAATGTTCCTGTTTCTTTAGATTCTGGAAAAATTCATCATCTTTTTTATGGCTTTTTCCTCTATTTTGGTTCAATAGCATCTTTCGCCATACTCTTCTCTTCCTCCACTGTCCTCCTACACACACTCTTTTGGCAAAGTTATCACTAAGATTATCTCCTCCAGTTATTTCCCACCCACTTCCCTCCTTACTCCATCTCTGACAAACAATAATGGCTGCAACAACAACTGGCTGACAGGCAGCAGCCGAGTCCTAGTTTGTCCTATAATTACACTGACTCCTTGCTTGAAAAGCACTTTTCTCTACAGAACAGCTTTTCATGCCTGTAGAATTGTTGCAGTGGTAGGACGTAGACAGCGTACTCTAAAAAAACATCCCAGATTATGAAGACATGCAAGAGGGGTCCTATGACAGTGTGGTCACCAGGAAAAAGAGCTGTGTGGGAAAGGACTGACTCAGGAGCAATGGGGAAGTTGTACTGAGCAAGTAGCTACCCACCAGCCCACTGGAAATCCAGCCCTTCTCCCAGCACTGGAAGGATCAAGAAGTGGTTTGGTGTGTGGCTGTGTTGGGGTAAGGACGCTTTTATTCTCCTGACATAACCTACCTTTACACTGTTGCCAATTCATTTGACAACATATAAGTAAAGAGCAAGCAGTGCTATTATAGTGGAAATCTGTCAATGTCTATGCCACTAAAAGGGAAAGCTACAGAACTCCTGACATACTGACTGCCTTAAAAACAGTGAAATATTATAGCAGGTGTACCGTATTTCCAGCACCTAAATCTAGTCTGTCACTACATAACATACTTTTAGGGTTCTCTGCACCTGAGTCATTGTAACTGAGCTACCTCACAGCAACGCTAGCGATGTGTCCCTCCTGTCCTGTCCCTGGGAAGACTTAGAATGCAGGATTAGGACTTTAAAACCTTCCTGCCAAACTAGTTCAGAGATTTCAGCAAAATAGGATTGATTATTCACATATGTAATGTCATTTCCAGCTCTCGCAGAAACCTGGGTTTGTAGCTACAGTTGTAGAGTCTTTTAATACTGTAATTATTGTCCTGAATTAATGATCAGCTTAGTGACCTTAATTTTTATTTTCTCCAAAACTGAACACACATACTGAACTTTACTTCTCTGAATATAGCCGTATAAATGTTTTATTCGGCATGACTAGAATTTATCGCTACTACAAAGAGTAAAACAGTAATCCAACTGGAGCTTCAAACTTTAAAAATTCCTTTCATTGATGCAGGTAAATTAGCATCACAAATGAATATTCCCTCTGCTTTAATTCTAGATTGGATCCAAAAGTTGACAAGGGCTTATAAATTTCAAGTTTATCTGAATTGGAAGCTCCCGGGTCTTTTGAAAGATACCTGTAGGCATTCAAAGGAAGATTTCTAAATGCACTTGAACTATAAGGAAGGAGAAATTAAAGTGCCAAACCGATCATTTTTCCCTGATTGCTTTCTTAAATCACAACATGGATCTTGATGTAACATCTCAGCCTGTCTCTACTTCATGATAATTACAAGGAGTAGATACAGATACCCTGGGAATGGGAAGACTGCACATTTAGTACTGTATCACATGACCAAGAGCACACACATTGTACCAAACAAGGTGAAGGTTCCTGAGCTCATACACTTGATGTATGCCTGAGCCTCTAACAGCCTAACTACAGAAATGTGCTGTTACCTTCCCACTGGAATTTTTGCCAGACAGTTAACATTCAGCATGCACAAAAACCTCCATTTTAGAATTTCTTTCCCGTGTAGGTAGAATGCAGGGATGACAGGTTTGTTTTGTTGGTTTTTGTTTTGGTTTGTGGGTTTGTTTTTTTGTTTCTTTGGGGTTTTCTTAATAGGTTCTATTCATATGCCTGCATTTCAGAGAAATGTATTTGGTATGAATTCTTTTCCTGCATAGTTCCAGGTTCAGTTAATTACAAGCAAAAGTAATCTTGTGTATCTAGATGGCTGACATTCTGACCATAAACCAGCATTTAAATGCTGATGAAAATGAAATTAAATAAATTTACTTGCTTCTGTAAGCACTGCAGTGGATAAAAACTGCAATAAATGTTTGATTGTAGTTGCTGGCCTCTCTCCTCTTATTAAAAATGTTACTCTTTAACCAAGAATATAAAGCCTTTTGTTTTACTACACTTAAAGAAAACTGTGAATTGTTCCTCTTATTTTTATATATGCTTCTCTTTCATGGCAACTCATTGTTTTTCGTGGTGAACTAAGTATTTCCACACACATTTGTCGTTAATACCAGTGTTACCAAGTAACTTTTCCTGCCTGTGACCTCCTCTTGTAAAGCTCCACCAAATTGCTTCCTCCTTAAAATGATTCCTACTTCTTGATGTACATCTTAAATACTTCAGATTTATCTGCAGTAAAATGAATCAGACAGATTACATCAGCATAAAATAAAAAAACTGACAAAAAGCATAACACAAAATAACACAGTCTGCACTCTTACAATAACAGCTTCACAAGTATAATGCATCCTAGAAATGAAAGTCAGTACAGAAATGCTCCTAATTATGTCCCTGAGCCACCCTGAACTAAGAGAACTTAATTCACCATTGCCGGAGTTTGAAAGACAGTTTAGAGGTTTGTAAGGCCTTGATATCAAAAGAAGTATTTTCATTACTGATATACTTACTTGCATAACCAAACAATCTACACGCCTTAGAATCTTTGACAGCTTTTATCATCATGATACACAGAGGACTCAGGCAGGGACATTTGATTTTATAGACAGAGAATGGAGGCAGAAGAACCTACTGGGAGTCATGTGGGAACTACCCTCTGAACTAGGAATGTAAGTAGATTTATCCACATCAAGCATCTTTTGCTATAAATTATGCTTCCTACCACCCCTCAATAGCTGTCTAATAAAGGCCTCTAGAAAAATATCCATGCTGCCTTCATTATGTTTTGTTTAGACCTACCCAGCCCAGTTTCAAACCAGCCAGCACCAATACAGAAACCAGGTAATACAGAATTCAGTGTGAGCAAAGTCCTCTAAAAAGCACAAAATATGCACCATACAGTATTTGCACAGTGCTTTTGTTAAGCCATAGATATCACCCCAGCTAACAAAAGCTCACTTGACTACATATATATGAAGCCACGCTTTTAACCTGCCCTGTAAATCAAAGTTTACTAAACTGATCATGTAGACACAAGTCATACAGTAGCAGGTAAAATCTCTTATTGAGAAGCTCAGTAGAATTCTTTCTTCTGGGCATCTGGTTATTAAACTTCACTTGATTTAGACAGAATCTGTCCAGTCTGATGATTATTCCATGTGGGTTTTATCTTCAAAGATCTGAATCACTTTAAAGACTTTTTGAATACCCTTATACCAGTCTTTGTTTCTTTCTGCTGAGAGAACAATCACAATTGTAGGCAGATTATTGGCAATAGTGGCATAGGCCTTTCCATCACACTCCTAAATGGGACCTCTGTTTTGAAACATTCTTTACTTGGGTGTCAAACAGAGCTAGTTTATGTCTGCTAATCAGTTTGGATTTGAGCATTTTTTGATAAAAGGGAGAGTTCCATTCTTTGTATCAACAACAAAACACTGAATAGTGAGTTGCCTGAACCACCTTGCAGAAAAACAGCTGAATGCTCTGGTTACAGACAAAAAATAGCATTTATATTTTCTGTCCTATTCACCCTCTTTACATGTTAGAAGTTACAGTGAGCCAAACAAGCATGTCCTTGGATGAGGTATGAGCTAAATGAAGAACTAGGAGTCTTGTTTTCACATTTAATCTTCAACTAATAGCACTCATTCTTAATGGAATTAGTTGCTAAACATAATAGTTAACAACGCACAAAACCCATCAGGTTAACTAAAGTCTATTCAATGGTTTGTAAGGGATACATGAAGGCAGGCTAAAGCTATTCTAGATGGACTCCAGAGCTGCTAAAGCATTTGGCTCACCTCAAAACACGTGAGAACTTGCTCAACTGCTTTTTCCTCTCAGTTGGGTATTCTCCAGGGTGGTATCCTCCTATCTGCTTTTCATTCTTAAGCCTTTTATTTTTCTTCTGGGGTGGGAGTGGTGCCAACCCCAGCAGATCAGCTGGTGTCCAGCAGCAGTGAGGTATACTCTGTAGAATTTCTTCATTCAGCTACTACTTTGGCAGAGAAACCTCCAATCTAGTATCTTGGCTTCTAAGGTTCCTTCTTTCATCCACACCTCCATACCACTTATTTTCCCCTCTCAAATAATGAACACTACTCAAGGAGAGAAGGACAGGTATCCAAATGATTGATTTAATACAGTAGTTAGTTATACTTCCATTTCTCTACAAAACACAGCAGCACTGTTCGTTTCTTGTAATTGCTAGTATAGCTTCTAGATTCAAGACAAACAGAAACTGTGATGTAACTTCATAAAAACATCATTGATTTAAAAGTTTCTAAATATTTAAATGCACCACAGGTCTACCTTTTTAACTGCAGAAACTCAAAAGGACTTTGAATTCTTTAAAATACACAGATTACATATTTTAAAATTTTCCTTTCAACAAATTCCAGCGTTCACATTCACAACATCCTCTGAAAGTGAACCAGAAAGTCTATGCCTGTACAATGAGTGCAAAAGAGACACACTCTAAATGCAATTCGCATTACATGGGTATGAGAATTTTTCCCTAACCCCACTGAGCACTGAATCAGTCTTCTTAATTACCATATGAAGTGGGTTTTGATACGGGTGTGTATAAACTTAAATAATACTTTTCTTCTCCCAGAAATAATACTTCTGATCTCCCAGATAACTATATGGGGTTTATCATCTTTGATTTATTTTGGGTTGTGTATTCTCTTCCTTTCCCCACCACCCCTTTTTTTATTACCTTTCCAGGATTTTTCCTCCTCTTCCACCTGTATGTTTAGAGCCCAGACTGAATTAAACCCATAGTAAAAGTTGATGCTTCTTCAGTTCATTATGCTTCTGTGAGATTTTAATGATTTTCACATTATGATAATACAGTTATCAAGTCTCATGTAAATATACAACATTTTAAACAAATACTGTTCTGTAAGAAGTGCAGAAATATGGCACATAGTTGCTGAATTACTTTCTTTTATAGCCCTCCAAGAATAGTCATCCCCCTCATTATAAAGTTGTTACATTTTAACACTACAATCAGTACCTTTGAGCAGGATCCTAAGGGCATCTTGAGGAGTCCAGGTCCAAAGTGTTATCTGCTTTTACATACTTCTTTTTTTAGCTTTTACTTTCATCTAGAGTGCATTTTGATTCACATCTCAGTTCTGAGGTCTATGATAACTTTGTGTATCAAAAAAAAGGATATTCTCACTAACAGATAAAAGTCCACATAGTATCCTATTATTGTAGCTCTTCAAATCTGGGTTTAAATCACACAAAAGCCCCAGTGTTAATTCAGACTCCTCAAGCAGTCACACAGAAAGAGATAAATAATGCTTTTCTCCCAGCCTGCATTCAACTTCTCTGGTCTGCTTAAAGGGATGAACAGAACAGGTTTCTATTATTAACGTTGACTTTGGTGTAGTATCATGGATCTTAGCCCATACTAAAGAATAAGTCAAAACATAAACCATTTTTTTCTATCAGGGTTATAGGCCATCATTACTCTATTTGTAACGCTGGCTGAGATCATCTAGTTGTAACTCTACTCTAGCTGATCTCAGAAACTAGTGGTGTCAGTTGCAGTTGCCTTAAGTTTGCCGTCATTAATTTCTGACACGTGTTCAGATTAAACAGAAGACATGTTTCACTCAAATATGAAAGGTTTTGAAATTTGCTTTTGTTGTTTTAAGTTAAAAGAGGATCTTCCAAAAATGATCCCAAAAAGAAAAGGTAGATGAACTAGGAGACTGCAGCTATATGACACTCACCTACAGCATGAGAGATCCAGTTCAAGTCCCAGTTCAGAGTTAAATCTGGAATTGATTCTAGAGCTTCACGGAAAAGTGACTTCCTGACTACTAGGCTAGTAAGGGCACGTTTCTGTCTAAAACCCAGTAAGTATGAACTTACGCAGAAAGGAGCACTTTTGACTAGAAGGAGTTAAAAAAATAGGATACGGGACACCTGCTCAAATCACTGCCTTAGTCAGCAGAGAAAAGAATTTGACTGAGAAACTTTAGCTTAGTGGTGTGCTTTAAGTGGGTATAGATTTTTTCCCTCTCATATATACATAGATATGATATATTTTATCCTAGACCTTTTTGTCTAGAAGTGTTTCATCAAACATCTTAGTACTAAGAAAATAAAAACTCTAATTAGAAAAAATATGCCTTAAACATTGTACTTAGCTTTAACATACAAGAAACTATATAACATAGATTTAACATATAACAAAAAGGGGAGGGAAAGGAAGCTGTGACCCCTTTTAAATAATGTACAAACCTACAGCAGAAGTCAATAGCCCAAAAGAAGTTTTGACTGCTGAGCTTCAATCTGCTGTTTACATAATGATAAAGGTTTTTAAGAAAATAGTCCGTCAAGTCTTAACTGGCAAGATACTTCTAGTTCACACTGCTAAAATCTGACAGAGATAAGTCAGTTGCTGAATATCCTGCTGTCTTAGAGAATATCCAAAGTTAGGGTATTTGGTATTTGTAAAAGGTAGGCTTGTAGTCTGTAAAACAAATTTCTCATTGACTAGACCTGTGTACAATCAAGGCTCCTCCTCTAATAAGCAGACCCTTAAAAATAGTTTCTCAGTTCTAGAAATCTCACTTAATTGCAATCTTAGAAAGGGATTGCATTAGCACCTGATGTAACATGTATCACACCTATGTTTCTCTTACTAAATTCATTGGTAATACTTGTGAGGGTATTACTTGAGCAAACACTGCAAACACTAATGTTCCCAGCTGCCTGTTCTAGGGGTGTTGAACCAGTGTGACTTGCATTATTGCTGTTCTGCTGAAAAGGAATGCTTTCCAGAAACAAGATTGCAGCACTTTCCCCAGAGAATTAAGTACACAGAATACTGATAAGTGACTAAGGACACATGTATGTCTGTAAAAGACTTAGTACACAGCCCCAAAGAGGAACCCTTAAACCTTACTAGTATTTTTAAGTCTGCAGCTACACAGGCTCTGGTCTAGCCTATCAGGAATGCTACAATAACATCCATCTCACATCAGCAATATATTGCAATTTTAATCAAGACTTTTTCCCCTGAAGAATAAAGCTTTAGACTTCCAATCAAGCATTGTTACACACATTTTACCAAAGGAAAGAATTTTGAAATACCAGAACCTATGTTCATGCATGCAAAACTATGAAGAACTGCATTGGCACCTTGGAGTGAACACACATACACACCTCCCTCAGAAAGCCCCTTCATCGTCCTGGGTGTTTGTAAATTCTTCATTCTCAATCCCAGACAAGAAAACAACAGAGCTTCAGACTTTAGTCTCTTAAGATCCTCCCACTATGCAGGTTGCTTTGTTTTCAAAATGCACACAATTATGAAGTTACCACTTCACAGAAGTAGCCTGTAAAGCATGTCACTAATACAATTTCTAGCTGTATTTTCATATTGGAAAATTAGTTAAGAGCTGGTTTATGTACAAAAAGTACTTGCAAATGCCATTATTATTATTTTATCAAAAAAATTATACCTACCCTACCCTTCAGAAATATTAATGCAATTTGATTTCCATTGATAGAGGTGTTTTTTTGGAATCATAGCTTCATGTTACAGGTTGACTAGACTTTCCTCTGCAGGAGATACTCCTGAATACAGTTTGGCTACATAAAATATAACATATGAGGTGATGTACCCTAGCCCTTTAAGTACTACCAGGTACAAGAACATTCTTCTGACTTTCTTACAACAAAAGAATTTGCTTCTTTTCATATGTACAAGTACACATACAAAATTTAGAAACAGATAAAATCATAACCCTGGTGTCTGTAGACTAGATTCCTACATCCTAATTACAATGAAGTAATCACAGGAGAGAAAATTTGCTTAGAGATGAGGAAACGCTGTGGGGTCCTATATTCCTTATCTATTCCCTTCTGAAAAATTAGCTCATTTCAGCCCATTTTCAAAGTAGGCTTGGAAGGAATCTATGGCAGGTACTTTTTAAAAAAAAAATTAAAATACTATTTTACAGCATTTCCTGATGCATGTGAAATCATAAGCTGATCTCATATTAGAGAAAAATTTGTCGGGGTAAGTAGAATCAGCCCCATTAATGTCCATGTTCGCAATGTATTGAATTTGCCATGTTGTTCACCACCTGGTATTAAATCAAAGGAAATTGTGATTGCAGACTGGAGAAGGAAATTGAGGCTCTGGAAAAAGAGGAAATGGAAGTCTCAGCTAAGGAAGAAGCAATTTTAAAGAAACTTAAGTCTGTTGAGAAAACAACAGAAGACATAATAAAGGTTAGTGCAAAATTACTCCAGAGGTAGAATTCATTACTCATCATAATAATTAGGGAAAAGGGAACTAGCTGGATCCTGTGAGTAGTCATGAGCTTTTGTCTAAAGTGACAGCAGTTCAAATACAAGAGGGGTCAAGATGTTATACTGTTCAAGTGCCCAAGTGTCTCTATCTGCTTGTTTATGGGGGTGGAGGAGCAATTCCTATCATTACCCATCTATAGCACATCTCAAAAAAATAGCACTGCCGCTGACACCAACCAGCAACTTTGCATCTCAGCCAGAGACAAACATAACATGCACAGAGGGGGTACAGAGGCTGATGTATTCCTGCTCTTTCAGTTGATGTGCCCAGCTAAACCAATCATGCTTTCCCCCAAGTCCCTGAGAGAGGTTATAGTGAAACATGACTTAATATTATCAGTCATTGGTCTTTGTCAAAAGGTCATTCAGATAGTTGAAAATTGTCTTAAACACTCTCAAATAATACAGTGATGAAACTAAGCTTCAGTTCTCCAGTTGTTCCTACACACTCACTCTCTCTCTAAAGATGCACAGGGAGACAAGCACAACTGGAAAGCCAAAGTAGAGCCTTTGAAAAGTCCTTGAAGCCAACCAACTTTTGCCAGTGTGAAGCTGTGTCACTGAGTGAGACTTTACGATGTACTGTTGCTTCTTGTGTAACTTGGAATCATATTAGTAAAATCCAGAAAAATTTCATTTTCTCCCTTGCCATGCCCCAACTGATCATGTTCCACTTTTAGTCCCTTCATAGTATGAAGCTGTGAGCACAAAAAGTTAAAACTATCAGGCAAAGCAAAGCACTGTCCAGTTAACATCTTAAAACTGACTAATCACGTTTATTGTTAATGCTTCTCTTTCCTAGTCTGTGAAGACTGAAAAAGCAGGAATTGAAAAAGGTATGTTTAGCCAAAAAACCTTTTTTTAAAGGTTCTTCTAGAAGTCAGTGGAAACTAAATGCTTTGTGGATCTTCTTTATTCAGAGGCAGCAGACTACATATACGCCAGCATACCTGATCTTCCCAAGTATTTCAGGCCTTCTGCACTGAAAAATACAGCACATTCTGCCACTGATGATGAAGAAAAGAGAAAAGGTACTGCTTATGAGAAACTCCAAAAGGCATTAATATGCAAAATGACTTCCTCTAAATTGAATCTAATACACTTTATGGGAAGGGTAAGCATTACAGATATGGGACAATGTTGTTTTTATTTAAGCTGTGTTATCAGTGAGGTCATCAAAACAGAGAGGTGGGACACTGGTGTTAAGGTATGTGCCACTGAGGATAACGATCAAGTGTTTTCTTCCCAGCACTTCATTCCTCTATCTGGCATAAGTTTAAGTAGTTCCTCCCTTCATATCATACATTTCACATTTTTTAGCCACACTTACACCTGCTGGGCAGCCAGTAGTAGTCTGGTTATTTCCCAACTACTATAAAGCCTCCTAACCTTTGAGTGCCTAAGACTCTTCAGTCTTGTAGCATGTTGAACTCTTTCAGATGCTATTGCCCAGCAGAGCACCAGAGGCCAAGGTGTTATCTAGCCTTCTCAGTCAATCATGTAATGAAAACTGGCTCCTCAACTGCTTATTTTTCCTTCACAGAATTAGATCCAAATTATTTTTTTTTTTCCACTTCAAGTTTTGACAGGATGACAGGGGACATTAAAAAATAAGAATCCAGTGTATTGGTTATGTGTGTGACAATTTCACATATTTGATATTCTGACAGTCAATCTCTATCACTGTCAGAACTCTTCTATAATATTTCTTGCATCTACTGCATTATCAGTTCAAGCACTTGGTTTTTTCAACAGCATTGTTTGCCATGGAAATTAAAGTTGAGAAAGACATGAAGACAGGAGAAAACACAGTGTTATCAACAATACCTCTTCCCTCAAAGGAGTTTAAAGAGACAGGAATTAAAGTCTATGACGATGGCCGGAAGTCAGTCTACGCAGTGTCTTCAAATGGCAGCACAACACAAAATGGGATGGATGAACTTGCTCCTGTTGAGGTGGAGGACCTGCTACAGCAGGCAACTGAAAAAAATTCCCAGTCTCCCACAGAGTACCACGAACCCGTGTTTGCAAACAAATTTTGCAGGCCGGTTACTCCTCAGAAAGACAAATCAGTCCCTGGCCCAAACCTGGAAGACACTCATAGAAAAGAGATGAATGGATTTAGCAATCATCAGACAGAATTTTCCTCTAAACCAGAGCTCTTTATGCAGGAACATAAAGAGAATGGGCTTGATCTTCCAAAGGTAATACAGCCAAAGTCTCCCTCTCCAGTACTTTCCCATTCAGAGAAGAAAGTGCACACTAATCCTGAGAACAGGATGATATATAATGAAGAAAGAAAAACTGCACATGAGGACTTAAAACCTTACCAAAATGCAAGAGAAGGACATAATGAGATGAGGTTTTTAAGCCCCTGCCATGTTAATGAAACATCCCCTGCACCTCAAGATGAGGAAGATGTTCAATACAGCATTGTCCAAGCTGTACCATGTTACGTGGATGATTCTGAACCAGTAACAATGATTTTCATGGGTTATCAGCGCATTGATGATGACAATGCAGAAGCAGATCAAAAGCTGTCACGATACGATGGGGTTATCCGTGCAGAATTAGTTATCATTGATGATGATGATGAAGATGACAGCAAATCTGAGAAACCAGCATATCATCCCATAGGCCACTATAGTCAGGTTTATCAGCCACCAAGCAGAAAAATCACAGAAGTCCCACAGATGAACCCTGTGAGCAGTCTAGGCGTTAGCCTGAACAACGTACCCCACAAAAATTCCATCTCCCTTCAAGAACAAGAGGAACGCTTAAGCTCACCACCACACCATGCTCATCTTCACAGCCAGGTATCTGGAGATGGTACTGAAGATCCCTCACTAACAGGTAACAGAAAAGGAAAATCATGCCACTGCTGTTCACTCATGTAGCAGACTGATACTACTCTTATCTGTTAACAGCTGTTTCACTTTACTATTTGGATTGTTTCATGGACTAATATGCAATTACTAAATAATTTCTTTGCTCTTGTTTTTTAACAAATGCCAATCTGCATTTTGGTACTGTTGAATTATTTCATCTTTAGCAATGCACTAGTTACCATATCAAAATTTGGAAAATATACTATCCCAGAAAAGCCATTTCTGTAACCTTCAAAGTGACTCTCTTTCAACTGACAATTAAAAGTTCCATTAATACTACTGCAATTAGCAGAATTAGTTTTTTAGGTAACTAACAGCATTGCTTCTTAACACTCTCTCCTCACTGGAATGTTTTTGTTCCTATATGCATTCTAACTACTTCCTAAATAATAGAAATTGCTCCTTAAATCAGAAAGACTGTTTAATAACCAGCTTTACTTTGCTCTTTTCTGGAATCAGCATTGCCAACCCTGCCTTGACAGTGTCTATGGGAGTTTTAACATTTGTTTGTTAACCTGAGTTAGATATTTTAATAGCCTCTGAAAGACAACTGAACAGTTTTCATCACTACCTGTGGTTAGTCCATAGAGACCATAGTGTTATTTTTTAAACACTTTTTATATTCAACTAATACTCAAGGTGTCTATTTCTTACAATAGAGTTTTATAATAAAAGGTTGAAAGAACAACAGCAAGATCTTCCAGAAACACAGAAAGCTCTTTATGATTATGTTGCACTTCAATGCATACAATTAAACTGCATTTAAGTATATTTACAGAGCAGCATATTTCAGACAATAGCCACATTCCACTTCAAGGAAAGAACACTGTGCTTGAATTATAGGAAAATCAGGGGTCCTGGTCCAACACTGTCCCTGCTCCTCTTCCAGACTATATCCTGAATAATTTTTCAATTTGGCAGCAAAAGTGTAAGTTTGGGCCCTGCCTAAAGCTGCACTGAAATCTCAGAATTTCTTTACAATACAGGTAAAGCCAGGAGAGAGTGTGATCACCAGATCACATACAGAATTTCAAGTATTTTTGCATCAGTATGCTGACTGGGAAGAGCTGTTTAGTAAGTAATGCTCTCAGTTTACAGGGGTATCAACCTCGAGCAGTCATGCACACAACAGCCTGAAATATTCCAGCAGAGCTGCCCAGCCTTTCCGGTCAGTGAGGCCATTGCACTTTTCTATGACTTGAGAGGACCTTTGCTTCTCTCTAGCACCAATCCTGCCATGTGTGCACTTCCCTGCATCCTCCAGGACCAAAGGCTGCTGCCAACAACTCTTACGCCAGCAACTGAAAACAGAATAGCTGGTACAGCCAAGATAAACCACTCGAGCAACTGCTCCAGCCAATTATATTTTGGGGATAGCCCCTTAATTCCACCATCATGTGCGTACAGGCATATAATAGAGAAGCAACACTCACCCACCCATGCACCAGCTGGTTGCTACTGAAACAATTCACTCATCGTGCAGCCCACTGCATGGGTGCTCCTGAACAGATTCAGTCAACGAGGTTTCCAAGAAGTAACTATAAACTGGCAGTACCATTCAGGTGAGCCCTATACAGGCCATGAGATCTTAGCTGAGCACCTCTATCTATAATAATCTTTGCTTATTTTTGCCTCTTGAAAGAAGCATCTGACACTCTCTGAACAATTTGGGTTCTCTCTCTTTTGAGGTTAGTGGAAGATAAAGACTGACTTTCATGGAAAGGGGATAAGTAAATCAAGCAAATACATTTGAGAATGTCTGTTAATCTGTATTTGGTCTTAACCATTTACTTACAAGTATTCTACCAAGGAGAAAATAGCCAATTAGAAAAAACTGGTCCCAATTAAATTGAAAGAAGTTTGGCAATTGCCTCAAAAGTGCACCCCAGTAGTCAGCACTGTCTCCAAGTGTCTTAATTGCCCAGTAGATTTTGGAACTAAGCCATATTCCTCCTTACCCCTCCACCTATTTATTGCCGCTCTCTGAGACATTTTGCGTTTTGATCAGTGAGAAAAGCCAGGAAGTGACTCAATTTTTCCCAAGCAGTCCTGTAATCCTATTGTGACTTCTAAAAAGGAAACAAAACCAGGAAAGCCTCTTAAATCTAGAACAATGTATTACACAGAGCCGTTTCCTAGGGAAACAAATTGTTTTCAAAGCAGCCACTGATGGCTGGCCTAGCAGGTTCACCTTAAACATCATCAACTAAAAGAGGGGAGTCAAAATTATTTTTAGTACTTCATCCTTAATTACTAAAACAACAAACCATACAGCAGAAAAAATAATCCTTTCCAAAATGAAAGCTTTTGGAGGCAACTACAGCACTTGAACATTGAACAGGCACCAAGGACTCTCTGAAAGAGAATGGAAAGCAAGGAAGCACAGTCCCTTAGGTAACAATCTTGCTTTGGGAAAAAAATGAACCTTCAGAGCAAGTTACTAAGAAAGTTAGTGATGGCCAAGAACAACTAGGAGGTAGAGGAACTGTTTCATGTTCTGTATAGAGAAATATCTTAATTATAGATAAATACCTTAAATTAGGAGTTTTAATATGCCCCCAAACTGAAGAAGTATAGGACATACCTCTTTCCATATGGGAGCAATTTTCCTTTCCCCATGAGCTTGGTGGGCAACCAGTATCTTAAAGTATGTGCCCTCAGAAAAACCCCACAAAGAGAACGATGACAATATTATAATTAGGACACCAGCGTTTTGCAGTATTAGAGCTTATTTTTCTTTAGATTTTAGTCAAATTAATTCCTGTACAAGTGTTTTGAAGATTCAATACTCATTAGGGAAATTAAAAGTCCTTGGAGAGGAACAAAGGCTAAACATAGTTGAATGAATAAGGAAAGGAAAAACTGAAGCTGGATAGGCAGTAACACCTGACAGTGTGGAACAGGCTCTCATAGGACATGAAGGTCCAAGGCTTTTGGCAGGTAGCTAGTCCAGATAAGCTGATTTTTTTTCCTTACCACTGAAAACTGTGCAACCTTCAAAAAACACAATTGAGACTTCATTCCATTTGTGCTGAAGAAAGTAACATACAAAAAACCCATTTTAATATAGAAAGATTCATACATCGTATCTGTTTCTGTAATGCATAGAGCAAGACAAAAATGGACTGTTGGCTATAAGGGAAGCCTCAGACTGTTTGTTCTCTCAAACCACAATCAGGACTTGAATCCTTCAGAATTCTTTGGTCTGCAAACAGTACACAGGGTCTTTCTAAGAGCTAAGCTTAACATCAGTACCCCTATGGATATTAAGTTACACTCAGATGCTTCTCTGATATGCAGCAACTTCAGCATTCAAAACATAACTTGAGTTGGACGTTTGCTGACACATACAGATCAAGTAAACAGCTGCTTTGACTCCCTGTCTCTCAGGAGAGACACATATACAGGATGAAGGAACGAGACGTGCTATTTTGGGTGACTCTTCAGACTAACAGGGCAGAGGGCTGGAGATTATTCCCATTGCATTCTCAGATCCACTACATGGTGGGGAGAGGCTCTTACATATCAAACGACAGCATTATATTGCTGTTCTAAAAATAACCTTAACATTTAATCATCTGCCTGGCACTGTCACTTTCAAACTAACCCACATTATACCCCGTTACAGACAAAAGCCATGTTTACAGAGATATTAAATTACTCCATAAGACTTAAATCAGGAAGATGACTAACTCCCACTCTGACTCACTACACCAGGAAGAGAAGAAAGTTTTCTGTGAACAGCAACACAGAAAGAAAAAAAAAGGCTTCCAAAGAGTTACAGCTCCCACTGAGGAGTTTAAACTAAACTAAAGAGTTTAATTATTCATGCATCCTTTTAATCTGTCAGCATCTAGTCAAGGACAATACCATCTGCCCACAATACCTCAGTGAAGGTTAAATAGAAACAAAACAGTTAGAAAAGAGCTGTGCTAATTTTCAAATAGTGGTTATAAAGAAATTTCTTAATATACTTGCTTTATTGCAAAATTACCATAACTAATGCCTTCTACTGATTTCTTTCTATAAACACCAAAACAATGCTTATTCTGCTGGATTAATCACTGGAGGTATGTGAACTCTTCATTTTTCTAAATAAGGAGATTTAGCACCAGAAACAGAAAGTTAGTCTTAAAAATGCAATGGTTTTTTTTTTGTTTTCTTTTTTCAGCTCTGAGGATGAGAATGGCAAAGCTGGGGAAAAAGGTGATTTAATGGCTGTAATGACATGGAAGTAAAATTTACTACTCAAAGCAGAACGAAGCTAAGAGTAGTTTCTTCAATACACCTGGATCATAATGCTTGTTTTGTTCCTATTTTATGCATCTGGGTTATCTTGCCCTCTGCATAATCCAATGGATTTTAACAGACTTTTAGATTTGACCAACTGCCACATACACACAAATTACATCCTGGATTTTGCTGAAAGTAGTGAGAAGTTACCCATGTTCATAGATGCAATGTATATCCAAGTATGAAGACATGTGCATACCTGTTTGTTGCCACAATCAGGAATACAGTTACTATATACACAGAACAGATAAACATCCAACTCCACAAAACTTCACAGGACATCGTTTCACTTCAAAGCGTGCCAATCTACCTGATTTTGATTGAAAGTGTTATCCCAGAATTTCTTTGGTAAAAGCATGGGTTAATAAAAAACTAAAAATGAGATAAATGTAGAAAGAAATGTAAATATAAAAGCTGGTTTCCAAGCATACCACCTTGGCCAAAATTTAAAGCATTCCTTTTTAAGTGACAGCAAAACAAACCAAAAATAGTCAGGTCAGCATTTAAATACTTAGCCACCTTCTAGAGCTCCACAGTCCACCCATCCTTCTATTTTATGTATGACAATATAGCCATCCTCAGACACTGCTCCCTTCCCCAGGCCATGTACATGCTGCCCACCCACCATCTCACAGATCGATCCTGTGTGTAACACTATGAACATCCTCCCAAGCACAGTTTAACCCCCTAGCTTGCTCAGAAAGCCCTGCTTTTCCAGGAAACTGGTTGCCAGACAAGCAGTGCCTATCCATCAAAAAAGGAAAAAAAAAAAAAAAATTACTGCTTAGTTTGCAAGTTGCAGCTAACTGGGGAGCTAAAATCAGTGCAAGCCTCCCATTAGAAACACTGAGTTGCTAATGGCTTGTGCTGCAGCTGCAACAGAAGGTCAGCCACTTCTGGGCACAGCTCCCCTTTAAGGTTCAGTGCTCCCACCAAGGAACTGTTTGTCAGGTGGGTTTGTTTTTTTTTTTTTTTCACATGAGGGAGGAGCCAAGGATCCTTAAAGGAGCCACAAGGTAAAATTGCACAAAAAAAAAAAATCACAAGCAAGTCAAATTTTTCTAGTACGTAGTTCTTGGGGAAGGGGTAAAAGTGCCTCATAGCACTACATCTTTATATACAAATTAGTATGATAGCTTTATTTAGTCTTAGCCTGGTTTGAATCACTAAAGACATAAAGCTCAGGTGGTGTTATTCTAGTATAGCTGACTCAAATTATGCACCAGCAAAAAACAACCATAAGTTGTTTGCTGATCTTCCTCGTTTAAAAGCAGGAAACCAAAGCTACTACCTCATACTGAGGCAGGATGGTAGTAATCAGCTGACTTATAGCCTCTAAACATTTGGTGGTTCCCAGTCTGAAGCAGGTAATAATCTCAAATTTTAGGACTTGTCAGAGATGGTTACCTGGAGAATGGACAAATAAATTTAACTCTATTACACTTTATGTCTATCCTGTTTCTTTTTTTTTTCCCCCCTTATGTTTCATCTGTTATTCACTGGTTCTGAGAGCAGAGGGAATTACCCTCTGTTGGGTTTTTTTTGTTGGGTTTTTTTTGTTTTTGTTTTTTTTTTTAATGTTTACATCTTCTGAAAAGGTTCTTAACAGAATGCACCAAGAAGGGAGAGAGTAGGAGAGTAACATGAAGTAGTCAGGAGCAGTTTTTCTAGCAATGTCAGATGGCTATGGACACTCACACCCTGCCTTCCCCAATGATCTGTGCTATTAAATTGAAATGATCTGGAAAGGGGAGCAAAACCAGTGCTGCCAATGTAATAGTACACAAAATAGTTTAAAAGAAAGGAGACTGAAGACAGACTTCACAATAGTAAATGTGCAGTAAGTCTACAGATGAATTCACTACCAATACATGAAAAAAAGTGTAATAAATAGAAATAACCCTGACCACATAAAGTACAAGTAGCAGCTGTTAAGTTGGGTGTTAAAAACCTCTTAGCTAGGAAGCAAAATACCTTGGCATTATTTTAGATGGTCCCCTGAAAATATCAACTCCACACTCAGAAGCCATGAAAATGAAGACAGATGTTTAGGATTCATCAGGGAAGGCATGGAAAACAAATCAACACACAACTATGTCATAGCACTTCATATTTACAACTTGAGTAGAGCGTGGTCACCCCATCTTTGAAGAGACACATAGAGAAAGGTAATGAAGATTATTCAGAAGTGGGAAGTGGCCAAGTACAGCAGCAGTCATACAGGGAAAGACAGTAAGACACAGACCTGTGAGGCCTGTGATGAGAACTGTGGTAAAGGCAGGAAGGTAAAAACAAAATACAGATCATTAAACAATGATATGAAGAAGCAGGCTTAAAACAAAAACAAGAAACGCTTTCTCACAATGACTAGTTAAATGGGAGGGCAAAAGCATTATTATTTTTTTAATAATTCATTGTACAATTCATTGTATAATTAATTTTATCATAGATAAAATCCAATCACTACAAGAGTTCACAGTCCAGCTGCAGTTTCTAGCTTAGGAAAGACATCCTTGCACAGATTTTGGCACACAACAAGGAGATCTTCCTGGGAAGAGAAATGTGACTGCAGTGTTGTTACATCCCTTGCTCTAAGCACTCCTTACTACCACTTCTAGAGACAGATCACTAGATCTCTGCTTTGTCATGTGGTAATTCTGATGTCACGTATACTAAAACTACTCAGTTTGTCCCAGATGAACCTGAACTGTCCCACACTAACACAGTAACTATGTAGCAGCATGGGTAGCGATCATTAAATTTGGAGGAAGAGACACAAAATGGAATATTCAGGAGTTGTGCACTTCTGGGAAGTAGGGATATGCATCATCTGAATTCCAGCCCCACAGCTTTCCCACATCCCATATCAACAAGATCAGAATTGCAAAACAGCAAATCATTTTTCACACATCAGTACAGATGCCATGCAAAATCCCAATTCATCATCAAAGACAAACAATTTTTAAGGCCCACCAAGACAAAAGTATCTGAAACAAAGCCAAAGCTGGGGTGCTTCTTAGTGCAGTATCATTTGTTCAGGATGATTATCATAGATGCCTGGTTCAGTGTGACACAGATGTTCAGCTTTGGTGGTTTACAATATATGAAGTCACTTTTGCATAGCATGAGGAAGACCAGTAGAAGCTATACAGTGGTTAAATTAGCTCATGCATGAGCCAAAACAGATGGTACCAAGAATGCTCTGAAGCACTTGTCCTGTATCGATCCTGCTGTGCCATTCCCTCAGGTAAGTGAATGCAACAGATCACCCCTTCACACATACCCCATAGAGAAGACTAATGTGAGCAAAGAACTTCTCAGAATTACTAGCAGATCATCCCTGTTAACCATCCTTCCATTCACTTGAAGGCCTTCTTTCTTCAGACTGCACCGAAGGTCTAAAATCACCGAGTTGGCTGAAAGACAGAAGATTGCAGTTTTTCCTCAATGATTGCCATTCATCTGAAGTTGTTTGGAATGGGATGTATCCACGTAGAGCACAGTTTACACACATGACAAAAGAAAACAGGCCATAACTGTTGAAACAAAAGCTTAAGCATAGATACCAAGCAAGCACCCATTTCATAATGTCTATCTGTATGAACTGGCTTGAATTTAAAGATAAAAGTTTCTTAATAAAGCTTGAGAATTTTATCTCATTAGTTCCTCTAAGGAGCACTTCCTGTTTTGGACATCCTTTACATGTCTCAACCTCTCACTGACAAGATTAAAGAAAGAAAGCAAAATAAAAATGCTGTTATTTGAACAAGAGCGCCACATAGTGTTACAAACCGCGACAGAAAACAAAAGGCAGGCAACCTCTTGCCTTCCCAAACCCGGGTAAAGAAAAAACGCAGGCATTACACTAAAGAGGAAGTCTCCCCATCTCGTGATTTTTGACAAAACAGGAAACAGTGTAGTGTTCAGTGTAAGAAGAAACAAAGCACATATTTTCTCAGTTTATTCTGCAGCCTGCATGTCAGCTAGCAAAAAAACCTTATTTCAAATAAAACAGCAGTGAATTCCATTGCTTTTGAGCTATTTACATCAGTCAGTTTGCTTTCAAAACACATGCAAGAAACATGATTTGCAGTTCAGTCAAGAGCAGATGACCTGTATTTAGAGGGTGCACCTAACAATCAAAACAGTAAACTACTTGTGAGACTGATCACAAGTTTCTACTTGACTGGGAGTGTTTGCCGGTCTAGAAGAACATAAACAGAAATATGCTAATGTTGATTTGTCATTACAAGTTTAAATTAAGAGTAAGAAAACCCAAAACCAACCAACACTGAAACCTTCCCATTCTCCTCTCTTAAAGAAGTTTTCTTGACTTCAGTGGGATTCCTTTATGAAGCAATGGGAATTTTCTTCTATATAATATTTTATCATTCAAGAAAACAAAAAAATAAACCAAAACAAAAACAGCCAACAGTTCTCTAGAACCAAACTGCCATCACCTATTTTCTTGTTGACATCAAACACTTCCATAGACTTCTTCCTTTCTTACCAAAGGAGTATAATAACAAATTCTGGAAGTCACTAGAATACAGTGACACATTGCTTCCTCCTACTATTCATAGAGGAATAGTCGTAGGGCAGTAGTGGTGGTGTGAACAGACATTACACAAAATTAACAACTCTTTCAATCAAGGTACAATACTGCACATAAGGCCTCACATAAGGAACTACACGATATTGCTAGCACTGGAAAGGAACAAGTTTTTCAGAGCAATTGACAATTTTGCCAACTTTAAAGCTGTATTAGATGTGGAATTTATTGGGGAAATGAAACTCTGCATTATGGAGTGAAACTATTTTAACATTCAACTTCAGTAAGAGTTCCTCCAGGAAGCATTTATTAGATAGCTTTAATTTATAAAACAACATCTACCAAAAAAAAAAAGAGACAATCCATTTTGCTGTTAGGCAAGACTATTCTTTTCTAGTTTCTATTTCATAGTGTTTTCACCTTACTAAAAGGGACAAAAACTTTTTAAAAAGATACTTACATTCATGTTTTAAAAACCCTGTTTCACTGTCACATGAAAATGAAACAATATGTAGTACAGCTATTTATTACAGAATCTGTATTGACTTAAATTTAAAAAGAAAATCATACCTCGATTGAGAGATTTTCATATATAAATTCATGACAGAGTCCCCCAAGACTTCAGCACTAGATTAGTCTGTGATTCCAAGGCTTTTAAGATCAGAGTTCTCTAAAAAACCCACACAATTACCCATATGTGCTTCTTTCCCTTCAGCCTAGGTTTTTCCATATTTCTTCACAGTCCCACTCTTCCACACTGCACATGACTTTTCCAGCTTCCAGGAGGAAGGGGGAGGATTCAGCTTACACTCACTTACAGTCTGCTGCTGCTGCTGACAAGGGGATTAATCCCAGCTCTATAAATGCCCTTATGTCTAAACCAGTTACCTGAGCAGCCAAAAAGAGTATCACTGACTAAAACTTGTAGCTTTCTGACTATGACTTGCCCTGGCAACAGGCTGCACTGTAGATTTGGGGAGATGAAGGAAGACACAGAAATAGACAGCTTCCACTACCTGACCCACAAGTATTTTAGAGCTGGCCATGACATAGTAGAGATGTTGCCGTAATAGTCTATCGCAAGCCAGGCCTCCCTATTTACTGTTCTGTCCAACACTCCAACACCTTTATTTCCAGCTAGCTTGGTAGCCCTAGGCTGAAGATCTGTTTTGAAGCATTACAACTAAAAATCAGTACTTTCCAGTATCAAAAATGAAGAAGTGCAGAAACAAACTGTTAGGAGCTGCAAAGACAAATGTAAAGCACTGTACTGCACAGTATATTAAAGGTTCATTTCTGAGATGCCACTTCAAGAGTGTCCTTCCATACTTAGGCAAACCATAAAACAAAAAAGCTAAACAAAATAGCCTCTTTCTGTTCCCTGTACCCAGTTCATATATTCAGATAAATATTCTGCTGAGTAAAAGAGTGCCCTCCCATATTCTTATAAAGACAGTTCTGTCTCCTAGATATGCCAGCTCAAAGGACTCTCTTAACACTAACAGAAGCGGCTTTTCCTGAAGTCAAAGTAACTCCTAACCTACATTTCACTCAATACTGCAAATACAACTGCAACATTGTTGAGCAAGTATTTTCACTTCCATTTAAGCATCTAAGTGGCATAAATCCATCTTATTCACACAGGAAAGGAATTCAGAAGCCACAAGCAAGCAAAGACAGCAAAATACAAATACATACACATACAGGTTCTTCCTGTTTTGAGTTCTGGATAAATACAGTGGGTTTTAATGCACTTATATTGCAAACACCTTTTCTCTTTATGGTTTAGAGCACCGAGAACAGTACTCTGGGTAAGACAAATGGTGATTTTATTAAAAGACTGAAGTTCCCAAAATCATATGCTTGTGTAAGTGTATTGCTCTTAGAGCAGAGAGAATACTTTTTGCATTTAACTGCAAATATAGACAACAGCATTTAGTTTATGCATCAACCTGCCTTTGTTACAGTTTTTCACTAAGACCGTTTCTTTTTTAATGCACAAAACTGTCATGAGCAGGAAGTTGCACATCACATGCCATTAGAACCCAGTAAAGAGAACAGATATGATAGATTCCTGATCAATCCTTCCAGTTTTCCCAGTAATATTCACAAAAGAAAACTGACTACCAAAACAGCATTTTCAGCACATCTCAGTCGTCTTAACCTATAAGCTTCAATCGAGTTAATTACTGCACTTAAATAGAAACTTCATTCATTACTCAGGTAAAGACTCCCATTAAAAGTCCCATCGGAAGACAGCTTTTGCAGGACTGCAGCATCCTTTTATAGATCTGATTTCAAGTTTTCCCTAACACTGAGCATGCCAAACATGTGCTGTTACTCTTCAATTCCATCTTCAGGGATGTGTTGAGGTAAAAGTTGTAATAGAAAGCATTCCTTAGAGGTTTTTCAACTGCACAGTATTTCATCACAAAATTCTCAATAATTTATTTCATATTTGGTTGATTGCTGCCAGGAAAGCAAAGAGGAATACTATATTTCCACAGACATAGATGGTTAACACAATCTGTTTAAACAGACGGCCCTGCAAGACAAGGTGAAAAGCCATAGAAGTGTCAGTCACTGGTTTGAATGAAGAATCATCCCGTTTCACAGTAGTTACTTAGAAAGTTGTGACTTACCTCTGCTTCTGCAGATGTGAGTGACTGCAGTATCTGTATTCTGTCATCCTCTATGACTTCAACTGTTAGTGGGAAGAAAAAAAAATTCTCTTAAGAGGAAGGATGATTTTCTTCATTTTTATACTGCAGAAGTCATGATCCTGTGACTAAGTAACTAAGTCTTATATAGCATTGAATTTGAAAAGCCCTTGGAAATCTTATTTGATATTTCATGACCTGCACCATCATGCGCACAGTGCAAGTGAAAAATTATTCTAGAGCTGACCTACAAAAAGTAACTTCTGCACACTGAAGTGGCAAAACATTTTGTCTCTTTTGCTAGAGCAAATAATCAAAACACTGAGTTTTGAGCTGAAGAAAACACTTGTTTTATCTAAAACCTTTTCCTTTTCATTTTAAGATAACTAGATTTCATTAAGAAGTATATTCTATTAGCCAATATGAGAACATTCATTGTTCAAACATTTCAGGTTCATTTCTTTATTCCTAGGAAGTAATTACTGCAATTATATTTAAATTTACTTCTTTAATAATCACTCCTTCCCCACGTGCTGCCTCATGTAGCCTCTTAACTAATCATGCTGCTTCAATTCTGCAGATATCTCATCTCTGCCTTAGATACAGGCCACTTACATGTGCACAGCCATCTCGTCTCAGTGACACCAGCCAACGAAGCTAAGGATTTCCAATGAAGTTTCTACCAGCCTCTTCACTAGACATACTGGAGTCAGGATTTCACTTTCATTCCCCTGTTCACTCAAAATTTCAAGCATTTGTCCTCAAGTTTCTGATCATTTTGCTCAAGCAATAACAACCATTCATAACAGCAATTTGTCACAATAAAATGCAGACTAAACCTGCATGACCAAACCTGGACCTTAACTACGCACCTGGGATCAAAATCATGGCAAACAGTGACAGATTCTTCGAAAATTTCAGTTTGCCCCTGTGAACTCTAGTTTGAGAGATAAAAAGGCTACTATTTTAAATGGCACAAAAAAAATTTTTCTAGAACACTTTGGTCTTGAAAACTGGTTTACTCCCATATTAGTTTGTACAGAAGATATGACACTTACTTGAGAGTTATTCCCTTTCAGCTTCCAAGTTAGAGGCCAAAGAACACCTCCCAAAATTCAATCCACTGTTACATTTTGTGCACAATCCCCAGCAAGCAAGGTCACAACAGGAGTTTTGTTGGGTTCATACCTTTACGTACGAGACAGTAGCTGTGTATTTCCAGAAGAACATCAATACCAACATGCCAAGCTACAAAACCAACCATTGTGTAAGTGTCCCATGGGTCTGGTAGGTCAAGTGCTGGTAGATCCATTCCCAAGAACATAGTCACCACTAGTCAGTAATAACAAGATAAAAAACCCACTGAGAGTGCTGCGTCAAGGTAATTAAAAAAGTGCTCTCAACACCTTTGGCAATAGATTTCCCACACACTGCCTGTAACTGCTTGGGGAATGAGGTTAAAGGAGTCCATGCAGCTGAAAGCTTTTTTTTTGGCAGTGTGAGGGGGAAAGCAGGGAGAAAAGCAGAAGGCCAAGATAGCTTTCATCCTGCTCAGTGCCCTCACACAAACACTAGCATTTATGACTAACAACAGTACCATGGTCACCACATCTATGCTTAAACTGCCTGTGGAAACTTGTCACTATTAATAGAATTAAGCCAAGCTTCTTGTTCCGTAAATGAGTTTCCTCTCTGCCATTAAATAACATTGAACTATGTTACTGTAAGAACACTATCCTCAAATCTTCCAAGACAAAAAGGAATTACAGGTCCTCATTACAGAGATATCTTTCAGATTTGTCTGTAATCTCTTTGTTTTTACATAGCCACTTTTTCTCCCTAAAGCTGCGTCTGATGGCCTCTTAAAACTCACAAAGAAGATGGCCAGCAAGAAAAAGAATCTTCAGAGATGCCTGGACTGGATGTTCATAGATATTTTAGATGAACAATAGCCCAGACAGTGAACAAAGTTCCTTTAAACCACTTAAAATGGGGTTACAACTATTACTCCTACTCACCAGCTAGTATTCTAGCTGTTGTACCAGCACTCCAATGAAACCAGTTAAACAATTGCCTCCTACAAAAGAATGAAAAGCATTTTATTATGTTGGGAAGGGGGGATGAAAATCAAAGAACAGTTAACTACTTTAAAGATATCTTTCCAATGTAAAAAGAATTTTTCAAGAAACAGGCATATTTAATTTCTGTAGCTGTAACTTAATGAGTTAGTTTTGAATACCTTGGCGCATGTCGAGATGGTCTGAAACCTGCCATAAGCGGTTGAAAGATTGTCAGAGACATCACAGTACAGCCAAGATAGGGATGAAAACCTGCTTGCTAAACACAGGACATTTTTCAGTATCTTGTCTATATAAAGATACAGAAAAAAAAAAAACCAAAAAGTTGATAATTTTACGTATGCTTGTATTAATAAGTTACAATGATGGAGTAGCACTGTTTAGACTGGCAGAGGTGACAGGACACATTAAGCTGCCCTGGAGCTGGATGAAGATGGTTCTCTTTGGCAGCATGATAAGTCTGCCCAGGGTTTGCCCCACCTTTTTGCTGTACTGAGAAATTCTACCAGCTGAAGATCAGAGAGCAAAATGACTGTAGAAACTATGCTCCAAGCTCTTCATACTCAATCCTGGGGCTTCAGGAAAGGCCTGTTTCATAACTCCTCCCAGCGCTGGTCTCCCCTCTCATCCTATCTGTTCTAATCTTAACCCTAAAACATTTTACAGAATTTCCCTAATTCCTAGCTCACATTTGTGACCACATTCTCCCACCTTTAACTCATATACTCTTCAGACATTCCTATTTCTGTTATCACCTTGCACCAAATAGTGTACAGGTGACAGCAACAGGCATAATGTTCCAGACTATGCTTAACCTCTAGGCAGAGTTAACTCATGTCCAAGTTCATAACAACACTTACTCCCAGCAGGTTTACCTCCTCACTCCTCTCCCAAATTCAAGTTCTCTAAAGAAATGGGAAGACGACTTATTTAGTACATAAAGAAACTGTGAGCAAGGACTTTATATGGGAGAAAGAGCAAGGAAGAAAAGCACTGAAGTTCGTCAATTGTAAAGGAGGTAACATTCCTCTTCTGTGTTGCTAGGATTCAAAATCAGCCTACTTAAGGCAGTTTTCACAGCAATTTCCTCAGCAAAAGTTGTAACATGTTAGTCATCAGTGGACTCTCATTCATTTGGTCCAACCTTTACATCTGAGTTAACAAACAAAATAAAGCACACACTTACTTGGCTCCAACCTCCTCGGTATATAAAAGGTAACACAAAAGAAATGCTCGTAAACGTGACTGTGGTCAACATAAGTATACGATGCACCTAGAAAAGTTAAGTTTGCTTTTAGAAACTCTACAGCTTTCTTAATATGCTATTAAAATACATTTAACAGATGTACAGTTAAAGATGTTCTTAGCATCCTCTTTAGACTTTGCTTTTCCTAGTCAAGTAGGCGAATTTCTGAGCTGTAATTGTTACATTTTTTAAGACTAAGGTTAAAAAAAAAAAAAAAAAAAAAATCACACCAAGTTTAATCTCTTATTTCTTGGATCCCATAGGTTCATAGTTCTGCTTACAATAAAGCTAGAAAACACAGCTGAAGATATGGGGATATTTTGCCCACCTGAAACCACATCTCCTTTCCAAACAAGAATGAATGAGACCAGACAGGTTTGAAGAATCGTGCAACAATAACACCAATACTAACTGCAGTAATCCAAGCAACAAACATTAGCGCTCCTAAAAATTGAAAAAATACAAGGTAAACATGAGTAATTAGCTGCATATGAATACAGCTTCAAAGACTGTGTAACAGTTTAGTCCTTATGGATGTGGTCAGAATTTACCAGTGATAAGATTTTAATCAGCTGGTTCAGACTACAATTTTATAGTATTTACTTTCTTAGAGGGCAAACACATCCATATCAAAGATAATCATGCTATGCCCACACAGCACAACAGAGCAGCTCTGGCTACACACATTTCGTATGCACCAGTACAGTCAGTACATACTAGTGAGAGATGCTGTTCTGTCACCAACTTAGACATCAGAGGATGAAAAGTGACATTTCTTACAATTTGTTTGACAACGAATGAGTGATAGTTCTTCATAGGCTTCATTTAAAGTTCAGTACTGTGAGAGAAAAAATTCTCAACTTCAATGTCCCTGAACTGTCAGCTGAGGGGTTTCTCATTTCAAATAGAATTAAACCAATAACACAACTAGAACAAATTAAACCAGAGAGAAAGAGTTAAACAGAAACAAGTCCTAATTATAAATTTAAGAGAAAAGACAAATGCAAGTTCATTTTCCTGAGCAAAAATCATCTTATAATGCTCTTCTTGAAAAATTACTAAAAACTTTACTTTGTCTTCACAGTCTCAGATCTTGCTAGCCAACAGTATATGTAACATTAGTGCCAGAAAGACAAGAGGAAATACCTACTCTGCAATAATGAGGAAAAATTAAAATTTCCAGTCTCAGCAAGTTTAGAACTGAAAGACATAGCTAGAAGTTGCAGCTTACCATGAGCCTTGATAAGTCGAGGGGACCGGGAACCTCCAATATCCTGAGGAAGGCCTGTGACATTGTACATTCTATTGGTGATCAGAGGCTGACGACGATGCTTATATATTAGTCCACCTAAGCAGTGACATAAAGTGGTTTATTTATGGCCAATGAAAGTCACTGCACTTGTAAGCGTGCCTGCTATTATTTATGAATGCAAGCCTGTTGTGACCACTGAGCATAATCATACAAACTAAATTTCTGACACACAATATGACAAGAACTTAAGATGTCATCTAAGCTGTCTTGCATACTTAATGTACAAGAACTAACTCACCCCTCTACAGAAAATAACTTCCTCCACTACACACACAAGGCATGAAGAATAATTACCTTTGATGCCAGTCTTCATTTTAAAAAGATGTGGCCAGATCTCAAGAAGCTACCAGTTCCTAGCATCAAGGGGGCATACAACACACACACATGAGTGAGTTTACTACAGCTTGTAAAAGCAAACCGATGATCCAGAGAGGCAGTACAGACAACTGGACTAAGTGCTTCAAACTTGGAAAACCTTAGTTCAGATATTAATTCTCAGCTAAACTATCTTACATAAGGGTTACTAACTCATTTAGAGCTGTTCAAAGAAAATCAACCCTACGTAAGTTAAGTTTACCTTCACTAGCTTCCCCATCTGCCAGAAAGATGTAGTAACTGCTATCCAGATTAAATCTCCCTTTGTAAGCAGGAAGACGAATACTCCTTCTGAAAGAACACTGAAGAACACCATCCACAAGCCTCCATGACACATCTTCAAGGGCATTCTGTGAAATAGAAGACATTTAATACCCAGTCTTTTCAGACTGGCAGAGTAATTGGCTGCCACAATTGCCACAAACCAAGAATGGCAAAGATCGGGGTGGGAGAGAAAAATCTCTTGTTTACCAACTTAGAAGGTATGTCAGTAAGTCAACACAGCAGCATAAGGCTTGAACTTATTACCACCAATTTTCCAGCTCATAACAATTTCCCCTTCCCTTTCAACCTTTAACCCAAGATGTAGCAATTGCAACTGCATATATAGCAAAAGAACAGAGTAACAATGGGCATAAAAAAGTTCCTCAGTAGAGTAAGGTCCCATCGCATGACTCATTTTTAAAAATTAAATTTAGACTTCCAAACATTTACCAGGAAGTAGAAGCCCAACCAACATCACCTTAAAGTGTTACGGATCCACTTTACTATTTAAAACTGCTGTGCAAAATAAAAGCACAAAGCAGCAGCATACTGTTCATTGCTTCAAACCTACATTTGTGGAAATGTCTTAGTTGTTTTCAAATGTACCTCTGAATACAAAACAGGAGGACTTCGGCCCTTCAGATAGGCAGTGCTTATGTAAACATGGTGGTCCTCATTAACACACAGATATGCATCATCACCACCCTAGAGAGTTTAAAAGAACAAGGTAGTTATAGCCCAATAAAAATCACTACTGGCAGTTGTCAAAAGCTCTCTGATTTAATATATGCAACAAGACCTGAGACAGATTTATCTAGCTGTCAAGCTATTATTTCCCAGCTTTCAAACACTTCAGCGTTACAGAGGAACCACATTATGTCAAAGATGGCACATTATGATTTATGCTCTGTCGCTCCCAAGGTAACAGCCATATTATCAGAAGTTTCTTTAGCTATTTAGAATTTACTAAATTAACCAGACAAAATAGAGATGGATGTTGATGCTATTTAAAAGCCCTCTTTAGTTAAAAGTTTGCTTTCCTCATAGCTGTAAAGACAAGCATTGTTAAGAACCAAGTGTTCTTGTGCTAGGGACATGAATGTAAACAGCATCTCCTTTGTGCAAGTTTGTTTATGGATTATGCATCTGTCAACAGCATCATCCCTTCACTTTAAGACCAATTAGGAAAAAGGATCTCTAAACACTTATTAAAATTGAATGGCGTCTCTCCTGTACAAACAATGATGAAATGCAAATGGTTTTCAGAAAGTATAGCAACTCAGCTTTTGACAGGTGAGGGTTTTTGGCTAGGTAACAAAGAAAGATTGATATAACCAGAAATTCTGGTCAGCTACTTGCTATCAGATGGGGTGGATTCTGCTAAAACAAGGAAATTCTACTGTAAATGGTCAGTCCTGAACTAAAACTGAATATCTACCTATAAAATGCAACCTGTGCTTCAGCGCTATGGGAGAGGAGTTACTCTGTGTGACATCTACCAGCATTTCAGTTTTCCATATGCAAGTTTTGCTAGACTACCATTCAAACTTTACTAAGATCACAAAAGCAACTAAAGTAGTAAAATAGGACACTCACCATCCACTGGTCATGGGACAACGCAAATGCTAAATATCCTTCACTTGGACCACTCATTTCAATAAATACCGAACCCTTCTCTTGTTGGAAGGACAGAAAAAAACAGGAAGCACTTTCAGGATCACAGTTTGAAGGGTTCCTAATGCAGAGCTTCATACTTCCACAACCCGATGCATTAAACTAGACAATTAAGCAAACAATCAAGTCATAAGCAATGAGTATCCCCTCTTCCTCATTCTAGAAGAAATCATACAAGGAACAGCAAGAAATGTCATCTCATCCACACATTAATCTCTTAACCCACCTCTACAATTACCCCAGGACTAGCAGATAAAATGATGGTGAGTTCTAAGCTGTGCTTTTACTCAAGTTAAATTTTCACTTTAAAGATATTGTAATAGAATAACTTTGAAAAGAAAGTAAAAACTTTATCTGAACTTCCTTTGGTTTAATTTTTAGAGAGGTAATATCAGCTGTAGGATGAGGGATAAAAAGGGAAGACCAGCTTTTCATTTCCTTTTTAAAGTAGGAATTCCAATGATACACAATGAGAATATACATGGATTAAAAGTCACACTTATTCTGGATCAAATAGTGATGCTTGCTCAATCCAGGCAAGAATCAGTAGTAGAAGTCACTAACACAGATGAACTCACAGAATGAAGTTTCCAAGCCTTCAGTTACTAAATAGGAAGTTATTAGTCAAGACCAGAGCAAGTCTTCTCCCATCTCTCTTCCCAGGTACGCATAATATTTTCTGACCATTAAGTTCTAAATGTTCTATCAACCTTCTGACCCCTGTGTGGCATGACATTTAACCCACACAAGGTTCAAGCAACTCAGCTAACACAAGACAGTACCTGTCTATGTTCTTGGTCTCTGATATCAAAGTTACTCATCCATCATCTCCCCCTTTCTGTTAATAGGCTGTATCAATGTGATTTTATTAAATTCCATTGATTACAAGCATTAAAGATAGCATTATTTAGGTTACAATTACTTACTGGCTTTGATAAGTAGGAAATCAGGTGTGAAGTTGACATAGCCTCTGATGTTGCATGCAAGGGTGTTGTTGGGGATGGTACCTTAGGCTGAGAAACAATGGGACCAGGAATCTTCACCCAGAAAGTCTTGTATTTCTTTACAACTGTGGCTCTTAAACACAACACACAGAGAGTCATTACTGTATACATCAAGAGTTGATAGTTTCTTTAAAAAAAGGAAAAATGAAAAGCTTTTACAGTTTGTACAACTTATTTGCAAAATCCCCACCTTTATGCAGACCTCTACCATTTCAGGTATTAAAAGTAGGAAAATATCTGAAATCTCAGTGAAAAAATAATTTTAAAACATACTACTGCATGTTCTACTGCATATAAGAAGCACGTCTGTGGCACAGATTACAACCTCAGACAAGAGTTGCATAGCTTTTATCCATTAGTTCTCAAAAACCTAGCAGTATAACAGAGGGTACGCATACCATTTTGTTATATACAAGCACAGAAAAAGATTCTTAACACTGTATCTTACAGGCATGAGAAGTGAGCTGTTAGCTAGAAATACTAAAGAAACCAATCTCCAAATCCCCTTCTACTCCCCCTACAAAAATGAAAATAATCACCTCCAGGCTTTCCCTAAAGAACAAGTGTCTGCATTAGTGTAAACTCCACAGTGAGCAAGAGGTGTTGACTTTTCAGGGCATTAGTTCAAGGATACTTCTCAGCTGTTGGAAAATATCCAAAACAGACAACGCTACAGGTTTACCTTATTTGCATTTTAATAAACTAGAACTAATACTAGATTTACTTACAGAAACTGTACACGTTTTGGGGCATTTCCAGGAGCAATCCAATAAACTTTTATGTATTTCTTTTTTGTTTTACTTGTGTGACTGACAGCTGAATTCTGAAAACACACATATAAAGAGTTACACGGTGGATATGCACTAAGATTTCAGCTAACAAACAGTCATCATAGGCTGCAGCTAAATCCTAAACAGACACCATACTGTTACACTATACAGACCCAGTGCAACTGGCTTTTCCTCATGATCCCAGTCACCATCAACTCAGATGAATCTAGCACTGAAACTTATACATACTAACAAACTTTAAGGATAGAAGGAACAACTAGAGGTCTTTCAATCAAGACGC